>NC_064846.1:26378107-26681137 GCF_024166365.1 Elephas maximus indicus | reverse complement strand
TCCGATTCAGAGTGACCCTATAGGACAGAGTAGAACTGCCCCATAGAGTTTCCGAGGAGCGCCTGGTGGATTTGAACTGCCGACCCTTTGGTTAGCAGCTGTAGCACTTAACCACTACGCCACCAGGGTTTCCAAAATGGTACAAGTAAGGATTAAAACAGTGTACACGAAGTGCTTAGCCCAGTACCCTTGGCTTAGTAAGCACTGGAATTACTGCAGGGCAGAGGCTTATCATGCATGGTCTCAGCCCTATCCTTTTGCCCTTGAACTTGAACTGCTCTCTTGATAACTGTTTCACATGCTTGTTTATTGATCAAAAAGTTATACCAAACTTACTATATGCCCAGGAGTCACTGGGTGGCGCAAACGGTTAAATACTCGACTACTAGCTGAAAGGTTGGCTGTTCAAACTCACCCAGAGGCACCTTGGAAGACAGTCCTGGAGATCTGCTTCTGAAAGTTCAGTGCCTTAAAAATCCTATGGAGCAGCCAGCCTCCTTTGCCATGAGACCAGAAGAACTGGATGGTGCCCAACTATCATTACGGAACATTTTGATCAAAGATTCTACAGAAGAATCCTGATCAAAAGGGGGAAAATGCAGACCAGAATTTCAAATTTTCATGGAATCCAGAATTTCTGGAGCCATGGAGGCTGGATGAATCCCTGAAACTGTTGTCCTGAGATAATCTTTAAACCTTAAACCAAAAATATCCCCTGAAGTCTTCTTAAAACCAAAGAATATTTTAGCTTAACTAGTAAAGAATGTCTGCTTTGAGCATTATGCTCTTTTAAGAACTATCTATACGGGATCAAATTGACAACAGCAACTGGAAGGATTAGACAGGATGCTTAGGGAAGAACAACTCAAAAAAGAAGAGTGAGAATGGTTGCACAACTTGAAGAATGTAATCAATGTCATTGAATTGTACATGTAGGAACTGTTGGATTGGTGTATGTTCTGCTGTGTCTATTCTCAATGACAGCAACGACAAAACAAAAATTTTTTTTAAAATGCTGTGGAGCAATTCTACTCTGCACACATGGGGTCGCCATGAGTTGGAATCGATTCGACAGCAATTAACAACAACTATATGCCCAAAATAACATTCTTCGTGTTTGTCAAGTATTTTTGCATTTGAGTCTCATAACAACCCAGTTGAGGTAAATACTATTATTATAATCCATCTCCACTTTACAGATGAGCAAAATGAGACAGAATGGTTGTACAACATTGTGCATATAAAAATGGCAACATTTATGTTAGATATATTTTACCACGATAAAAAAGAGGGGGAAAGGGAGAAGAAAATATACAATGCGTTTGCTTATAAGAAGAGCGCATTAAAGAACTTTGGAAGCTTGAACCAGAACCGTTAATGTTGGCTGCCTCTGAGGAGAGAGGCTGGCTGACTTGAGGTCAGAGAAGGAAGATTTTTCCTGTGCGCTCTTCTGTACCTTTAGAATCTTGAACCAGGTGAACTACCCAAAAATAAATAAAAATTTACATTAAAAAAAGAAAAAAAAAGTGAGACATAGAGGAGTTAAGTAACTTGCTCAAGGTCACCCAGCTAATAATGGCAGAGCCTGGAGTTGAACCTAGTCTGGCTTCAGAGCCCATGCCCTTAATAATCACACAAGCAAAGGGTTTGTTTGAAGAAACGGTTCCACTGCTTAAAAACACTATTGCCCTAAGGGAGCCCTCCTAGGTTTGCTCCTAGGTGGGGCAAACAGATTGCAGCTCAAATGCTAACCCAAAGGTTGGCAGTTCAAACACATCCAACAGTACCTCGGAAGAAAAGCCTGGTGATCTGCCTGATTACAGCCAAGAAAACCCTATGGAGCAGTTCTGCTCTGTAATTCTAACACAAGGGGTCGCCGTGAGTCAGAATTGACTTGATGGCAGCTAACAACAACAACCAGGGAGCCCTCCTAGGAACAGAATGCCAAAGGAAAGATGTAGAGGGTATATCACTGACACATTCTTTGGTCTCCTTTGCTTCTAGGGAGCACCTGGCAGGAGAAAGTCTCTGGCATCCGAAGCCAAATGCAGGAGCATCCCAAAGCCCCGACGGCCGTCCTTCTGTCGGCACTTGATGAGACAGCTTGTGAGTATGGATACGTGGACATGGGTGGCTGCCTGGGTCCCCCAGCCCCCAAGTGTCCTGTGCTCCCCTCAAATCAGCCATGTACCCACGTATTTCTGAGAGCTGTGCGGCCTTGGCCTGTGGAAACTGAGAAGGCCTAAGGGGGCAGCAGCTAGGGGGAGATAGTTATGCAGAATAAGAAAACCAGGGTACCTAGGGCAAGCTGCGGCCAGCCCATAGGCCACCAGAGAATGGACTGACCATGGTGACAAAGTGCCTCTGTCTCATTAAGGGTGAGCGGACCTGCAAATACCTCCCAACAGCCTAACCACTATCCCAAGCACTCACACGCCCAGCTTATCACCCAACGCAGCCCTACATGCCTCAGGGCTTCTTACCTGGCCCCCATGGCTGGGCTTTGGGAATTCTAGGAGCCCGTTGAGACTTGTGTGCTACCTTCTGGCTGGGTATTTGCATTTTTCTGGGGGCAAAATGTCCGCAACTCTCATCAGATCCTCAAAGACCCCCCCAAAAAAAAAAGAGACTGAAAAACACTCATGGGCGGAGGATGCAGGTGGGCTGCTGGGGAGTTTTTGGAGCCAAAGCAAAGGTATTAGAAATGCTGGATCAGGCAGATCAACCTCCAATAGCCAGTCAATCCTCCTCTCCAGGGCTCTTCAACCTGCGCAGCAGCGACATCCCGTACAATCCCTTCTTCTATTCCTACGTGCTGCTCACCGACTCTACCATCAGGTATGGCTTTGCCTTGGCTTGCTGCCACAGACTTCAACTTCTACCTCGTCACTGCCTGGCCGCTTACCCCTCCCCATCTGCAGCCTTGGGGCTGCCCCTGAGCTTGGTGCCTGCCCCAGCACCACCCTCTAAGGAGCCTCCAATTGACTTTTCCTGACTTCTTGACCTCTGTTCCAATTGTATCCCAAGTCTGGTCTGCTTGACTCCCTGGTGCTGGCTTCCTCTGGCCTCCAGGAATAAGGGGTCTATGCGCCTCCTGGTCTGCCTCTGGCCCTTTGTGTTGCCCTTACACATCCTCAGGACCCTTCTGGTCTTCCCTCCCCGCCTAGGTTGTTTACAAACAAGAGCCGCTTTAGTTCTGACACGCTGAGGTATCTGAACTCCAGTTGCACAGGCGCCATGTGTGTGCAAATCGAGGACTACAGCCAAGTCCGAGACAGTGTCCAGGCCTACGCCTCAGGAGATGTGAGGATCTGGATTGGGACCAGCTATACTACTTATGGGGTCTTTGAAGTGATACCCAAGGTGAGCTGCCCCAGTCCAAGCCAGGTACTCCCCTTTAGCCCTAATAAGTCTCAACCTGAAGTGGGGCTTTGGCCATTCAGTCAACATGAATCAAGGAAGCCTTCCTGGAGAATGGGAGGGTGGGCTAAGCTGAACCTGGAAGACGGGAAAAGACCTAAAGAGTCAGAAAGCACAGAAGGAGTGGGCATTGCTACAATAGGGAATGAGCAGACTCCCCTCGCTGGGACTTCCTGTCCGTCCTTTTAAAATATCACTGTGCCTGGGAGGGTTCTTCTATATCTCCTTTTTTGTCCTCCCACCCTCCTCTCTGTCCCCTGACAGGAGAAACTTGTGGCAGACACCTACTCCCCAGTGATGGTGACCAAGGCAGTGAAAAACAGCAAGGAGCAGGCCCTCCTCAAGGCCAGCCATGTAAGTCCACGTGCAGACAGACAGAGCTTTGGGGAGCTCTCTGTCTGATGGGCAAGGGAAGAAAATCCTTCCGAAGGAGCCTGGAGAACACCTGCAATGAAACAAAGACATGGACACCAAACTCCTGGCCACCTCTTACCCACAGTACCACAGTACATTGTTTTAGCGCCTGGACCCTGGAGCTGGGGTGTCTGAGTTAAAACCCCAGCTCCACTCACTAGCTAGCTGGGTGACCTTGGGCAAGTCAAGCTCACCTCTCTGGGCCTCAGTGAACTCATCTGTAGAATGGGGATCATAACATTAATGTGTAGCACAGGGTTGTTGTGAGGAGTAAATGACCTAGTATACACAAAGTGATTTAAGCACCGCCCGGCAAGTTCTAAGTGTTAAATTAGATGATTTACTCACTGTACCGATTTCCTCATCCCACCTAGAGGATGGCTCAGGCTCTTTGATATTCCTGTGAAAATCGGGATTGTTGTTGTTATGTGCTGTCAATTCCAATTCATGGCGACCCCATGTGTTTCAGGATAGAACTGCTCCATAGGGTTTTCAAGCCTGTAATCTTTACGGAAGTGGATCGCCAGGCCCGTCTTCCTTCCAAGGCACCTCTGGGTGGCTTCGAACTGCCAACCTTTCAGCTAGTAGTTAAGCACCACCCAGGGACTCCTTGAAGATCGGGATAAACCTCATGTTTAAAAACTTTGTCTTACGGAAATTCTAAAACATATGAGAAGGTACAAAAAATAGCATAATGAATGCCCAAGTACCCATCACCCAGATTCAACAGCCAACTCAGAGCCAACTTGTTTCATCTTTAATCCCACATTTATCACTTTCACCCTCACCCTCCACTGCTGGATTATTTCAAATCGTAGATATCATTTCTTCCTCAGTACTTCAGTAGGTACTGCAGTAAGTATCTCTAAAGATAAGAACTCTTTTAAAAACATAACCACAATGCTATGATCATAAATACAAGCATTAACAATAATCCCTTCGTGTCATCGAATAGACAGTCGAGCCCTCATGGTTTTAGAGCTGCAGATCCCAGACCCTCATCATCCCTGATCTCCTTCACCCCTGAGCCCGTGGCTGAGCCCACACCTTAGCCTGCTTCTCTGCTTCCCCTGCTCCAGGTGCGGGACGCTGTGGCTGTGATCCGGTACTTGGTCTGGCTGGAGAAGAATGTGCCCAAAGGCACAGTAGACGAGTTCTCTGGAGCAGAGCTTGTGAACAAGTTGCGAGGGTGAAGGACCACCGCCATCTTTTTAGTGTGGGAATCTGGGGGCAGGGATGGGACCCCTTGGGTGGTGAAACAGTAATGTGCTCAGCGGCTAACTTAAAGGTTGGAGGGTTGAGTTTCACCCAGGGGCACCTCGGAAGAAAGGTTTGGCGATCTATTTCCGAAAAATCAATCAATGAAAACACTATGGAGTGCAGTTCTCCTCTGACACTCATGAGGTTGCCAGGAGTCAGCCAATTCGACAGCAACTGAGTTTTTTGTTTTGTTTTGCGGAGGAGAGGAGGAAGGGTGGGAGGAAGGGAGGAGGAATTGATTTTCTTCGGTTTTCCTACTTAAGAGGGAAGATCTTCCTCGTATTTGGGGGATGTCTCTGGAACACGGAGTTACAAGTTCTTACGTGGTGTGGGAGCTGGGCAGGGAATGTTGGATGACATTCCCCAGTCCCTGCTCAAGGTGGGACAACTTAAAGGGCCACAACCCAACAGCGCCCCCTAGTGTCAGCTTCAGGCCTGGGCTCGCTCTCCTTGGTAAGGCTGGCTTAGGGTTGCCAGGGCCAAATCTGCCCCTGAACCACCGGAAAATACCAAGTTCGGGAGAGGGCACACTTGGCCCAGGCTGTGGAGCGGACTGCAGGTTCGAGGTGCAGGACGCTGCTGTAGGGCTAGGGACGTTTTCAGATACAGAGAGCTAGGGTTCTTCACTCTTGCTTAACCACTAACTCACTTTGGGGTGTGTAGCCCTTGGTTTTCCCATCTGTGAAACGGAGGTGAAGGCGGAATAATTGATGCCTATTTTTTTTTTTATGGTCCTTTCTCTGACTTTGACGGGATGGGGCTGGGGGAGATGGAACCAGGAGGTGGGGCTGGGGGAGTTAAATGGAGTCAGCCCCAGACTGCGGCAGCTGTGCTTTCATTTTGTTCTGGTTGGATATGCTGGGCCCAGCCTAGCCCCGGGCCCACTCATTGTTGTTGTTAGGTGCCGTCGAGTCGGTTCCAACTCACAGCCACCCTGTGTACAACAGAATGAAACAATGCCCAGTCCTGCACCATCCTCGCAATTGTTGTTAGGCTTGAGCCCATTGTTGCAGCCACTGTGTCAATCCAGGCTGTCAGTGAGTGGGCCCACCCCTTGATTACTCCTTATTCCTGCCTTGTGACTTCCAGAGAAGAAGAGTTCTCCTCAGGACCCAGTTTTGAAACCATCTCTGCTAGTGGCCTGAATGCTGCCCTGGCCCACTACAGGTACCTCAGGAGAAAGAATTTTCTAGGGTCCTGTAGGGGGCTCCTGATGGGAAGGTCAGGGAAGGGAATGCTCTGGGACCATTTCTGATTTCAGGCCTTCAGCACTGTGGGGGCTGGGGGATGGGTGGAGCTCAGTCCGGGGTTGGAAGTCTCTTTGGAATTAAAAGGTTTGAGAGATCTCTCCCCCTAACAACCTGGGACTCTGTGAGTACTCAGGGCTAAGGAATCTGGAAGGGAGGCAGGGATATACTTGGATGTTTTTCCTCAGCATCCTATTAGTTATTTATGTTAGCTAATTCTTAAAGCTCGTGAGCAACTGTAGAGAAAGGCCTATTTATTCAGCCCGAACCAACCATAATGGGCCCACGATGTAGGCTAGCCAGCTCTTTGGCCTCATAGAAAACTAACACCTGCAGGCCTGATGAAATTTTGGGGGGCAAGCTGACCAGATGCCTCAGCCTGATATGGGCACAGCAGGGAGAGGTCAGATACTCCTCCAAGGGATGACCTGGCATGTCCCAGAATTCTCTCCCAAGCCTTTTACTGCTCTGCCCCAGCCCTTTCTGCCTGGTAGAGTGGGAGGGTAGGTGCTCCTCCGCCCTACCAACTCTTGCTCCTCGGCCCCACCCTCAAGGGACCCTCCCTTCCTGTGGCCTGGCTTCTCAGGGCCTTTCTGCTCTCAGAGGCAGTTAGCAGGAAGTTCTAGAAAGAACACTAGCCTGAGCCTCTGGGACCTGTGTCCAGGCCCCACTCTGTCATTGTTCTACTGCAGGTCTTGTGAATGTCCCTTTGGCTCTGTAGGCTTGTCCCTCATTACGTAAAAGATGGCCAGGCCGGAGCCTACTAGCAGGATAAATGGGCATGAGCTGAGGACATTGGCAGCAGAAGCGGAGTACCCTCCCAGAGCCCTCTGGGAGATACTGACTTCCCCAAAGGAGTTAGCCTGGAAGCCCAACCCCAGGGGTGGGGGGGCTCCTCTCCTGTCACTCAGTACCCCCTCCCCACCCAGGGCAGGGTCAGGCTGCTCCTTTCTCAGCCTTGTCTCCCCTCTCCAGCCCAACCAAGGAGGTGCATCGCAAGCTGTCCTCGGATGAAATGTACCTGCTGGATTCTGGGGGACAATACTGGTATGTTCTCCCCACCCTCTCCCTGCCTAGCTGCCTCAGCTCAGACACCCTGGGTGCCAACCCCACCTGGCTGGGCCAAGAAAGGCCAAGAGCCTGCCCAGTCTTTCCCATCCTGAGCCACAGGTTGCTCACCTGAGAAAGGTGAGGCCTGTATTGAATGAACGCTGAGCAGCCCTCCCATTTCCACACTGGTGGATCCCTGCATCAGAGTCTCCGGGTGATGCAAATGGTTAAGTGCTCAGGTGCTAACCAAAAGGTTGGTAGTTTGAGTCCACCCAGAGGTGCCTCGGAAGAAAGGCCTGGTGATCTACTTTTGAAAAATCAGCCACTGAAAACTCTATGGAGCACAGTTCTACTCTGACACACGTGGGGTCACTGTGAGTCGAAACCAATGGCAACTGGTTTGAGTCCCTGCATAGCGGGAAACACGCAGAGACCATAACAGCAGGGCTGCCCATGCTGTACCTTCATGAGAAGGAAAATGGTTTTCTAAGTTTGCATATTATTACTCAGTCTGAACAACCGGGCTACACGGGCACCCATCTTCTCATCCACTCATGCACGCCCTGAACACGGCCCATGCACCACCAGCACCATGCACCCTCCTCCACCCCCTCCCACCCTGCAAGTGAGGCGACTACGTCAGGTTGGGGGAGCAGGATCAGGCCTGTAAGAGCATCAGGCCAGTGAGAGAAGCAATCTCAGGGGGCGCCCAGGGCATGGTTCGGACAAGGCACACCTATTAGCATGGGTGTGTGTCTGTGAGTAGATATATGTGGGTACTCCTCTGAGTGTGTGCATACCCATGGGTGGGGTTATGGAGAAGGGTGCTCTCCCCTGCACCAGGACTCCACAATCTGTGTGTCCACCTAAGTACACTCCTTCATATGAGTATATAACCATGAAGTGAACGACACCCCTTTAGATGTGTTACCAGGGCCGGATTGCCCAATAAGCGAGGTACGCCCAGGCCCAATTGTGCCTTCCCACCAATCCACAGTGCACAGTTTCACATGTCCCCCCACCACATCGATTGTGTGGTGAAACCGTGTGAAATTGCTCACCACAGATTAGCAAGTAAATACAATTAAACCCGTGCATATCCAGGGCATACCGTGCTTACTGGTTAACCCGCCCCTGGGTGTTGCCTTCATACCATGCACAGCCTGAATACTTGAACATGACCACCTTGCAGAACAAGCTAACCCTGTTCCTTACAAATGTGTGGTCAATCATTCACACTGGAGCTGAGCTGACCTGAAAGATTTTCTCTTATCGTCTAAGAAGCAAGTGGACCATGAGAAGCTTGGGGTGGGAGGAAGGCAGGGGCTTGCTGAACTGATGGAGTAGCAAGCAGTAGTAGTGGACAATTTCCCAGCCTCTACCCTATGGAAGGAGTCCCTGAGTGGTGCAAACGGTTAACATTCTTGGCTGCTAACTAAAAGGTTGGCGGTTCAAGTCCACCCAGAGATGCCTCGGAAGAAAGGCCTGGTGACTTACTTCCCAAAAATCAGCCATTGAAAACCCAGTGGAGCACAGTTCTACTCTGACACACATGAGGTTGCTGTGAGTCGGAGTTGACTCCACAGCAACCCTAAGCCCTATGGAAATGGCGAATGTGCTAAACGACAAAGGCTGTTTGCGTGGCGCTGCCCAGGAGCCAGCATGGCGGCGCTCCATTTAGCAACCTTCGCTCGGCATCACTTCGGTGCTGTGTGACTGAGAAGGCCGATGCACAAAGGGGAAGTAAACTTGTGGGGGCGTTGCTGGATCTGGGGCGTGTTCAGAACAGGGTGAGGCCGGGGAAATGGTCACCTCGCTTCCTCTTCTCTCCTTCTGAAGAAGGCGCTGTGCCCTGTGACCTGCTCCCGGTGAGGAGCCACAGGCCCTGGGGCCATTTCTCCTACCCCCTCAGGTGGCCACAGGGGTTCTCCTGGTGAAGAGCTGCAGCCACAGTGGTTGGGAGTCAGACCTTTTGGCTTTGACTCACTGTGACTCTGAGCAAATCAATCACTGGGTCAGATCCATGTTCACAGTGGAGAAAACTGCGTGGAAGCCAGGCCTGGCTTCACTAATGCTCAAAGAGGGAACTGGTCTCCTGACCTCAATTGCCTCATCTGTGAAATGGGAATAATAAGGCCTGTTCTGCTACCCTTCTGGGGGGGGGGTGGGCTGCAAAAGTGTCTATAAGTAGTAAATAGCTATCTGAATGAGTGAGAGTGTTAGGATCATGTAATCTCTCTGGACCTCAGTTTCCCTACCTGCAAAAAGGGGACAGTCCCTTCTGCCTCCCAGGGAGCCTGTGAGAAGCCTTGCTTTTAGAACCAGCTTGACTCAAGGACACCTGGGTTTACAAAACAGCTAAAATGGGTGGGATATGTATGGAGGGGATCGGAACTGTCAGACAGCATGGTGGTTTTTAACTTGATAGCAGGTGAGATTTTGATGATGGTAGCTAGCTTTTCCCTTCTGCCTCCTACGCCACCCCCATTCCGGCCTTGCCAGGAAACCACATGGCTGGGATCCCTACCCCCAAATGTTCGTCAGAGCTGGACATAGTGACTTTCCTTCTTCACAGGGATGGAACCAGATATCACCAGAACAGTCCACTGGGGCACCCCCTCTGCTTTCCAAAAGGTAGGCATTGGATCCCCGACGTCCCCTACCCACCTTCACCCAAGGAGTACCCAAGCAATCACTCTGCCCAAAGCCCTTTCATTTTACAGAGGCTAAAGCTGGGGCCCCAAACCAAAAGCAAACCTGTTGCCATCGAGTGGGTTCCGACTCATAGCGACCCTATAGGACAGAGTAGAACTGCCCCGTAGGGTTTCCAAGGCTGTAAATCTTTTTACAGAAGCAGGCTGTCACATCTTTCTTCCGAGGAGCGGCCGGTGAGCTCAAACCACCAACCTTTTGGTTTGCAGCAAAGCACTTTAACCACTGTGCCACCAGGGTGCCCTAAACTGGGGCCCAAACCCAACCCAAAACTAAACCTGTTGCTGTCCACTCATAGCGACCCTATTAGGACAGAGTAGAACTGCCCCATACGGTTTCCAAAGAGTGCGTGGTGAATTCAAACTGCTGACCTTCTGGTTAGCAGCTGTAGTTCTTAACCACTGCACCACCAGGGTTTCCAACTGGGGCCCAGAGATGGGTGAATCATTTGCCCAAGGTCCTGTTGCTGTTGTTAGTTGCCTTTGAGTCAATTCTCATGTGACCCCATGTGTGCAGAGCAGAACTGTTCCCTAGTTTCCAAGGCTGTGACCTTTCGGAAGCAGATTGTCAGGCCTTAGTTCCGAGGCACCTCTGAGTGGGTTCAATCATTCAGTAGCTCAGAGCTTAATCATGTGCACCACCCGGGGACTCCTGCTCAATGTCCTAGTGCCAGAAAACTCAGCACTCCCTGTACTTTCCCTGAGACATTTCATGTCACCAACAGTGCCTTGGAAACGTGGTGGTGTAGTGGTTAAGTGCTCTGGCTGTTAACCAAAAGGTCAGCAGTTCAAATCCACCAGGTGCTCCTTGGAAACTGTATGGAGCAGTTCTACTCTGTCCTGTAGGGTCGCTGTGAGTTGGAATCGCCTCGACAGCAATGAGTTTCGAGAGTTAACAGTGCCTCAGCCCAGCTTATCCTTCTCCCATTTTAATAAATCCATGAACACATCTTTGTTCAGTGCTGTCCATGTGCCTAGTCCTCTGCTAGGTGCTGAGGGGGCAAAAAGAGAAAACGACAGCTGAGCAGGAAGGAGGAAGAAGAACATTCCAGGTAGAGAAAACGTATGAGCAGAGGCTCAGGGGTGGAAAGGGGCTGGAGATTTGTAGGAAACAGTGAGGGCAGGTCAGCCCAGGGCAGAGGCCAGGCCGTTATCTGGATGCAGTAGGGAGCATCTGAGGGTGAGGCAGGTCCTTGGGTGGTTCAAACGGTTTTGTGCTCAACTACTAACCAGAAGGTTGGCAGTTTAAACTCACCCAGTAGTGTGGGTGGAAGAAAGGCCTGGCGATCGGCTTCCATAAAGATTATAGCCAAGAAAACCGTACGGAGCAGTTCTACTGTGTAACACATGGAGTTGCCGTGAGTCAGAATCCACTCTGCGACAATGGGTTTTGTTTGGCGGGGAGAGGGGGGTGGTGGTGAAGCAGGGGCTGCATTTATGTGTCCAGCAAGCAGAGATTGATTGCAAGTCAGACATTGTTCTGGAAACAAAGAAAAAACAATGCTGTCCAGGCTTCAAGGAGCTCACAGCTCAATAGGTTGAGCCCACTGCCCCAGGCTGTCCTGCCAAGATGACAAGCTTGTGCTCTGTCCCCTTCACCACATTGCCACATGGAGTGACCAGGAGAAGGGGCCGCTGTCGGCCTGCCTCCCTCCCCCTTTCCACAGACAATAGACCCAACAAAGGAGGTCTGGCCTGCCAAATTATCAGTCCCTAAACCAAACAAGGAAACCCTGGTGGAGTAGTGGTTAAGAACTATGGCTGCTAACCAAAAGGTCAGCAGTTCGAATCCACCAGGCGCTCCTTGGAAACTCTATGGGTCAGTTCTACTCTGTCCTGCAGGGTCGCTATAAGTCAGAATCAACTCAACGGCAACAGGTTTGGTTTTTGTTTTAAACCAAACAAAGCCCTGGTGGCGTAGTGGTTAAGAGCTCAGGTTGCTAACCAAAATGTTAGGAGTTCAAATCCATCAGCCACTCCTTGGAAACCCCATGGGGCAGTTCTGCTATGTCCTATAGGGTCGCTATGAGTTGGAACCGACTCAACAGCACCTAACAATAAGCCAAACAAAAGGCTTTAAGAAAAATGAAGGGTGATCACAGTAGTAAGAGTGCTGACCTCTCTTTGAGCACCTGTTCTGTTTGAAGCACCTTACATCCACTGCTCTGCCAAATCCTACCAACAACTGTGTGAGCTAGGTACTGCTATCATCCCATTTCAGATAAGGAAACTGAGTCATAGAGAGCTTAGAGTCACTTGCCCTAAGTCTCGGAGTTGGTGAGTGGCTAAGTCAGGACTCCAGCCCACATAGTCTGACTCCAGAGCCCCTACTGTCACTACCATCTACATGTGTCTCCTCAGCGTATTGTAATAACTCCTGTGGGCCATCAGAGTGCCACATGGACCAAGTCCCAGCTTTGGGAGGGTCCCCTTCAGCTGCCTTTGGCCATCTTCCAGAACCTGGGTGACCACATGTGAGCATGCGCCCGCCCATACACACACACACACACACACACATCTGGGCCCACCCAAAGGCATGCACGCAGGTAACATTGCTCCTCCCTGGTCCTCCACGTACCTCCTTCTCTCCCCACCAGGAAGCATACACCCGAGTGCTGATAGGAAACATCGATCTGTCCAGACTCATCTTTCCTGCTGCTACCTCAGGTGGGTTTTAGAAAGCAGGCTGGGCCCAGAGCCTCAGGCCCTGATGTCACTGGACGTGGACCACCACCCTGGGAGGCAGGGATTGTATCATCATCATCTCACCCATTATGTAAATGAGACAGCCGGCCCAGAGAGAGAAACTGACTTGCTCAAGGTCACACAGAGGGTTAACGAGAGAGCCAGACCTTGAACTCAGGTCTCCTGCCTCCTGATCTAATGAGGTAGCTCAGAGGTGGGGGGACTCAGTGTGGGCTGACGCAGTCATAGGAGGATGCCTGGAGGAAGTAGGTGCCAAAGTGCTGAGTCTTGATGGATGGGGAGAAAATATAGTAGAGTCAGCAGTCCAGGTAATGGGTACAAGGTACAATGTTCCAGAAATAGGGGCTGGGCCGGCTGGGGAGCACAGGTAGTAGAGCCAGTCTAGGCATCAACCATCAGCCCCTCTCCACCCCAAACAAATTTCACTGTGTCATTGCATGCTCACCTGCCTCCCATGGGCCCCTCTCCCCAGGCTCCACCCTGGTGGGGGGGTGACCCTGAGGCCAGAGGGCAGGAAAGGGCAGTGCTAACAGCACCGCCCTCTGGGTGCAAGGTGGACAGCCAGGGACCTAGCAGACTGACTGAGTGCCGTCTCTCTTCTAGGGCGAGTAACAGAGGCCTTTGCCCGCAGAGCCTTGTGGGACGTTGGTCTCAATTATGGCCATGGAACAGGCCATGGCATTGGCAACTTCCTGTGTGTGCATGAGTGTAGGTGTTTCCTCATCACCCCCTGGGTCCCCCCTGTGTGATACCCTTCTGTGAAGGAGGTAGAGCATTTCACAGGTTTCGGAAATAACTAAGACCCACAGAGGAGTAGTGATCCACCCAAGGTGATGCCCCACGGGGTAAATGGCATCCAGGAGGGCACCAGAGAGAGAGGTATGTCAGGCCAAGGCCTAACGCTGACTGACATAGACCCCAGAGAAATAAGAACCACAGGCAATCTGGTCTGTACCAGGCCCAGGTAGGCAATGATGTGATGGAAAAGTGCTGCTAGTGATTTCCAGGGATCCCCAGTTACCTGCTCTTCTCCCTGGGACCTCTTGGCTTCCAAGCTGGCAAGTACAGGACAGCTGACACCGTACCTCAATCTCCCTTTCCAGGGCCAGTGGGATTCCAGTCCAACAACATTGCCATGGCCAAGGGCATGTTCACTTCCATCGGTATGGCTCTGGGACTGCTGCACCCCCTCCCACAGCTCCTCCCAGCCCCAAATGGCTACTCCTACCTTAACCTCAAGCCCCTTCAGCCCATGCCCTCTTTTTGCCTTTGGGAGCTGGTTCCCACCTATACATCCAGACTCTGAAGTCTCCAATCAAATGCTGGGGTAATAGGAAGAAGGCACACAGGAAGATGGGAGTATCTCTAGGGCCCCAGATGGGTTCTTAGGTCTTCCCCGCTGGGCCACGAGGGAGGGAGGATGAATCAGCGGTGTGCCTGTGGGAGATCTGAGACTCAACAGGATGCTTCTACTGAGCCAATGAGCATCTACCAAGTGGCAGGTCTGCCCAAGTCAACAGCCAGGGGGAGCCAGGCAGCCAGGCCCTCCAGCCACTCATTAATTGGTACAGGAAGCCTGGGGTCGGGCCCTCCCCCTGCTTAAAGCCACCAGCACCTCTGTGTCTCCCAGAACCTGGTTACTATCAGGATGGAGAATTTGGGATCCGAATTGAAGATGTGGCCCTCGTGGTAGAAGCAAAGACCAAGGTAAAGTGTGGCTGAGATGGGCTGGCGACGTGAACAGCATAGCAGTGACTTCGGGGCTGCATGGGGGTGGGTGTGGGGGAAGGTCAAAGAGGAAGGTCATTTCATGTGTAGACATGAATTTATTGGGAATCTTCCTTAGCTCTGTAGGAATTCCCTAAATCAGAGTTTCTCATCTGGAGAGGTTTTTTTTTTTTTTTTTAATGCCAGTGCTTGAGCCCCACTCCAGACCAAGTGAATCAGTATCCCTGCCCTAGATCATTGGTTCTCAGCGCACATAATAATCACCAGGGGAACTTGTTAGAAATAAAGATTCAGTATAATAGCAACCAACAAGATGAAATACCTAGATATAAACTTAAGAGGGCTTACATGGAGAAAATCTCTACTGAGGGACATAAAAAAGATTTAAGTAAATGCTGCTCTTTGGAAAGAAGCTTCAGTATGGTGAAGATGTCATTTCTCCCTAAATTAATCTATAAATTCAAGGCAGCCTCAATTTCAATGCTAACTGACTATGTTAGCAACTTCACAAAATGATACTAAAGGTTATTTGTAAAAATAAACATACCAAGATAGCTAGGTAGCTAGGAAAATTCTGAAAAAGAAGAGTAAAAGGGGAAACTAGCCCTATCAGATATTAATATACACTGTGAAGCTACTATAACTAAAACAGTGTGATAGTAGAGATGAAATAGAGACAACAATGGAACAGAAGAGTTAGTCCAGAAATAGACCCCCTAGTTTCCATAAATTAAATAGAAATGTAGTTTATAATAAAACTGACATTTCAAAACAGTAGAGAAGAGAGGGATTGTTCAATAAACGGGTGGGAAGAGACAACTGGCTAATGGCAGGGGGGGTGGTTAAACAGAATAACCTCGCTTTTATACCAAAATAAACTTGTAGATGGATCAAAGATTTAAAGGTAAACAATGAAACCATAAAATATTTAGAAGAAAACCTATATGAATTTACTTATAATCCCAAGGTGGAAAAAGGTCTTTTTGTGCCAGACTCAGAAGCCATGAAGGGAAAGAGTGAGAACTCTGACTAAATTAAATAGGAAACTTCTCTGTGGAAAAAATACCATAAGCCTTCTGTGTGGAAAAAAATACCAATACCATCAAAAGATGCCCGCCAAATGTAGTACCTATGACAGAGAAGGGGTCAACTTCCTGACTTTACCATGAGCTTTTGCAAATCCATGGGACAAAAATAGGCAAAACAGAAAAATGGGCAAAGGACATGAAGAGGTAATTCCCTGAAAAATCAACATAAATGGTCCATAAACATGAGAAGATCCTAACTTCCATTCTGGAATAAAGAGATACAAATTGAAACAAGAAGAGAATATCATGTCTCACCTATCTGAGGATGCCCAGTGCTGGCGAGTGGGTGGGGGAACAGGCGCTGTCATATACATTCTTGGGGGGAGTATAGATTCCTACAACCTTGACAATATCTGTCAAAAGACCTATGAACAATGCCTGCGTCTTTTGTCTCCACAATTCCTCTGCAAGACAGGTACCTAATGGATGTAGTTTCAAAAGTTCACCAACATGCCTGTTGCACAATGATGTTGGGTGTAGCATTGATGGTAACAGTAAAACATCCGAAACAGCCTAAATACCCAAGACTGATGGAGGAAACGATGGTACACCCACAGACTCCGGAATCTTATGCAGCCCTTAAAAACAATGGGGAGATCTGCTTGTGCAATGTGGAGCGCTCCTCCTAAGTTTACTGTTTAAGCAGGGCTGGGGGGAAGGTGCAGAAAAATGTGTATGGTGTGATCTATTTTGTGCAAAGTTTTAAAATATGTAGATATATATGCTACGTATGCCTAAAATGTTTTTCAGGAAGGAAACCGAGGCAGGGAGGAGACTTTCCATTTTCATTGTGTATCTTCCTGTACTGTTTGAATTTTCTAAGCACATACGTGCAAGTGTTCTCTGGGAGATGGGAATTATGGGCTATTTTTCTTCTTTAAACATAGATAGGTAGATAGATTTAAAAAAAAAACAGTTGCTGTTGGGTCACTGCTGACTTATGGCGACCCCGTGTGTGTCAGAGTAGAACTGCACTCCGTAGGGTTTTCAGTGGCTGATTTTTCAGAAGTAGATCACCAGGCCTTTCTTCGGAGGCACTTCTGGGTGGACTTGAACCTCCAACCTTACTAGCTGAGCAAGTTAATTGTTTGCACCACCCAGATAGATAGATACAAAAACCTGTTTCAAAATGATTTAAATGTAGGTTCCCAGGCCTTGCCCTAGAGATTCTGATTCCAATAGGTCTGGGGAGCAAGCCCCGGAATCTGCACATTTAACATGCTCCCTAGCTGCTGATGACACACACACTTTGAGAAATACAGACCTAAATCTAAATTTCAGGAATCAGGAGGGAAGCACCAAAGGTGGGGAGTGCTAAGTGGTAGACCAGGGGGGTTGGCCAAGGGGACTCTGGAAGTCTGGAGCCCATCCTGAGTCTCCAAGGTTGACAAGGAGCAGTTCCCTCCCTCCCTCCCTTCAGCCTAGCTCCTCCTTCTCCCTCACTTTCCGGTTTTCCCACCTTCCCTGTGGGTTCTTAGTACCCAGGAACCTACCTGACCTTTGAAGTGGTGTCCTTGGTGCCTTATGACCGGAACCTCATCGATGTCAGCCTGTTGTCCCCTGTGCAGGTGAGTGCCCCATCCTGGGCCCTTCCCACCTCCGCTCCCCACCTCCCTCAAGACCTTCCATCCCTTCCCATCTCCCAGGAAGGCACACACTTGTGGCACCTGTAGGCATATACAGGGCATTCCTCCCAGATTACCAGAGACCCTAGAGCTTCTAGGACTCTCCAGCCAGACCAGCCTGCCCAATCCCAGGTACTGGACTCCTGAGGCATCTGAACCTGGGGCTCTGGGCTCTACCACTACAAGTCCTGGAACTGTAGGCGATCCCTTTCTTTCTCTGGGCCTCAGTCCCCTCTTCTGTAAACTGGGGGTACTAATGCCTGCCCTACTTACTCTCATTCCTGGGCCTGAAATCCACCCCACCCCCAAAGAAAGTCACTATGACATTAACAGCCATGGTGGGGGACTGCCTCTGGAAAGCCCCAGAGAATGCCTATGGCTGTTGGTGGCTGGGAACCTATGGGTACTTGGGCCAAGGTAGGGAGCTGGAATAGCCCATCAGGGGATTGGATGGCACCCAGACCTCACGTCTTGGCAGCTTGGTCTGGGATGGCCCTCACCCCTCCTACCTTTTGCAGCTCCAGCATCTGAACAGCTACTACAAGACCATACGTGAGAAGGTAGGCCCGGAGCTGCAGAGGCGCCAGCTGCTGGAAGAGTTCGAGTGGCTGCAGCAGCACACAGAACCCCTGGCTGCCAGGGCCCCGGACACTGCCTCCCTGGCCGCTGTGTTGGCTGCTTCCACTCTTGCCATCCTCAGCTGGAGTATCTAGAAGCTCCAGACTCCCATGCTGACCCTCTTCCTAGATGTGGGGCTCACTGGCTCAGCTCCCATCACCCTGCACCGTACACACCACCCAAGACTCCCACCACCGTCACCACCACCACCATCAGGCCATGGCCTGGAAGCTATTGCCCTGGCCTCCTTCTCCAGGACCAAGCCCAGGGGGACAGGGCTTTTGGCCCTGGGTGGGCCTCCTCTGGGCTTGTACACCTCACCCTCAGCTCCCAACCGCAGACCTCACGATAGGAGGGCCAGCTAGTCCCTTCCCTCCCATGAGCCCAGTTGGCCCTACCTGGCAGATCCTGCTGCCACTGCTCCCTCCAAAAACCCAAGACCAATGGGGCAGTGCCCCCACCTCCAGTGGCTCATGGCCCTGGGAGAGCCCTACCCTATCTCCACCTGCTGGAGTAGCCAGAGCTGCTCTCAACCAAATTAGCCCCTACTTTTGGTCTTTCCATGCCCTTGAAACAGCCTCTGGCCGCAGCCCATCTGTCCCCAGCCAAACAATGGCTTCCTGGCTATAGCCACAGGGCCAAAGGAACGAGGGCTCCCTTGGGGCTGTCTGCTGTGCCGCCGGAGAGAGAGGAAGGAAGGGTAGTTGAGGCCTTTCATTTGCAGACTGCCACCCCAGGGTCCGGGAAACAGAGTAGCGGGGTGTGGGGGGGGGGGGTGGGGGCTGTAGCTGGAGGGCAGCCAGGGAAGGTGCCTGTAGACCAGCCCCTCAGCATGTGAGCCCATCTCTCCTGAACCCCACGTAGGCTCTGTGCTGAGTGACAGGAGAGCTGGGGGGATTTGTCTGTGAGATGTGGCCCTACCAGAAATTGGGGGAACAGCTAGAACAGCCCCACCCAGTT
The DNA here is from genome assembly GCF_024166365.1 of Elephas maximus indicus. NCBI lineage: Eukaryota > Metazoa > Chordata > Mammalia > Proboscidea > Elephantidae > Elephas > Elephas maximus. The sequence continues at coordinate 26,662,310 of NC_064846.1, read as the reverse complement.
ACTATCCCGTACTTCCCTAGCCTGGGTGATGCAAGCGGTTTATGTTTGACTGTTGACCTAAAGGTTGGCAGTTCGAACCCACTCAGTAGCACCATGGAAAAAAGGCCTGGTGATCTGCTTCTGTAAAGATTATAACCAAGAAAATCCTATGGAGCAGTTCTACTCTGTAACACATGGGGTCGCCATGAATCAGAATCAACTCAACAGCAGCGGATTTGTTTTTAAAGTTCCAGGGCACACTGTGACAACACTATTAAATCCTCGCTGCATCGTTGGATAGCCATTCGCCTTGTCTGGTTCCCCCATTTTACAGACAGGAAAACTGAGCTCCAGGTAGGGGTGGGACTTGCCCAAGGACGTACAACATTTGCTTGGGAGATGGTGGAGCCACGATGAATCTACCAGCCCCTCTTTTGCCCTTCAGCACCAGGCAGAATCCTCTCTCCTCCTTCCCACCCTGTCCCCAGTTGATGAGCCCTCTGTTAGGGTGAGAAGAGTTGTCTCTAGGGGGGCGGCCGTTAGCCACCTGGGCTCACATCCTGCTAGATACTTAAAACACCCTGGCAACCACGCCTGCCTCTGGGTTTTGCATTGTGTCTGCTGTGTTGCTGGAGACTGCTGTTACCTGTGGTTTTTGTGGTGGGGAAGGTGGGGGCGGGGATGTGAGGTTCCCAGAAGCTCAGTTGGGGAGCACATGGGCTTGAGAATGTGCCTGTGAGCATGCGTGTGTGTGTATGCGTGTGAGCAGTGGTACACACACACACACACACACATGTCCAGCCAACCACCTGTGCTAAAGGTGTGGTGGCTGTGGAGGGGAGGGAGGGGCCAGAGGGGAGCCCCACACTGGGGGACTTGTCGAGTGTGGTCCAGAGAAGTTGTAGCCAGCACCTTTGCCCAAAGGAACATAGCCAGGGTCAGGGGTGAGGTGGCTGGGAAGGGGAGAACCAAGTCTCTGGGGCAGGGTACTTGCAAAGGCACCAGTCAGAGGAGTCCACCCCCAGGGCCACCAGGCCTAGTTTGCTGGGTGTGAGAGTGACCTTCTTCGGTTACCCCCACTGCTGCTTGCATGAAAAGGCCTTATCCCTGACCCCCTTCCCTGAGAGCTAGTAGGCCCCAACGGTGGGCCCGTTTGCTGAGTAGTTTGCTCTCTCATCTGCTCGCCCACAAAGACATCTAGTAATAATAAAATTAAAGTCGTCATCCTCATCATCATCTCTACCATTTACTGAGTGTTTAGTATGGATCAGGAGCCCTGGTGGCGTAGTGGTTAAGTGTTCAGCTGCTAACCAAAAGTTCAGCAGTTTGAATCCATCAGCTATGAATTGCAATCAACTCAACAGCAATGGGTTGGGTTGGGTTGGATTGGGTTGGGTTAGTATGGACCAGGTACTGTGCTAAAAGCTTTACATGCATTTTCTCATGTGATCCCTACAAGATCCTATGAGAAGTTACTTTTGTTGTTGTTAGGTGCCGTCGAGTCGGTTCCGACTCATAGCGACCCCATGCACAACAGAACAAAACACTGCCCGGTCCTGCACCATCCTCACAATTGTTGCTATGCTTGAGCTCATTGTTGCACCCCCCACGTGTCTGTCAGTTTGTCGTACTGTGGGGGCTTGTGTGCTGCTGTGATGCTGGAAGCTATGCCACCGGTATTCGGATACCAGCAGGGTCACCCGTGGAGGATGGGTTTCAGCTGAACTTCCAGACTAAGACAGACTAGGAAGAAGGACCTGGCAGTCTACCTCTGAAAAGCATTAGCCAGTGAAAACCTTATGAAAGTTACTTTTAGCATTCCCATTTTCAGGTTGAGGGGACTGAGTGAGTGAGGCTCAGAGAGATGAACCAACTCCTTCAGGGTCACTCACCAGGTCCATGAAAGAAGCAGGATTCAACCCACTTAGACGACTCCAGAACCCGCTCTCTCAGAGAAGGTCAAGTGATACGGCTCTCACCACTTTATGGATGGGAGTGCTGATGGTGCAACGGTTAAATGCTCCGCTGCTAACCGAAAGGTCAGCCGTTTGAACCCACCCTGTGGCTCTGTGGGAGAAGGACCTGGTTATCTGCTTCCATAAAGATTCCAAAAAAATCATTGCCGCCAAATCAATTCCAACTCATAGCAACCCTTTAAGACAGAGTAGAACTGCCCCATAGGGTTTCCAAGGCTGTAGTGGTTAAGAGCTCGGCTGCTAACCAAAAAGGTCAGCAGTTCGAATCTACCAGGCACTCCTTGGAAACCCTATGGGGCAGTTCTACTCTGTCCTATAGGGTCACTATGAGTCAGAATTGACTAGACAGCAATGGGCTTGGTTTTTTGGGCTTTAATCTTTGTGGAAGCAGACTGCCACATCTTTTTTCTGCAGAGCAGCTAGTGCGTTCAAACCACCGACCTCTCAGTTAACACCTGAGTGCTAACCACTGTACCATCAGGGCTCCTTCTGTAAAGATTACAGCCTAGAAAACCCTATGGGACAGTTCTACTCTGTCACATGGGGTCACTATGAGTTGAAAGTAGACTCGACCGAACCTAACAATTTCACAGATGAGGAAACTGAGGTTTGGCCAGGATCACACAGCTGATGAGAAGCAAAGACCCAACTCGTATTCCCTGCACCACACTGCCTCCCCAGGGCCTGCCAGCCCACACCTTCAACTTGGCACCCTGGCACTTGCTCCTGGGGTTTGGTAGGCCATGGGCAGCAAGAGGTCACTGGGTGCCTGACCAGGACTTTCAACCCAGGGCAGCTCACATGCTAGCCTTTTGTCTCTTCAGTGCAAGACCCCAAGCTCTGCCTGACGGCTGGTCCCCATAATTTAACTGCCCCTTCCAGTCCTCCATCTTGGGATCGAGACCTTCCACAAGCATGGCTGCAGAAGCGGCCGCAGCTACCCCCACTTCCTCTCTTCCTTGGGACCTGGATGGCCAGACTCTGGACCATGCAGGGAGAGGGGGCACACACAGCAAGACACCCACACACCGTTGTGAAGTGAATATAAATAAATGTCCCCTTGGTCTCTCATCCTTCATTTTTTTGCTGGAGGGTGGGGCTTACCAAACCGCTCCTCACCTACTGATTGCTGCTGTGGAGAGGGCCCTACAGAAGAGCCACTTTTCCTAGGAATTAGGATTCTGGGGTTTTAGCCCCAGCTGTGCCAGCTGTGTGGCCTTGGGCAAGTCACTTGACCTCTCCAGTCTTCAATTACTCTTTCTGTAAAATCCCTGTACCGCCTTCCTATTGCGATTGTGGTAAGAGGCTCACAAGACCCGGATGTGACAACCCTCTATAAGCCAGGAAGTCACACCGACAAGAGATAATGCTCTTACTTGCTCATCGCTAGTCCAACCCTTGCCTCACCTTTGGAGGTAGGTAAGGAAGGGATCTGGGATCCAAATTTTATGTGTAAATAGCCCAGACTGGAAAGGCTTTTTGTTGTCATTAGCTGCCATTGTGTCAGCCCAAATCACGGTGACCCCATGCACAACGGAATGAAATGCTGCCTGGTCCTTTGCCATCACCATGATGGGTTGTGGCTCAGACCGGTGTGATCCTCAGGGTTTTCATTGGCTGATTTTTGGAAGTAGATCACCAGGCCTTTCTTCCTAGTCCCAGGAAGTGCTGCTGAGATCTGTTCAGCAGCATAGCAACATGCAAACATCCACTGACAGGCGGGTGGTGCCTGTGCCTGAGGTTTCTCCACCATGGAAGGTGAGAATTCTACTACTAGGTCACCAATGCCTCAGAAAGGCTTTTCAGGGAATAGCTAACATATGTTTTTCCAGCTAGGCTCCCTGGAGCCCGAGGTTCCTCAGAAATGGCGCAGGGATTGCCAAAGAAAGCAGAGAGAGCTCCAACAAAAAGCAGCCCTTCTGGGCTTCCCATAGCACTTTATTTGAAGTTGTTGTGGGGCTGGCTTTATGGGAGTGTGACCTGTCCAAGCACACAGAGCCCCTCACTCAGAAGTGCCCAGGCTTGGTTTAATGTCCTGCTATCGTCGTCTTGAAATTCTTATATTTTGAACGAGGGGGCCTGCATTTTCATTTTGCACTGGGCCCCACAAATATGTTGCCGGTCCTGGATGGGAGCTCCATGACTCAACAAATAAATAAACAAGCAAATGAAAAACTGCTTCAATTCCTTCATTGTACAGATAAGGAAACTTCAATGGTAGCCCAGAAAGAGGAAGGGACTTACTAAAGGTCACATAGCCTGTTGGGGACAGAGCTAGTATTAAATTCCCAGCATCCTGACGGTGGAGTCTGTGGGTACTGCAAATGGTTAACTCGCTCTGCTGCTAACTGAAAGGTTGTAGGTTCAAGTCCACCCAGAGGTATCTCAGAAGAAAGGCCTGGCATTCTACTTCTGAAAAATGAGCCATTAAAAACCCTCTGGAAGACAGTTCTACTCTGACACACATGCGGCCACCGTGAATCAAAATCCACTTGATGGCAACTTGTTATTTTGTCACTCCTTTACTGCCTTTGATGAGCAAACTGAGGTCTAAGAGGACCTTTTTGAGGTCCCCCAGCAGTGACAACTGTAATGATGATGGTCCTTAACCACATTTCTTGACACTTTAAATCTTTTTTGGAATAGAAATGGGCATGGGCAAAATGATGCATACATACATACATATACACACGTGAATAGTCTGAAGAGTTCATTTTACAAACGATAACGAAGTCATTCCCTTCTCATTTGCCAGCCAGCTGGCTCAAGCTCTTCACTGGTTAGGCCCTCGGAAGGGGCTGGGCTGGCTACTCTTCACCCCGCTAAACCACGTCAGCAGTGAATTTTACCAACTCAGTGGACACTTCCTCAAACCAGTAGGTGGGCACACTCGCTGCCAAAGAAATAACAGAAATATGAAAGATGCAATAGCAACTGTTTCTTCCCTGTCTGTCCCTGCCCCCCATGGCTCATCACAGCTGGGAGCGGGAGGCACCCCAACTCAGCCAGCTCCTGCCCTGAGGCCGGCCTGGCTCTTCACTTCCTTGTTTCTTTGTGAAACAGGAACTGAGTAAGCAGCTCAAGTAGGGTAGGATGGGTGGTTGAGAAAGCCCCGGTGGTCCATGGTGAGGCCCAGGGTGAAGCGGAAAAGCTAGTTTCTCCCCTAGTGGGTCCTGGGTAGCTCTAGGCCCTGTTGCTTGTCACACCTTCTGTGTTATAGACTAGCTTGGGCTGACAGGCCCTGCCCTCAACACATGGGATATGGGCCACAGGGTCATGTAACAGTGTCAGATGGGCCCAGATGAGATGTAGAAGCAGGTGCCGACAGGCTGCTGAGGGGAGAAGGTGGCAGCCCCAAATCATCCCCAAGGGCTTCTTGGCTATGTCAATGCGAGAAACGCCCCAGCGGATCCTGAAGTGTACTGATGTGGTGCCAAGTACTTTCCATGAGCTGGGCACTGAACTGAGAGTGCTCTCTCTAAACGTCATTGGGACTGGCTCCACTTCCACAAGCAAAGCCCACATGGTTACTGTTTTTGTCTTGGCTGCTAACGAAGAGGTTGGCAGTTCAAACCCATCAGCCGCTCCATGGGAGAAAGATGTGGCAGTCTGCTTCCATGAAGATTATAGCCTTGGAAACCCTATGTGGCAGTCCTACTCTGTCCTATACGGTCGCTATGAATGAGAATCGACTCAATGGTTTTTGTTTTTTTTTTTTGGTTTAGGGCTCCTTGCAGGTGACATCACTTGTCTAACCAAGGTCATGCAGCCAGTAGGTGATTTTGCAACAATTTGAATCCAGGTACCTGACTTCATTTCTGGGAGGTGTCCTGCTCACCCTCTTCCCTACAGTCCTAGACAATTGACCCCTTGGGATCAAGGGTCCACTGCCCAGCGACCTTTGTCTTTGTCCTTGTAACCTTGGGACAGAGTCATAGGCTGAGTAGCCCAGCTCCTTTTGGTCTCCCAGAGCAAGGCGCTCCAGTGAGTCATCAGCATGTTTTTATCCTCTTCTGATGTTAATTGCCACAGCTGCCTGTAGGTGTTTTTTTGGTCTTTTTTTTTTAAAAAAAAAACAAAACTGAGACCTTCTCAGAAGTTTAGAGATTCAGAGATGATTGTCCTTCCCCCCATCAGGCCCTGCTATCAGTGACTCCGATTAAATATCATTTCCAAAGCTGAAAGTTCCCTGTGTGTGTGTATCGTACTTATACATGGAGAAGAGATGTCAAGATCCTCCTGCCATTTTTCTCATCGCTCTCTTCTGTCCTCCTTATCCCACCTGCGAGCTTCTTCTTCCAGCCTCCCTGCCTCAGATTGTTGTTATTAGATATCATCAAGTTGGTTCTGACTCATAGTGACCCCATGTAACAGGGTAGAACTACCCCACAGGGTTTTCTTGGCTGTTTTTTTAATCTTTACTGGAGCAGATTGCTAGGTCTTTCTCCCACAGAACTGCTGGGTGACTTTGAACCGCCAACCTTTCAGTTAGCAGCCAAGCGCTTAACCATTGCGCCATCAGGGCTCCTTTCTGCCTCAGATTACCACCATGAACTTTGCTAATAGGTCAGGCTACCAAGGCGGGCCTCACTTTGGAAATACCCAGGTATTGGCAAGGGGCTACGTGGTCTCTTCTTGGATATTTCTAGAGACAGGAAGATCACTATTTACCAGGGCAACAAGTACCATCGAAATATCCAAAATTACTTCCTTGGAATGAACCCAAACCTGCCATGTATCTGTTCCCCATCATTTCTAGCCACACAGAACAGATCTCCCTCCATTACACGACAGTCGTTTGTAGCCAACTTGCTTTCCCATCCCAACCCTCCAGACTCAATATTACAGGTGTTTAGTATCCTGGTGGTACAGTGGTTAAGAGCTACAGCTGCTAACCAAAAGTTCGGCAGTTCGAATCCACCAGCTGCTCCTTGGAACCCCTATGGGGCAGTTCTACTCTGTCCTACAGGGTTGTTATGAGTCGTAATCGACTCGACCGACTGCAATGAGTTTGTTTTGTTTTGTTTTAGTACTCCAAGAAGGAGCCCTGGTGATACAACAGTTAAGCTCTTGGCTGCTAACTGAATGGTTGGCGGTTCGAGCCCACCCAGCAGCTCTGTAAGAGAAAGACCTGGCAATCTGCTCCCATAAAGATTGTTGTTGTTAGGCACCATCGAATCGGTTCTGACTCATAGCTACCCTGTGTACCACAGGACGGAACAAAACACTGCCTGGTGCTTGAGCCCAATGTTGCAGCCACTGTGTCAGTCCATCTCATCGAGGGTCTTCCTCTTTTCCACTGACCCTGTACTTTGCCAAGCATGATGCCCTTCTCCAGGGACTGATCCCTCCTAACGACATGTCCAAAGTATGTAAGACACAGTCTTACCAACCGTGTTTCTAAGGGGCCTTCTGCTTATACTTCTTCCAAGACAAGTTTGTTGGTTCTTTTGGCGGTCCATGGTATATTCAATATTCTTTGCCGGCACCACAGTGAGAAGGTGTCCTTTCTTCTTCCGTCTTCCTTATTCATTGTCCAGCTTTCGCATGCATATAATGCGATTGAAAGGTTACATAAAGATTACAGCCTAGATTAAGGGGACTTCTAAGTCAATTGGCAAAATAATTATATTATGAAAACATTCTGCATCCCACTTTGAAATGTGGCATCTGGGGTCCTAGATGCTAACAAGCGGCCATCTAAGATGCATCAATTGGTCTCAACCCACCTGGATCAAAGGAGAATGAAGAACACCAAGGTCACATGATAACTATGAGCCCAAGAGACAGAAAGGGCCACATGAACCATAGACTTACATCATCCTGAGACTAGAAGAACTAGATGGTGCCCGGCCGCAACCGGTGACTGCCCTGACAGCAAGCACAACAGAGAACCCCTGAGGGAGCAGGAGATCAATGGGATAAGCAGACCCCAAATTCTCATAAAAAGACCAGACTTAATGGTCCGACTGAGACTAGAGGAATCCCGGCAGTCATGGTCCCCAAACCTTCTGTTGGCCCAGGACAGGAACCATTCCCGAAGACAACTCATCAGACATGGAAGGGACTGGACAATGGGGAGGAGAGAGATGATGATGAAGAGTGAGCTACTTGTATCAGGTGGACACTTGAGACTGTGTTGGCATCTCCTCTCTGGAGGGGAGATGGGAGGGTAGAGAGGGTTAGAAACCGGCAAAATTGTCACGAAAGGAGAGACTGGAAGGGCTGACTCATTAGGGGAAGAGTAAGTGGGAGTAAGGAGTAAGGTGTATATAAGCTTATATGTGACAGACTGACTTGATTTGTAAACGTTAACTTAAAGCTCAATAAAAATTATTATAAAAAAAAAGATTACAGCCTAGAAAAGCCTATGGGGCAGTTCTATAAGTCGAAATCAACTCCATGGCACCCAACAACAGTACTTCACAAGTGGACATGGGCTTCCCTTTGGACCCCCGCTTAATCAGCCCTAGCAGCTGGGCATATAATGCAACTTCCAGACACCCTCCCCATCCTGCTCACTCCCCTCTGGGCCTGCTTCAAGGTGGCACCTATGGTATAGCACCTGAACCAGCATAGGGTGCCAAGAGAGGGCTGTGAGCACAGGGTACCATAATTCTCTCACCTCATTCAGGAACTTGGAGCCTGCATCAGGGTACTTTAGCTTAGTGGTTAATAGCATGGGCCCTGGACCAAGACTAGACCTGCATTTAAAACTCAGCTCCCACCACTTACCAGCTGTGTGATCTTGGGCAACTTGCTTAGCCCCTCTATGCCTTAGTTTCCTCCCTTACAGGGTTGTTTGTAAAGCCCACCGCCTGTGTAGGGGAGAGAATAAGAAATATTTGGGACACTTTACCCAAATACATAGACATCCTCCACTGTCCAAACTCTTACTATTACAAATCAGGAAAATATCCATCTGGAGAGTGTGGGATGCTGTCTAGATCTAGGCATGTCTAGATCTAGGCAGAAAGGTCTGGAAATCTACTCCCCAAAATTAGCCAGTGAAAACTCTATGGGTCACAATAGAATATTGTCCAATACAGTGCTGGAAGGTGAACCCCTTAGGTTCGAAGGCACTCAGAATACACAGTAGCCGCAACAATGGACTCAGGCATACCAACATTCGTGAAGATGGCACAGGACAGGACTTTTCTTTCTGTTGTACGTGGGGTAACGATGAGTCAGAGTTGAGTCGACGGCAACTAAATATCCAACCCACGATCATCTACCAAATCAGAATTGTTGGGTGGAGGGTAGAAGCAGGGGGCTGCTGCACGTGAATACAGTCTTTGTGTCTTTGGCAGCCCCATGCCCATCCTCGGAGGGTTCAGATTGATCTCATCATCAGTAGAGACACCTCTCCCAGCCACCCCACCCCACCCCACACACACACCCTGCAATATTACTGCTAAATCAAGGCTCTTCTGCCCTGTGTTTATACTTCTGGGCACATTTTTGCAATATTTATCCCAACTTAGATTAAGGATATCTACTTTATAGGGTTGTAAACAAACAAACAAAAAAAACCAAACCCATTGTCATGGAGTCTGTTCCAACTCATATGGGGTTGTCCCAGTGCGATGAGGATTAAATAACGCTTGCAAAGTGCCTAATGTAGTGCTTGGCAAAGAACGAGTGCTGGGCAAACAGAAGCTTGCCACTCCACCTAGGATGTAAGCTCCCGGATGCAAAGGACCTTGACAACTATTCATTTTGTTATCTCCTCCAAGTGCCTAGCACAAGGCTGTACCCAGAGCAAGCTTCAAAGACCTGTCTGCTAGCCCACTATCAATTTTAAGGTATCCTTGTTCATTGAGAGGAGCCTGGATGGCTCAAGTGGTTTGCAACTGGCTGCTAACCTAAAGGTTGGCAGTTTGAACCCACCAGCTGCACCCCGGAAGAAAGGCCTGGCACTGCTTCCATAAGATTACAGCCAAGAAAACCCTACAGAGCACTTCTATTCTGTAACACATGCAGTTGCCCTGAGTCCAATCGACTTGACACAACGGGTTTGGTTTTTTATTTGTTTGTTCACTGAACTTCTGACCTGACTCGCTTCTTTAGTCCAGAGCTCTGTGTACCTGGAACACAATCTATAAAATGCAAATGTGTTGCCCTGAAGGGGAAACCCATTAAAAGTGTTTAGGACCCATTAGCCAGCTGGGGCTTGACCTAATGGACTCAGGCCAGGGTAACCTGCGGGGAGAGAAAAGTCTGGAGAAGGCAAGTCCGGATGGGGGAGCCCTAGATTCCCAGTGCAGGAGTTGCTGACCACAGGAGCCAGATCTGAAAAGGAGCTAGAAGGGGTGGGACTGAAAACGCTCTCTCTCTTCTGCCCTGGAGGCCGGCAGCGCAGGCTGCCCACCTCTACTTCTCTCCAAGGTCCCTTCGCCTCCCCTCGCTGCTTTTTCCCAGGCCCCAGCGAGGCCGCCGGGCCCGCCCAGCGCCCCGGTTTGCCCGCTGCTTTGAAGGCTGCGGTTAGTGTGTGAGCTCTGCTCGCTGCAAACAGGAAGCGGTACACATCCTGCGCGCCCGGTCGGGACTGACGCGGCGCCGCGGTGCAGGCCTGGAAAGTTCTGAGGGCAAGGGTCCAGCCACCCGAGCCCAGGGTGTCCCGAGCCTCTGCAGCCGCGTCCCCCGAGCTGGGACCCTACCGGGCTGCCCGCCTGCCCCTGTACACAGCAAGCCGCAACGGCCTGATGGGCCACAAACTCTGTCCAGGGCTCCTTAGTCAATTACAAGGCACCGCATGTAGCCCTGGACACGCTGGGAGGGACTGGCTGACAGGCAAGTGCAGGCCAGTGGGGAAGATTTGGGGGCGCAGAATCTTGCATTGAATCCATCCGGTAGGCTGAGTAGAGCCAAAGGAAGTATGGTTCCAGCTAGGGGGAGAAGGGCTTGTCTTTCCCAAGCTCATCCCAGGGAAGGTTGGTGGGAAGGCATGGGACAGGGGACTGGGAGGAGGTCACAGGAACATCTTGGGAACAGGGGAACTGTCAGCCTAGGATTTCATGAGTGCCACAGAAGCAAAAGCCTTAAAAAGGTGCATACCTTTTACCTTAGCAACTCCCCTTCTGCAAATTTATCCTAAGGGAAATGTTGTGCGCGTGAATTTTGTCCTTAAGGATGTTCGGGGAATAGTTAAAAAAATTCGAGCCAACCTGAGTTCATCAGTGGGGGCCAGGAATCCCTGGGTTTCACAAATGGGTAAGCGCTGCACCACTAATCGAAAGGTTGATGGTTCAAACCCACCCAGAGGTGCCTGAGAAATAAGGCCTGGCAATCTACTTCCAAAAGGTCACAGCCTTGAAAACCCTGTGGAGTGTAGCTCAACTCTGCACGCATGGGGTCACCATGAGTCGGAACCCACTTGATGGAAACTAACAACAACAACCCACACAGTGTGATGACCAGCAGTCATGACAAGTCACGTAGTTGAAGACTATTTCATAGCATGGGAAAATGTTAATGATACTGTGTTCAGCGTGAAAAGCAGGTACCGACACAGTTTGTGCAGTCTGATTTTAAAGCATCTTTGATGTTGTTGTCAGTTGCCATGAAGTCAGATTAGACTCACGGTGACCTTATGTACAACAGAAAGTGTTGCCTGGTCCCAAATCGTCTTCATGATTGCCGGTATGCGCAAGTCCATTGCTGAGGCTGCTGTGTATTTTTGAGTGCCTTTTTTTTTTTTCCAACCTAGGGGGCTCATCTTCCAGCACTGTATCAGGCAATATTCTGTTGTGGCCCGTAGGGTTTTCACTGACTAATTTTTTGAAGTAATTGCCAGGCCTTTCTTCCTAGTCTGTCTTAGTCTGGACGCTCCACTGAAACCTATCCACCACAGGTGACCCTGCTTGTATTTGAAATACTGCTGGCATAACTTCCAGCATGATAGCAACATGCAAGCCACCACAGTGCCACAAACTGACAGACAATAGTAGAAAGCAGCTTTTTTGAAGTATAATTGACATACAATAAACTGCACATGTTTAAAGTATACAATTTAAGTTTTGATTATATAAACACCCATGAAACCATCACCACAATCAAGATAATGAACGTATCCATCACTCCCAAAAATTTCCTTGTGCACCTTTGTGATTTCTCCCTCCTGCTTCTCCCCATCCACCCCCAACCATTGCTCTGTTCTCTATGCAGTGTAATTTTTGTGAAAAAAAAAAGTATGTAGAGAGAGATACTTGCAACAGAGAAGGTGATTCACCAAAACAATATAGAAGAGAATTTTTTTTCTTCTTTTTTTGAAAATCTGTATTGGCTAAATTGTATACAATGAATATGAATTACTTTTTAAATAAGAATAAGTCTTTAAGGTATTAAAATATCTGCCACAGATAATCCACAAAGTGAACAATCTAAATTTACTGCATAGGCACACAATGAATGTCTGTTGAATGGGACATTTGCTGGTGTTGTGGAGTTGCCTGCAAATACTTTTCATCTGTTGTGGTGATGGCTGTGATGGTGAAAAGGTATGTGTGATGGCTGAGGGATGTAGATGGTAGGGGTGATCGCTCTAGTGATGCAGGCTGTAGGTGTGTTAATGGCAACAGGGGCGACTGCAGTGATGACGGCTGTAGGGCGATGGCTGAGAGGTTATGGCTGTAGTGATGGTGGCTATGGTGATGATGCCCAAGAAGTGATGGTTGTAGGGGTGAGGGTTGTAAGGATGAGAGTAGCAGTGGGAGTGCTTGACTATAGTGAGTCTCCATAAGGGCAATGGCTGTAAGCCTGATGGTTATAGGGGTTATGACTGTAGGGACGATGGCTGAGAGGTGTTGACTATAGAAGTGATTATTCTAGTGCTGATAGCTGCGGGTGTACTAGTGGCAGTGGGGATGGCTGTAGTAACAATAGCTGCAGGGGTGATGGCTGTAAGAGTGCTGGTAGCAGGGGTCATGGTTGTAGGGGTGATTGCTCTAGTGCTGATGGCTGTATGTGTGCTGATGGCAGTGGGGATGACTGCAGTAATGATGGCTGTAGAGGTAACGGTTGTAAGGTGATGGCTGTAGGAGTGAAGGTAGCAGTGGTGGTGATGGTTGTAGGGGAAATGACTGTACAGGTGATCACTGTAGAGGTAATGGTAGTAGTAGTGATAGCCGTGGTAGTGCTGCAAGGTAACCAGGGGCATTGACGCAACAGGCAGAAAGATGGTCCAACTTCTGGTTTTTGGATTCTAGTCAATGAGATCAAGGACTTGAGTAGGTCATATAAATCTAGTACATTGGCCACCTCCGGGGAGTCAGAGCAGAAGTACTAGTGGTGATTGACGTGAGGCGGCAGAGTAGGGACTTTTCTCTGATTGTTCAACCCAAGAGCTGTCTGCATCAGAATCTCTGGAGAATGAAGCTGGGACTTCCTTCCTCCCCAGGGGCCGGCAGGGGCTGCGATTGCTGTAAGACTAGGTCACGTGGCAGGGCTTCCTGTATGCCGCTGCCGCCGGGTGTCCATGGCCCGCACCCCCAAGCTGCCAGTGCAGCAGTCAGAGTGGCAGCCAGAGGTTCGGTCCATGCCGGACCCCTTGGACGGTGCTGGCCAGGCTGAGCAAGAGGCCTCTGCTTCTTGACACCTAGGAGAGCAGGGACGGAGTCTCACCAGGGCACAGGACCATGTTGCGCCGCAAGCCCTCCAACGCCAGCGAGAAGGAGCCCATGCAGAAGAGGAAGGTGAGGAGCATCTGTGGGAACTCACTTTTCCCTTTCCCCCTCAGCTCTTTCAACCCCATCCCCTCCAGGACCCAGACGTGGGAAAAGTCAAAGGCCATACGTCCGTCGAGTCTGTAGGTGAGGGCCATTCTACCAGAGGCCAATGAAACAGAGGCCCAAAGCTTACTAGACTAACAGAAGTCCAGAAGAGACTTAAAATTCTAGAGTAACAGGAGTTACAGAAGAGACTCTCCAGAGTCTAGAGTTAAGAGAATTGAACCCTACCATGGTGGGATGGGTAGAGACCTAAAATGAGAGGCTAGAATCTTAGACTAGAATTCAAGAATTACCAAATACGGCTCTTGAGTTGAATCCTGAGACTGCGCTTTATTCCCTCTCCCCTATGCTGATTTTCTGCCCCTTCTGCCAGAGCATGGCCATCTCACTCAAAGGGCCCCACCAGGTGCCCATCTTGGAGCCATGATGCTCTCAGGCCCCCGCCCTTTTGCCGTCGCCCAGACGCTGCCCATTTGGCTCAGCTCTATTGCTGCTCCCCAGCATCCCCACTGGAGAGGGAGCTACCCCAGCCTGCTGGCCCCAGGTGATTTCTCGACTCAGGAAAAGGGTCTCCAAACCTGCAGAAGGATGTGGGGCAGCATAAAGTTTCTTCCTAGGTGAGGAAAAATTGTTTGCCAAGAATGAGAAATGAAGCCGGTGAGGTGGTGAGTAGGAGTGAGGGTTGAAGAGGGGAAGTTCAGTGAGGCGACTTTAAAGGTCAGGAAAAAAGTAACTGTCGTGGAGTGCTCAGGTGTTCATCTTCTTGGGGCAGAGGTCAGACTAGAAGATTCCTTGAAGGCTCTGGCAGATCTAAGATTCCTAGACTTAATTGTATGATTTGATTCTAGGATTTTCCCAGGCCATCAACAAATATATCCTTCATATACAGCAGGATTCTAGAACCACCCAAAAGGAGGCCTGAACCACCGGGTTCAAAAAGCCCATCCCCAGGCCAAGGTCTGGGGCCTCCAGGCCCTCACTGTACCCTGCCAGTTTCCCCTGGAGCTCAGCCCAGGTGCCCTGTAGGGGAGCCCCCCTGTCGGGGAAGCAGCTCCCAGGTGGAGGCTGAGACAGCTGAGAGGCTGAGCCCCAGGGCACTGGGGTGTACATCCTGACCCCTCTCAGGGTCTGGGGTGGCTGCCATTTCCGGCAGTACTCTCCCCAACCCAGCTGCTTCTCTAAGGTTGCAGCGGAGGTGGGTGTGGGTGAGATTCATGAATCTTCACACGGGCTCTGTCACCCCTCCCCAGCGCTAGACCCAGCAGGCTTGCCATTGGCTGCCGCTCCTCCTTGAGTGAGCCAGCAAGCAAGCAAGCGAACAGGCCACTTCCCCTTACTCTCTGGCTGGTGGGGGGTGGGAAGCAGAGAGTGCTCTAAACACTGCTGGGCCCCAAACCACAGGGGAGCTGAGCTGGGGGAAAGAATCCGAGAAAGAGCTGACACTTTGACACTGGGACCCAGTGCCACCTCAGGCGGAGGTACCCAGGAGCACACAGAAGCCAGAAGTCCCCTTCTACTTTCCCAACATCGATAAATTACCCAGCTCCTGTGTTGGGAGGGTGGGTCTCTGGGATTTCCCCCGGGCCTCTCCCAGGAGAAACCAGGCCCTTGTTGCGTTCTGAGGTCCACGTCCAACCCTGTAGGGAAGATAACCCAGGCAAACCTCACACCACCTCATCCCACCCCAGCCGGAGCCAGGAAGAGTTTGCCTCCACACACTCTCAAACCCTCATGCCATGGAAATTGCCTTAGCCTGAGTGACCTTCCAGGCAGCTGAGCAGAGGCGCAAGCAGGCCCTCCGTGGTCATGGGGTTGGGACGGGGCACCTAATCCGGATCAGGAAGGACTGGGGAGGCCCCGGAGCAGGGGGCGAGCATGCCCTTTGGCTGATTTTTTGGGTACGTTTTGCTTCCTTCAAGGTCTCTCCCCAGCTGAGATTTCATAAGGTGGAAATAGCATCTTCCCAGGCCCAGAGACAGTGGGCCTAGCCCTATCATGGCTTGCACCGGTGACCTGGGCAAGTCCCTTCCCCTCAGAGCCTGGGGTGACATGGGGAGGGGAAAGTACACAGGCAAGAGAAACCTCTCTCCTGCCCCTGCTTCTCTTCCTGTGCCTGCCAAATGGAGAATGTGCTGGGCAGGGGGCAAGAAAGCTGAGCTGGAACCCTGCTGCTACCACTTTCTAGAGAGCTGTGGAACCTTGGACAGTTCATTTACTCTCTTCGGGTTTCAGTTTCCTCATCTCTGAAAAAGGGGCTAGCTCCTGATCTGCTCACCTCGGGAGGTTGTATGGCTGGCTTGGGACAACAAATATGAGAGGACTCTGTGGCCTGCATGCATGCCCACACAAAGGAGTGCATACTGACCCTCTGGGCAGGCTGGGAGCACACTGCAGAGAGGAACGAGCCATGGTTCTAGCCCTGAAGTTGAATAAACAAGTAGGTACTGGGTTTTTTTAATAGCACTAAGGAAACCCTGGTGGTATAGTGGTTAAGTGCTACGGCTGCTAACCAAAAGGCCGGCAGTTCAAACCCACCAGGCACTCCTTAGAAACCTATGGGGCAGTTCTACTCTGTCCTAGAGGGTTGCTATGAGTCGAAATTGACTTGATGGCAACGGGTTTGGTTTTTTTTTTTTTTTTTAATAGCACAAAGAACCACCACTGAGTGAGGGCTCCTCAGGAGGCAGGCACTGTGCTCTGCACTTTCTCTACCTCTTAGCTCGTTGACTCTTCATGACAACCTGAAGTCAGGGCAGGTACTGGTATTATCCTTATTTTACACCTAGGGCTCAGAGAGGTGAAGTGACTTGCCCAAGACCACAGAGCTAGTAAGCTGCAGAGCAGGGGTTCAAGACAAGATTTGTCTGACTCCAAGGTCTTAACACTTTCTCTCTCCACTCTCTTGTCACCTCAGTGATCTCAAAAGTTCTAGAAAAGTCTGAGGAGCATAAAAGACTCAACTCATCAGTGGGAGAGCTCTGTAGGGCAGATCCAGATGGCAGTGGAATGAGTGATCTTCCAGACAGCCAAGCAGAGGTGGGAGCAGGCCCTCCAGGATGGTGGGGCCTGGAGGGGGCACCTATCCTGGCTCACGAAGGATTAGGAGGCATACCCCTCGGCTGCCCTTTAGAAATGTTTTACCTCCTTCAAGGTCTTTCTACACTCCCTTTGGTCTGAATTCCCCCAAATGCTAGTGTTGGTGTGTAGGAAGCGAAAGAGATTTGTCCTGAGACTTGCCTCCCTTAAGGAAGGTCCTACCCCACCTCACCCCCACTTTCCATCACACACCAGACCTCCCACCAGGGGAAATGGAGAGGAATGCAGGCTTCTGTTACAGTGCTCAACTCTTCCCCCTTTTCCAGTCTTTTCTTGCCCTTGTCTTGCCCATTCCCACCACACTACTTTCCCCATGATTCCCTTCTTACAGCATCCCTTCAGCCAGGACACCCACCCCACCAGCATGCACTTAGTCTTGTCAGTAGCTCCCTATTGCCCACTGGGTAAGGCCCAAGATCCTTAGCATCACTGGCACAAGCTTTCATGGCCTACCTGGCCCCTGCTTACCTTTTCTGCTCCACCTGCCACCACTCCCATTGGCATACCCATCATTCCCTCACACGAGGAATGGCCCAACTCTCTCTTGTTCAGACCCTTCCACACTCCACCCGAAGAAACCCTGGTTCCCCTTCATGGCACAGCTCAAATGTGCCTCCTCCATGAAGCCCCCCTGAGCCCTTCCTCCTCCATGCTCTCACTTGCTGTCCTTGTACCTCTGTTCAAACGTCACCCACATTGGCACTGCACTCAACTCACTTCTATACGGTGGGCTACTTCCTGAGCTCTGAGGGGGTGTGAGCACAGCACCATGCACAGGCTTCCAGAAACACAGACCTGGGTTTGGACCCCTGCTCTTCCTGCTGATCATTTCTCTGAGACTCAGTCTTCTCAGCGATGAAGTGGGAATGGAACAAGGGGCTGTGTGAGCGGGTGCACCCTGAAGTGCTTAGCAGAGTTCCGGGTACGGGGGAGGTGTTTAACCCCCTCAGATTATCTTCCTGGGAATGCCATAACAAAGGACCACAGATTGGGTGGCTTAAAACAACAGAAATTTATTCTCTCACAGTTCTGGAGGCTAGAAGCCCAAATTCAGGGTGCTGGCAGGGCCATACTCTCTCTGAAGGCTCTAGGGAAGATTCTCCCTTGTCTCTTCCAGCTTCTGGTGGTCCCAGGAGTTCCTTGGCTTGTTACAACATAACTCGTCTCTGCCTCCTGGCCATCTTCCCTTTGCATCTGTCTGTGTCTGCATCTCTTCTTCTCTTTTTATAAGAACACCTGTCATATTGGATGGCACAGTGGTTAAGTGTGACAGCTACTAACCGAAAGGTTGGCCGCTGGAATCCACCAGGCGCTCCTTGGAAACCCTATGGGGCAGTTCTCTGTCCTATAGGGTCACTATGAGTCGGCATCTACTTGATGGCAATGGGTTGTGTGTGTGTGTGTGTGTGTGTGTGTGTGTGTGTGTGCGTGCGTGTGTGTTTTCCTATTCTGGTCTGATGTCCTGTTAACTAAGTACATCTTCAAAGACCCTATTTCCAAATAAGATCACATTCACAGGTACTGGAGGTTAAGACTTTTTTTTTTTGAGGTAAAATATATATAATATAAAATTTGCCATTTTAACCATTTTTAAGTGTACAATTCAGTGGCATTAATTCCGTTCATGATGTTTTGCAACCATCACCACTATTGAGCATGTCTTTTTGGGGGACACAAATCAATCCATAACAGCACTCATTTCTGGATTCCTCCCCCTACACATAGGCCAGTGCCGGCACCCAGAGGGTGCTGGGTGTATGACTGTTACACTGAAGTAGCTGAGCGGGGAGTTGGGGAGAGACCTGGAAGAACCAAGATTGCTTAGGGGGCAGGAGAAGAGGGTGCCAACCATGCAGCGTGAGACTCAAGGGCGTGTCAGGGGAGGCCGTCTGCAGGGGGCAGTGCCTTTTAAACTGGATTTGAAGAATGTTTTTTAGATTTACTATTTTTACTATAGTAATATGTATAAAAAAATTTTTTTAATATGTATGTATATGTGTGTGTGTGTGTGTATATGTATAGAATAATGAAAATATATAGGAGTCCCTGGGTGGTGCAGTTAAGTACTCCACTACTAGCCAAAAGGTTGACTGTTCAAATCCACCCAGAGGTGCCTCAGGAGGCAGTCCTGGTGATCTGTTTCCAAAAGGTCGCTACTCGGTCCCTTACTCCAAGGGTAGCCACTATCCTGCCTTCTAACAGCACACATTAGCTTTCGGCCTTTTTTATTTTTTAATTGTGCATTAGGCGAAAGTTTACAGAGCAAATTAGATTCCCATCTGCTAGTTTGTACATAAAGCGTTCCATGACACAGGTTTCATTCCCCGTAATGTGTCAGCACTCTCCCCATTTCCGCCCTGGGTTCCCCGTTGCCTTTCGTCTGGATTTTCTACCCCTTCCTGCCTTCTCATCTTTGCTTTTGGCCAAATGTTGCCCTTTTGATCTCATATAATTGATTGTTCTGAGGAGCACATTCCTCTCAGGTGTTATTGTTTTTTTTATTGGCCTGTCTACGGTTTGGCTGAAAGGTGGTCTCAAGGAGTGGCTTCGTTTCCAGTTCAGAAGGCTGTCTTAGGGCCATAGTCTTGGGGGTTACTCCAGTCTCTGTCAGCCTAGTAAGTCTGGCCTTTTTTGTGAATTTGATTTTTTGTTCTTCAGTTTTTCTCCTGCTGTGTCTGGGACCCTCTCTTAAGATCCCAGTCAGAGCTGTTGGTAGTGATAGCCGGGCACCATCTAGTTCTTCTGGCCTTGGGGTTGTGTAGGCTGTGGTTCATGCTGTCCATTAGTCTTTTGGACTAATTGCTCCCTTGAATCTTTGGTTTTCCTCACTCTTCTTTGCTCCAGATAGGAAGAGACCAGTAGTTGTATCTTAGACGACTAATTGAAAGCTTTTAAGACCCCAGACGCCACTCACCGAAGTAGGATGCAGAACATTGTCTTTATGAACTATGTTGTACCAATTGATATAGATGTCCCCCGAGTCTATGGTCCTTTGCTTTTGAGCCTAGGAACTTCATTCCACGAGGTGTTTGGTTGGTTTTGCCGTTTTTAAAACTTTACATGTGTGGAACCACATGATCTGTGCTCTTTTGTGGCTGGCCCCTTTGCTCAACATCCTATTTGTGAGACTCATCTGTATTGTGGGCGACAGTTGTACTAATCTCATTGCTGTGTACTGTTATATGATTGTACCATAATTAATTTATACATTCTACAGTTGATAGGCATCTGGGTTGTTTTCAGTTAAACTGGATTTTGAAGGAGGGGAGAAACCATGGTTGACAGAGGGAAGGGACAACTGTTCCAGGTGGGGAAATGCGCTGGTAAGAGCCTGGAGGTGGGTCACATGAAAGGCTAAGTTTAAACTCCCATCTGACAAGGGATAGTTATGTACCAGGCACTGTTCTAAGTGTTCTGTGTGTACCCACTCGTTTCATCCTCATGATACTCCTATGAGGTCGATGTTACTGCCTTTGTTTTACTGATGAGGAAACAGAAGCCCAGAGAAGTTAAATACCTTACTCAGATTTACACAGCTAGTAAATGGCAGAACCAAGATTTGAACTCTTGCCATCTGAAACCATGTGAAGAAACTGAGGTTCAGAGGGATTAGGTAACTCGCCTGAGGTCACACATCCCAGAGTTAAACACAGCAATGTAGCTCCATCCAAGAGACCCACATGCTCCCCTTAGAACATAGAAGAGGAGCCGACAGTGTATGTGACCTCTAAGAAGCCCTCACCCCAAAGGAAGTTCAGACAGAAACAAAAAGGGACTCCAGGATTTCAAGCTATCCTTGCATGGGGTCACTTCAGGGTCACTGAAAGGCACTTAGGACATTTGGGGCTGCCCCTGAGGTTGGAGGTCCAAAACCAAAAGCCAAACCCAGTGCGGTCAATTCCGACTCATAGCGACCCTGTACGACAGAGTAGAACTGCCCCATAGAGTTTCCAAGGAGCGCCTGGTGGATTCAAACTGCCGACCCTTTGGTTAGCAGCCGTAGCACTTAACCACTATGCCACCAGGGTTTCCTGAGGTTGGCAGTAGGCCCATTAAAAGGACACCCTGGCTGCCCCCTACCCTTAGTCATCCAAAGAGCCTGTGTAGCCTTTCCATCTCCCTGGGCTGAGAAGCGGCCAGCTGGGCTCAAGCCATAGCACCATCTCCATGGCCCCTTTGATTGTCCCCTCCTAATTTGTGGGAAAGCTGGTAATGAGGGGCCCTAAAACAGGATCCTGGGAGCCATAGGCCATTCCTCCCAGGCCCCAGGCTGCGGATTAATGACAGGAAAAAGCCAAGGGAAAAAGGCCCAATTAGAGGGTAGCCAGGAGGTGAGTTTACTCTTCCCCAACAAAGCCTACTTCCGGCTATATGCCTGCCCTCCAGCTTGCTTTCCAGGCTCACCCATCCCTGGGGCTTCACGGGTGACTCCCAACTTCCTGGTCTACAGAACAGTCTGAGGGGTGGTGGAGGGAAGGCCACAACAGCCCCATCAGTCTATAAAGAGCAGCCCAGCTTGCCCTCCTTGGCCTCAGGCCAGCCCAGTGCCCACCCTCTCTCTGTTCCCTCTTTTCCATGCAATAAGAGGAGGAAGTTATCCAGGCAGCTGCATCCTACCTATACAAGGGGAGGAAACAAGTAGAAGGTAGTGGAGAGAAGGGGAAAGAAAGGGAGAAAAAGAGGAAAGACTTATGGGAGGAGAAAACCAAGGAAGGAGCATGGAAGAGATGCGTGGGAACCAGAGCGGTCACCCCACGGTCAGGCTTACCCCTTCCTACCCCCATTCACAGCCCTTTTTCCCAGCTCCCCACTATAGTGCATAAGGGCTTTTCTGACTGAGGCCATAGGTGCCCCACCCATGAGTTCCTCGTGCTGGTAGTGTTGGCTTGGCCTGACCGCTAACCTAGTTATTGGTCAACTAACTTGCTGGGCCCTCTAGGAATGTGTGTCCCCTGAGCTCTGATAGCTGATTTGGCTTTAGTCAAGACCCACCGAGAGTACTAAACTGCTACACTGTAGTCCCCAGGAGTTGGGACCAATTGTCTGTATGTTGGGAGCAGGGTGGCAGGTGACATTGCCCCTGCCCCGGGGGCTTGTCATTGGACCCTTCCCTCCCCTTTAGTAGGAAAGAGGATGTGAAACTTTCAGCTTTATGTGGGTTTAGGGCTTCAGTTCCTCAAGCCCTTATCTCGGGTGTCTGCAGTCTATTCCACTGTATCTGTCTGGCCATCTGTGAACCCTGGTTCCTGTGTGTATCTTCTGGTCTTGACTGTTTATCTTGATACAGGCTCAGCCTCAACCTCTTGTGTCTAAAGCCTGCCCTCCTTACCTACCTTGCCCTGGTTTCCAGCTACTTTCTTGGCATGTGCGTGAATATACAGTTAACAAAGCACATTTCCTGAAAACAGTATCATCAACAAAACAATCGGTCATGCCCAAAAGTTTGAACACAGGAAAACACCAAGAGTAGCCACTCATCACAGTAGTGGCTAAGGTTAAAAGCTGAGATGAATAAAGAGAAGATGGTGATTTTCTTTTACTAAATTAAAAAAAAAAAAGCCCCAAGTCTTTGTGTCCCAAGTCTTTGGACACCTTCTGTGAATAAGCCTCTACTGTGCTATGAGTCGGAACAGGCACAGGTTTTTTTTTTTTTTTTAGTGCTATGAGTCGGAACAGGCACAGGTTTAGGTTTTTTAGTGGTTTACCAGTAAGTGTAATGCCAGGTCTTGCTGGCTTCTAGTGAAATTGCCATGCTCTTCTTGGGACACAGATTTATCAGACTGGAGGCCCCAGTATGTTTAGCCCTATCAATGATTGGAGACCATGCTCAGAGCATGCCAGAGCCACAGGGTTTGGGAGGGATTTACTCTTAGTTATGTAAAGGTAGGAGTCGCTGGGCAGTGAAACCGTTAACATGCTCAGCTGCTAACCAAAAGGTTGGAGTTTTGAGTCCACTCAGAGGCAGCTCAGAAGAAAGCCCTGGCAATCTACTTCCAAAAAATCAGTCATTAAAAACCTCATGGAGCACAGCTCTACTCTGACACACATGGGGTCACCATGAGTCGGAACTAACTCCACGGCAATTGGTGACTCGTATGTAAAGGTGATATTCTCGTATGTGCTGAGCCATGTCTTTAGTAATAGAAATATATTTACTCTGACTCATTTAGGCTTTCACTCTAGGGTTCCATGGTTATAAAAACCCAGATTCAGGTACTGGTGGAAATGTGGGCTTAGTCTGAGGCTTGGGCAGGAGCTTGGTCTATAGCCAGGGTCAGGGGCCCATTCAAGGCTGAAGAACAGCAGGAAGCCAGGTAGCTATAAGGACGTCTTGGTGCTTCACCTCATTTAGCTCTGTGCCCTCTGGCCACATGTGGCTCTGCCCAGCCCTGAGGTATGTGTGTGTGAGTGTGTGTGTGTGAGTGTGGGTGTGGATGTGGGTAGGTGGGTAGGTGGGTGATGGGAGGGACAAGAGCTTTCCTGGGGCAGCCATTTCAACGCCACTGATTTCAACACCTCTGCTTCTTCCAGCTCTCACTTCAGCGCTCCAGCAGCTTCAAGGATTTTGCCAAATCCAAGCCCAGCTCCCCCGTGGTGAGCGAGAAGGAATTTAATCTGGATGATAATGTGAGTTTCAGAACCTCCTTGGGGGACCTGGCTGCAGGCCCTGGATGGGGAAGTGAGTGGAGTGGTGGGGGGGTGGGAGGAGAAATGAAATCTTAGGACTGTTGGGACAAGGCCTCCCTGAACACAGAAGCCCACCTCTCCCGCCCACCAAGATGCTGGGCCCTAGGAGCTGACCTACATTCTTTCATGTTACAAATTAAAGAGGCCCCTGGCAGTGGATGGAGGCTGAGGACAGGGCTTGTTGTTGTTGTGTGCTGTCAAGTTGATTTTGACTCATAGCGACCCCATGTGACGGAGTAGAACTACTCCATAGGGCTTTCTTGGCTGTGACCACCAAGTCTTTCTCACATGGAGCCACTAAACAAAAAACCCACTGCCGTCGAGTCGATTCCGACTCATAGCGACCCTATAGGACAGAGTAGAACTGCCCCACAGGGTTTCCAAAGAGCGCCTGGCGGATTCGAACTGCCGACCCCTTTAGTTAGCAGCCGTAGCACTTAACCACTACGCCACCAGGAGCCACTAGGTGGGTTCAAACTGCCAACCTTTAGGTTAGCAGCTGAACACTTAACCATTGCAGACAGGACTAGCATTAAGGTATAAAGGAATGGGGGCCACTCATTCCCATCCCCTCTAGCCTCTGCTATGAACAGAAAGACCTCCTTCTGCCTCCAAGTTCTAGACCCAGGCAAGGCCACCAAGGTCCCTGGACCTCTCTCTTTGTTTCCATAGATTCCAGAAGATGACTCAAATGTCCCTACTCCGGAGGATGCGGGGAAGAGTAGCAAAAAGCTGGGGAAAAAGTGGAGGGCAGTGATTTCAAGAACCATGAACAGGAAGATGGGCAAGATGATGGTGAAGGCCCTATCGGAGGAGATGGTGAGGCCTGGGGGGCAGGGGCGGGGTGGGGGGGGTAGGAGATAGGCACCATTCTGGCAGGATGTGAACGTGGCCACCTTGACAGCCACTGCTCAGGTATGACACCTGAAAACCCTATTAAATACAAGAAGGAAGGTCACATGGCGGGGGAGTTCACACTTTGCTGTGGACATCAAAACAGGGCACAGTCCTGAGGGGGCAGGACTCTGGCTGGAAGGGGTGGGGTTTGAGGAGAGATCAAAGTCTGGAGAACAAAAGCTTCCTGGGAAGGCAGGCATGAGGGGAGGGGCTGCTGAGAGGGAGATGAGATTGCCTGAGGCCAATTCATCCACCAAAAAGTTTTGCTTGGAGCTAGTTCCTGGGATTGAGAGGGCCTGACCTGAAGAGAATCCCTGTGCGAGAAAGGAGAGAGCCTGGTTTCTGTCCAGGGAGAAAGGGTGGCACAGACATAGCTGTCGGGCAGGCATATCCCAAGTAGCTTCAAATCCCACAGTGAGTCTGGTGTGCTTGTGGCTCTTTTAGAAGACATTGAGGCCGTGGTGTGCTGGAGCTGGCTCATACCAGCTCCTACCAGCTCTTGAGAGCCATTGGTCAAATTTTCAGGAATTTTGTGAGCCAGTTGTTAAACACAACCGTTATGAAAAATTAAAATTATATATACACACAATTAAACTAATTATATTAAAAATTAAGATAATAAGTACTCAAAACTCATCACTTCCTAATTCTTGTACTACATGTCTTATCATCTACGCTCTTGAGAGAAACCCTGGTGGCACAGTGGTTAAGAGCTACAGCTGCTAACCTAAAGGTCAGCAATTCAAGTCCACCGGGCGCTCCTTGGAAATCCCATGGGGTAGTCCTATTCTGTTCTAAAAGGTCGCTTTGAGTCGGCATTGACTCAACAGTGACAGATTTTTTTATGCTCTTGAGGTTATTTGCATCCATAGTATCTGTGTGATGGAAACACTCTATAATGATGCGCGCTGCGCGTCTCTTCCCACCTCCTCCTTCAGTGTCATCACAATGGGAGCGTGACATAGGCCATGGTGGGGAGTATTTACAATTGGAAATTGGCAAACGCTACAAATCAGGCCTTTGTAGAGAGCCAGTTGTTCAGAGTTCCCAACACACCACTGCACTGAGGTACGTCGACGTCGAGGGGGTAGGAGCAATGAATTCTGGAGTCAGACCAACTTGGTTGTGGAGTCCTGAGCTACCGCTTACTGCTGATCAACCTTAGGAATTTAGTCCTCCTCTATATAAACTCAGGACAAGCATAGCACTTACCTTAGAGTGTCACTGTGACGATGAAATGAAATGACAGGCATACACATTGTTAGGAGCACGGCCGAAAATAGTTCCTCTCCAGCACCACTGTCTGCGTGGCTGCTCTAGCACCAGCCCTGAGTCCAGGCTCTGCCATCAGGACCTTTTCTGCCTGAGCACTAGCACTTTAAGCCGACAAAGAACATTCATTCACACAGTACCCAGGCTGAGCCTCATGCCATAAGATAGGCAGGGCAGGGACTCTCGTTCCATTTTACAGAAGAAACTAGGGATCAGAGAGTAGCATACAGCACTGAGCCAGGCCCCAGCTCCTCCACGAGCCTGGGCCCTTTTCTCTGCACTTGGGGCTGCCCCATGTGCCCCCAGCCCAGGCTGCTCAAGACTTCTGCTTCCCCTTCCCCTGCAGGGAGACCCTCTGGAGGAGGGCTCAGCCTCCCCGACATCTCCAGACTGCGGCCTGGACAGCCCCGGGCCAGAGAAGATGGCTCTGGCCTTTTCTGAGCAGGAGGACCGAGATCCCTCCATACTGAGCCGCGAGGCATCCACGAGTGAGTAAGGGGTTCAGGGGACTCCTGCTGGTCTAGAGGAAAGGACTGGGTTAGGCCCATTCAGGTGGGCTCTCTGGGAGAGGGGTAAGAGAAAAATGAACCTTTACTCTTTGCTCACTGGGAACCTTCCCAGTCCTCTTCATGTTCAACCTTCACAACAACCCCATGGGGCTGGTACTATTATTATCCCCACTTTATTGGTAGGGAAACTGAGGCTCAGGGACGTTAAGTGGCTTCCCCAAGGTGACCCAGCAGGTGAGTGGCAGAGCCGAGACTTGAACTCAGTTCTGCCCTAGAGAAGCTTCTACTTGCTGTCCCCAGGCCCTGCATGGGCCCAAGGGCAGAGGAAGAGCCTCATTGCCCTCTTGGACTAGGCCATCCCCACCCATTTCCTTCCAGGGGGAGCTAGAGGCTACAGCTCCCTGACCCTCTGACATCCTGGGCTGAGGGTGGGAGTGGGGCCTCCAGCTGTGAAGACTCAGCCTCTTGGACCTCAGACCTTGGTTTGCGGGGCTGAAGGTGCCACTTGGCATGTTCTAGAAGTCATCGGGGCTGGACACGAGGCTCCAGCAGCCCTGCCTGGAGGAGAGCTTTGGGCCCTGGGCTGCGGCCCTTTAGGGGTACTGTCTTTCTCACCTCTCAAGGCCTGGCCTGTGATCGCATTCCAAGTTCACTGCTCTTTCTCTGGCTCCACGAACTCCTCCCTGCCCCCCTGAAAGCCACTTAAAATGCCCCTCATCCTGTCCTTCCCAAGGAGAAAGAGCCCATCTGAGTTTCCATGTGACATTGTGCCTAAACACTGAGTCTTTTCAAGCAAAGGAAGTAAAATGTTAATGCAGAGTGTGGCTTCTTGGGTGGAAGGAGCACTGAAGTGGGTGTCAGGAGGCCTGGAGTCTAATGGACACAGTGCTGCCAATTACAAGGCGAGAGGCCTTGGGCAGGTCACTTTGCCTGTCTGGCCTCAGTTTTCCTCATCTGTTCACTGGGGTGTTGGCCCAGTTGGTTTCCGGAGGCCCTCCCAATTTGCCCATTCTTTGGTCTGTGAGCTGTTTGTCCTGTTGTCGACTATTTCCATGTCTGAGGCCCTAGAGGTGAAGCTGTGCTCCCATAGGGCAGCCGAGGGGATGGGTCAGAACCAGTGGCATCTCTAGGGAGGTGCAGGGGATGCAGACTGCACTGGGTAACACTGTCAGAGGGGGTGACACAAAAAGGAATATCTATAAAGATATCCCTGTAGTTAGTTACAACAACAAAAACATTTTTCATAAGCCCAGCTTACGTGTATCAATATACCTACCAGGCTAAAATTCTATGCTCATTTACTTTTTGAGCCTTCTAATATAGGGTCGCTATGAGTCGGAATTGACTCCATCGCAATGGGTTGGGTTTGGTTTGGTTTTAATGCACTCCAGTCAGAGCTGTCATTGTTACCCAATTACAATGACACTTCGAATCACGTGGTTTTGTCTGCACCTGCTATAAGCAAGCGCTGCTGTTTTCATTGTTGCCGGTGTTTTTTATAGTCACTGACTTCATCAAATTTTCTGGTGTTTTAGCTACAATATTGTGGTAATTAATATTTGTGAACTTGTATCAATAACTTTTTTGTAAATGAAGTAGCAATTAAAGGTAAAGAAGGGGTGATGTATGGGGATTACGATTTACAAGTAACATTAGTCCAAAAAACATGACTAAGGATTCTGGATGGTCTGGTATGGGAGGAGGTCCATGGGGGAGGGGTGACACCATGAGTTACCTCATTGGGTGATACAAACCCTAGCGACGCCACTGGTCAGGACCCCTTCCACAGCACGAGACTTGCCAGAGCTCAGCTTTCTTCCGGAGCATGTGTCCTTGGGATTTCTAGCCAGACCCCCTGGGAGGCACCTGCTGGGCACTGAATCAAAGACAACCCTCCTCCCTGCCCCATCTCCTACAGGCAGTGAGCTCTGCAGCCCCAGCTTCGGGGAGGACCCGCCTGCCCCCCAGTACACAGGGCCCTTCTGCGGCCGGGCACGCGTCCACACCGACTTCACCCCCAGCCCCTACGACCATGACTCGCTGAAACTGCAGGTAAGGTTGGCCTCTGGGCCTCTCCTGAGCCTGGCAGGCTGAGCCCAGAAAGGAGACCAGACGGAGCAGGGCAGGACAGTGTCGGCAGAGGCCAGGGGAGCACCCGTCCTCTCTCAGACCCTGCTCTCCTCTCCCCGCACAGAAAGGAGATGTGATTCAGATCATCGAAAAGCCACCTGTGGGCACGTGGCTGGGCCTGCTCAATGGTAGGCTGGGCTCCTTCAAGTTCATCTACGTGGACGTGCTGCCTGAGGAAGCCATGGGGCCTGCCCGCCCGAGCCGCCGGCAGAGCAAGGGCAAGAGGCCCAAGCCTAAGACCCTGCACGAGCTGCTAGAACGCATCGGCCTGGAGGTGCGAGCTCAGGATGGCCTCCCCGGGGCCCTGGAAGCCAGTACCAAGGGAGGCCAACTTGCCTCAGGGATGGGGGCCCAGGGACGTCAGCTGTGCAAGCCCCTCAGCAGGGGTGGGTGTAAGTAGTGGCCTCTCTTCTGCCTACAGGAGCACACGTCCACCCTGCTGCTCAATGGCTACCAAACACTGGAGGACTTCAAAGAGCTTCGAGAAACACACCTCAATGAGCTGAATATCGTGGACCCACAGCACCGGGCCAAGCTGCTCACGGCGGCCGAGCTGCTACTGGATTATGACAGTGAGTGGGCCCGGGAGCGGGCCGTGGGCACGGGTGCCGCTGCTATTCTCTGCCCCCAGACTGCACCCCGCGGTGGGGCTCTCCTGTGGTGGCGAGGCACTTGCTCCACTTCAACTTCAGCCTCAGAGATGCTTTGTGGAGCAGAGGGCTTTAGGGATTATCAGTTCCAGCCCTGCTTTGATCAAAGGGAACACATAAGGCCAGAGAAGGCAAGGCATGTACTCAAAGCAGCAAAGCTAAGTAATAACAGAACCAGGATTCAAGCCCAGGTTTCCTGGCTCCTAGCTTAGTGCTGATGACCTTTGGACTCCTGGGCCATGGAAGTGACCTGGAAACCACCCCAACTTGCTTCCAAGCAGTTGTGGGGAGAAGGGCAGGGGCGGTGGTGGGTGTCCAGGAGAGAGACTGCCAACAGTGGGCTTCCCAGCATCCCCACCCCCACACAGGGGCTCCCCAAGGCTTTCGACCCCCCCAGCTAAGGACCAAGCCCCCCTATATTCTGTCTCTCCTCCCTTGCCCCTGGCAGCGGGCAGCGAGGAGGCGGAAGAGGGCGCTGAGAGCAGCCAGGACCCAGCGGTGTACATAGCGTCAGAACCCAAGGTGGACATCCCACGAGACTCGGGCTGCTTCGAGGGCTCAGAGAGCGGTCGTGATGAAGCAGAGCTGGCGGTCACCGAGGAGCAGCTGCACGGCCTTTCCTTGGCCGCGACATCTTGAGGTGGAGGCAGCAGCGCAGGCCAAGGCTGGGCCCGAGCTGCAAGGGCCACGGGGATGGGCCTGGCCTCCTGTGATGGCCTGGGCCCTGAGGATTGACTCCAAGCCTAGCCCTGCTTCCCAAGGGGCGCTAGGGCTGCAGAGGCCCGGCCTAGGCCTTACAGCCTCTGTTGAGTGGATGAGGGGCCACCTGAGGGCACACTGCACTGCCAGGAGCTCTCTCTTCACCAGCTACTGATAACAAAGCCCCTCCTGGCACCGTCCACTCCCCAGCCACAGCCATGACTACATCAAGTGGGGCGCCGAGGGACTACCCCCATGTCCCTCACCATCAAGGCGTCCAAACCCTCCTCACTCCTGTCGCACTGCTCCTGAAAAGGGGGCCAAGTCAGTGTTTTGGGTCAGTCTCAAAACACAGGGGAAGATGGCTATCGAGAAGGACTTGAATTTATCATGGGTAAATCCGGATTTCTCCAAATAAGGTTTGAAGAAAGCCATGTGTGACCACTCTCCTACTTAACTTTCTTAGAGGTTTGACCACTAAATCACTATGTGAGTTGAGCTGAGTGCCTCTGGGCTTAGGACTGATGAGTTGGAATGGAGAGTCTCTGAGGGCCTTGCCAGCTTGTGACATTAAATGTCTGCTCTCCTGTTACCTGTGGCCCAGGACACCAGTGGGGTTTATTGAGGGGCTGGAGGAGCCTGTGGCTCCCAAATGAAATGGCTCCTCCTGCTCACCCATTCCATACTCCCCCCTGCCCACTAACTGAGGCCATGCTGCAACTCCCCCAGCTTGAAACCATGCTTATACCTCAGACAGTGCCTATCCTCCTCTTCCATTCCTGGTCCCCTCAAGTGTGACTTCCCCCCAGGTTGATAGCAGATGCTCAGACCTGTCTTCTAAGGACAGAGCTGCCCCTTTGCACCAGATGCAGATCTGGGCCTAGACTTGGCCACTTGTGTGGGTCCTTAACAAGCAAAGAAAGCACTAAGCTTGACATTGGAGAGCCCACTACCCCAATTTTACTTTGCTAAAGGTTTTGGTGTACCCTGAGCTCCAGAAAGGAGCCCTGGTGGAGCAGTGGTTAAGAGCTCGGCTGCTAATCAAGAGGTTGGCAGTTCAAATCCACCAGCTGCTCCTTGGAAACCCTATGGGGCAGTTCTACTCTATCCTATAGGGTCACTATGAGCCAGAATCGACTCGACGGCAACGGATTTTGAGCTCCAGAAGGGGAGGGAGATTATCTGTTGGTGGGGACCCCCTTGACCCCAATACCAAGTCTTTCCCCTGAGTTCCCAAAGTATCCCTTCCCCAGTGTCCAGCCAGCCTGCAGACAAACAGTGTCCGCTACATCTAGGACTGCCTGCTTAGTGGACACACTTCTTGACCTATTACCAGGGACTTCAGTAAAAGCTAGCTTTGGGAAAGGGCTTGAGTGTAAATATGAGGTGGGTGGTGGAGGGAGAGAGGTTAGTACCAATAAAGTACATAGGTAGAACTGAATTATTGTCTCCAGTTATCTTCCTAATGGAGAGAGGTTGGGAGGGACAAACCAGTCTCCTTCAAAGCTGGCCTTCAGCAAAATGTTTCTCCATTGTCCTTTCAGGCCCATTTTCCCCTCCCTCAAGATGCTGAGTCCTTGACCCTGCTAACCAAAAGCTCCAGTTTGAAGCCCTTGCTGGCTCTGCCCATCCCTCTAACCAGCCCTCCTCAGAACAGGGCTCTGGCTCCTGTGGCCCCAAGGTCTGGCTGAGATCTGAGAGTAGAGGTCACTAATTCCCTCTTCCCATAATTGTTCATTTTAACAAGAGCCCTGAAGACCTTAACCCCAGTGAGGAAGGGCCTGCAATGGAGGCCTGCCCAGGGTCCAAGGGGAGACTTAGGTTCAGCAGGGGCTTTCCTCTGAGGCTGCCTTTTCCTGGGCCTCACCCTATGCCCACTGAAGCTACACCATCTCCTGGGAGGTGCCATGGAGACAAAGACGTCTAGCTTCCTTTATTTGCCGGCATTATCTGCACTTGTTGCTAGCTGCTGTCGAGTCAGCCCCAACTCATGCCAACCCCATGCACAACAGAAGAAAATGCTGCTTGGTTCTTCATCCCCAAGATCAGTTGTAGATTGGGCTATTGTGATCCACAGGGTTTGCACTGGCTGATTTTCAGAAGTAGATCACCAGTCCATCTTAGACTGTTAGATCCACTGAAACCTGTTCAGCATCAGAGCAATACGCAAACCTTCACTGACACATAGGCAGTGGCTGCACGTGAGGTGCACTGGCCGGGAATCAAACCCAGGTCTCCCTTATGGAAGGTGGGAATTCTACCACTGAACTTGCTGTAGAGCGGACTCCGACTCATGATAACCCCGTGTGTGTCAGAGGAGAACTGTGCTCCATAGGGTTTTCAATGGCTGGGTTTTCAGAAGCAGATCACCAGGATTTTCTTCTGAGGTGCCTCTGGGTGGATTTGAACCTCCAACCTTTCCATTAGTGGCCAAGCACGTTAACAGTTTGTACCACCAAAGGACTCCCATCACCCGAGCGAGCTGCCACTAGAGTGAGGGAAGGCAACTCTGCTCCCAGGCCTTACTCCTTAGCTGTACTTATCCCACTGTCCTTAGAGACTGTGAGGATCAAGAAAATGGAGAATAAAAGTGCAATTCTCATCAAATAAAGAAGGGAGCCCAAACAGCCTCAACTCCCAAATGCCACTGAATAACTGCCATCATTTAGTGAGCACTGACTGTAAAAAAAAAAAAAAAAAGACATAACCATACATTATCTCACATAATTCACATTGGACCCCTGTGAGGTAGGCACTACCATCATCCCAGTTTACAGAGGAGAAAAGGAGAAAACTGAGGCTGAGAGATTAAAGAAGTTGACTAGGAAGTCACAGAGTGCGGAGTCTGCCTGACTTCAGAGTCAAGGCTATCAAGCTCTATACTAAATGGCTTCTCAAAAGGCCTCATGTGACAAGCTTTCAAAGGCACAATCTGACCCTCTGTAATGTTTAGACCCTGTGACCCAGCCATTCTCCTTCTAGGATTTGATCTACAGAAATAGTCACACAAGGCTACAAAGATATATGGGCAAAGATATTCATGACGGTTTTGTCTATACTAGTAAACAACTGGAAACAAGGCAAATAAGGAATTAAATACATTAGGCTGGGTTCTCTAGTGAAACGAAACCAGTGAAGCGTGTACGTATATATATATATATATATATATATACATATACAGAGAGAGAGAGAGAAATTTATCTCAAGGAAGTGGCTCACACGGTTGTAGAGGCTGACAAGCCCCAAGTCCATGGGTCAGGCGTCAAGCTGGAGCTTCTTTGACTCACATAGCTGCAGAGGCTGATGAATCCCGAGCTCAGCAGGCAATACGGCTGGCAGCTGGCTCAACTCCAAAGAACCAAAGGTCAGATGATGGTGAGCTGGACGCAGGATCCAGCGCAAGTGAGCGACCTTTGCCAAAACATCCATATATATATTGGATGCAGGCCACACCCCCAAGAAAATTCCCCTTACAACTGATTGGCTGATCACATCATATCACATCATGGAGGATGACTCCATCGTTACATAACAGCCAAATTACATCATTACATAACTGCCTCACCACTGAGAATCATGGCTCAGTCAAGTTGACATACAACCTTAACCATCACAGGGTTCATTCATACAATACCATGCAGCCATTAAAAATGGTGTAGAAAAAGATTTAGTGACATGGGGAAAATCTTCGTGTTTTTTATTCTTTAAAATGTTAAGATTATACAAATACTGTACAAATATTCTTGTTGTAAAAGAATTTCATGCTATATCAAGGGGAAAAGCAAATACTAAAATATGACTTATATGGTGATTTCATTTTTATTTAAGAAAAAAAAAACATATACACAGAAAAAAGACTGAGAGGCTGTGCGCCAAATGGTTAACAACAGTGATCTGGTGAGGGAGTGGATAGGGTTAGGGGAAGTAACGGAGAGAAATGTTCACTTTCTATATTTTTGTTTTATTTGAATTTTTAAAGTATTATTACCTTTATATCTATAAAAAGGAACAATATTTCAATTAAAAAAATTAAAGCAAATAAGGCCCAAGCCACTGGCCTACCATTTGGGGTAACAGCAAAGCCACTATCCTGCTGGGTACCTTTTGGCCGGGGCTTCTGGAAAGATAGTGGGGAGAAGGATAATGCCCAAAGTGCTTAAAATCCACACACGCCAGAGGAGATTCCTATACCTTTTAAAATCCCCACGTAACGCCTATCTAAAGAATACTGGTGGTGCAGTGATTAGAGCTCAGCTTCCAACTGAAAGGTCGGTGGTTCAAACTCACCAGCCTCTCTACGGGAGAAAGACGTGGCAATCTGCTTCTGTAAAGATTTACAGCCTTGGAAACAAACCCTATGGGGCAGTTCTACCCTGTCCTAAAAGGTTGCTATGAGTTGGAATCAGCTCCACGGCAGCAGGTTTGGTTAATGTCTATTAGCTCTCAGCTGAGGAAAGGAAAATAATCAGATAAAGAGGAATGACTGAGAAAAAGATGTTCTGGAAATCTCCCCTGTCCTGGGGGATAAGAGTATCTAAGGGCTTGTGGGTAGGGGATAAATACAGGCTTAAATTAGTTTGTTGTGCAAGGGCACCAAAATCACAGGGCTTTGGGAGGGGCAGTGAGAAGGGGCAACAAGGATTGTAAACCACAGGCCAGGCCTTGAGAGGTGAGAAAGACAGTACCCCTACAGGGCCGCAGCCCAGGGCCCAAAGCTCTCCTCCAGGCAGGGCTGCTGGAGCCTCGTGTCCAGCCCCGATGACTTCTAGAACATGCCAAGTGGCACCTTCAGCCCCGCAAACCAAGGTCTGAGGTCCAAGAGGCTGAGTCTTCACAGCTGGAGGCCCCACTCCCACCCTCAGCCCAGGATGTCAGAGGGTCAGGGAGCTGTAGCCTCTAGCTCCCCCTGGAAGGAAATGGGTGGGGATGGCCTAGTCCAAGAGGGCAATGAGGCTCTTCCTCTGCCCTTGGGCCCATGCAGGGCCTGGGGACAGCAAGTAGAAGCTTCTCTAGGGCAGAACTGAGTTCAAGTCTCGACTCTGCCACTCACCAGCTGCGTCACCTTGGGGAAGCCACTTAACCTCCTTGAGCCTTAGTTTCCACATTGATAAGTTGGGGATAATTGTACCAGCTCCATGGGAGTGCTTTGAAGATTTAATGAAATAGCGTATATAAAGCACTTAGCATACTGCCCAGCACATAATAAATGTTCAGTGAATGATTGCATGCCCCATCCTCTAAATTTGCACCACCTGTTACTTCCATTTCACTCCCTTCGAGGCCCATCTCACCTATGATCCCTAGTTAGTGTAGTGGGCAAGAGCAAAGTCTTCGGAGTTGAACTAATGTGTTTGCAAATCCTGGCTCCACCACTTACTGGTTACATGACGTCAGGTAAGTTGCATACATACACATTTCTGTTCTGTAAAATAGGAATAATGACCTAACAATACCTACTCCCTGGGGTTGTTAGAAGAAATTAGATAATGTAAATGAAGTTCCTGGCACATAGTGACAATAAATGGCAACCAATAGACATTTTTGTAACCTCCAGGATACTGCATTCCAGACTGGGCACAAAGAGTTAAGAGCCCAGCCAGCTTACCAACTCAGAGCTCAAGGTCCCTCCCTCCTCCCCATTCCACCAGGGGAAGCAGCTTGGGGCCTTAGCTCATCCCAGCTGACTCTTTCTCCCCTCTCACTCCCTACCTCTCATTCTTACAACCTTACCTTAGACTACTCCAGGTAGGTTCTGATCGGCTCTCCCAGCGCCCCCCACACACAAAGGCTGCTGCCTCCGCAAATGCCCTCTCCTCCCCTTGAACCCTATAGCAGCCTGATGTGATACATGGCACCAAGGCCCCAGCCTCTGCTAGTCACCTTCCAACCTCTCACTGTGTGAAGGTTTTTCACAGAAGTCGGAGGCTGTAGTAGGGCCATTAGAGACCAAGGGCATTAAAACAAAAGCCAAAATGAGGTTTCTGGAGGTGGGGAAAGGCACCGACCACCATAGGCTCAGTAAGGTCAAATACCACCAACCCCCTCAAGTCAGGAAATTCAGGATGAGGTCTGAGGTTTCCCAGCTGGGGAAAAGAAGTGGCTCTCACACCTCTCCTTCACAATAGAGGTTACCTTACCTTCTCACACCACAGCAGCCCGCACTACATATTATTCAGCTACCAACACAATCAAGTGGGAAGGAACTGCCTCCCCTCTAGACGCAGCCAAGACTCCTCCTCCAGGAAGGCCCTAAATAAACGGAATTCTATAGCACTTGATGCGTAGGCTTCACTTTTCCTATAACTTCACAGTTACCAATATAGCATTTGTATACCATTGCCTCTGGGACCTGCCAGGGATAGCTCGGAAAGAGTCCAGGGCAATGGCCCTCACAAAGGGACAGGCAACTTGACTGTGGGAACCCAGCAAGGCAATTTCCTGACTTTCTGTGCTAATGAAACCCCACCATCAGTTCAACCGAAGTGCAGGGGTCTGGAGAAAGATTTAAGAGACTGACATTTAAAACAAAAACCAAATCACCATCCCCCTATATCAGCCCAACTCTATGCCTAATATGGAGGGATCACTGATAAAATTAATCCTAAATGGCAAGTAATCCTAAAATCATTGCTGTTTCTCAATTTACAAGATAGTGAGATCTGCAGTGTAATTTCTTCTAAAGTTAATCCAAGCACGTGGTCAATATTTAACATGTATTTATTGAATACTAAATCAATGAAAGGCTCATTTCATGCAAGTGACATTTGGAATTATTCAAACTCCCTTATCTGTTTACATCTACTTGACAAAAGGGGCAGTGGGTTTTGCCAAGTTCTCTGGACTGGGATTAGGAGATCTGGGTTCTGGCTTTGGCTCTACTAGTAAACTCTCTGTGACCTGGGGTAAGTCCCCGTATTAGTTTGTCAGGGAGAGAAAGAGACTGTGCAGCATGGATTACATTTTCAATATATCCCTTTCAGTATGTTGCACGACACTGTATTTTATGACAAATAATCATCATGTCTCTTATTTGGGCACAAAGCTATAACCCCTTTAGCCGAGGTGGCACAGCCAAATAGCTGCAGATGAGCAGTGCTGACAGAAAAGGCAGTGGGAAGTGGTGGAGGGTTGAAGAAAGAGTAAAGGGGCATGGAATGTTAGGAAGATCATTCTATTTTAAGTTCCAGAGTTGTGAAACGCCTTCTAAGTTAAGGGTCCCCTCATTTCCTGCCCCATGGTAGAGTGTGAGCTCTAAGCTCTCATTAATCAATTAGAAAACCCCATAACACCAAAAGAAAAATAGACCAAGGACTTGAAAGACAATCCACAGGAGAAATACAAGTGGCAAAAAACATAAGGCAGAGGGGAGGTACAGAAAACGCATAATCTTATTATTAACCAAAGAAATAGAAAGTAAATGACACTGAGATACCATTTTACAACTATCAAGTGACCAAATTTTTAAATGAGATGTGCTAAAGTGGGCTGTCTGATACACTGCTGGCAGGACAAACCAGGCCAGCCTTTCTGCAAAGCAATTTGGCCATATTTTTCAAGAGCATTCCCTTTGACTCAACAGTTCCACTTCTAGGAATCTCTCCGATGGAAATAATCACAGATACGCCCATATATAAGGGAGTTCATCACAGCATCATTTATAATAATGAAAAATTAGAAACTCCTAGATGTCAGACAGTAGGGGAATGGTTGTGTACATATTATGGAGTCATTAAGAAGTTTTCAAATAATTTCTACTGATAGAGAAAATGCTAAGTAAAAAAGCAGTATTACAAAACTATATTTATTAGAACAGAACTCAAATTCTTAAAAAGTCCAGGTCTACTGGACTAGTTGAGACTAGATGACTCCCGGAGACTATCACCCTGAGATACTCTTTAAGCCTTGAACTGAAACTATCCCCTGAGGTCACCCTTTACGTAAATAACAGATTGACTCATAAAATAAAGATAACACCTGTGAGTACTGAACTCCTTTAAAAAAATCATCTACATGAGACCAAATGGTCAACAATTACCTAAAACAAAGATGAGAAGGTGAGGGAGCAGGGAAACTAGATTACTGGAAATAGAACAACCAGAATGCTATTAATGAGAATGCTGACACATTGTAAAAAATGTAGCCAATGTCACTAAACAATCTGTGCCGAAATTGTTAAATGCAAACCTAAATTTGCTGTGTAAACTTCTACCGAAAACACAGTATTATTTTTTAAAGAAACTATTTATAGTTGGATTCCAGTTATGTTTAAAAACACACATGTGCAGAAAAAAAAAAGACTAGACAGAAATACCTCAAAACATTAACAGCGATTATTATGTCTTGGTGATGAGTTCATGGGTGATTTTTTAAAAAATCTTTACTTTTCTGCACTTTCCCAGTTTTCAGCAGTGAACATGTATTACTTTTAAAATTAAAAAAAAAAGCAAATAAAGGTGTGAGGGGAGGGGACTGTTTATTTTCTAAGCTTTCCAAATATTTAGAGTGAGAAAGGGACCTTTGAGATGATCTCATCCAGTGGTTCTCAATCCCATCAGACCCAGCCCTCCCTTGGTATACTCAATATTTTGTAATGCGCCCCCTACCACTTTAAAATAAATTTCATATTTAATACAACTTGCTTATGTACATAATTTTTCTAGAATAGAAATACACTAACTATAATACAAAGGAGAAATAAAGGGAAAGTAATTTATAATACCGCCACCCATCTGTCAGTCTGTTGTACTGTAGTGGCTTGCATGTCACTATGATGCTAGAAGCTATGCTACTGGTATTTCAAATACCAGCAGGGTCACCAATGGCAGACAGGTTTCAGTGGAGCTTCCATACTAAGACAGACTTGGAGGAAGGGCCTGGAGTCTACTTCTGAAAATCAGTCAATTAAAACCTTATGGATCACAGCAGAACATTGCCCAACTTGTGTCCTTTGGACATGTCACCAGGAGGGATCAATCGCCAGAGGATGACACCCTGTGTAGTGATGCAGAGGGCCAGCGAGGGTGAGAGAGACCCTCAGTGAGATGGACTGGCACAATAGCTGCAACGATGGATTCAAACATGCCGGTGATTATGAGGTTGATGCAGGACCGGGCAACGTTTCATTCTGTTGTACGTACATAAGGTTGCCATGCATCAGAGCTGAATGGATGGGAACAATCTATCTCTATCTAATTTATAAGTACGTAATATGCATTTCAATACGCAAATAACCAGGCAAGACTATACTAAAAGACAGAAAAAGGTAGTCAGGTGTTTCCACCTATATACAGAATCACTGCAAATGCGACCGCTACAAATGAAGACTAATACAGGTATGTTGTATTGACAACTTAAATACATATGAATGGCACTGCCATCAGTGACATGATTTTCAAAAGTCATGAAAAACTCTTGGTAAAATTCTGAACAAAATAAAGTTCCATCTTCCCTCAATTGACATAGTTGTTACATTCCTGAAAATTCAGTGTATATATTAAAACTATAAAAACGTATTTTGTGTTTATTTGTAAAATAATTAACCAGTTGCTGTTGGGTCCATTCTGACTCATGGCGACCCCATGTATGTCAGAGTAGAACTATGATCCATAGGGTTTTCAATGGCTGATTATTTGGAAATAGATCTCCAGGGCTTTCTTCCAAGGCACCTCTGGGTGGACTCAAACCCAGCTGAGCATGTTAACCGACTGCACCACCAGCTAATTATACCAGGGTTTTCCACCAACATTAATTCAAAAGTTTTACAGGCGCAGAGTCATAGTTCCTATTCTCCTTTCATATTTATCTAAAACATGAAATCCACCATTGCTCTCCTTTTTTGTGAACTGGGTTTGCCTCCTTTGAAACGAATGATAGTCATAGTTTTAGCCTTGGACACTATTTCTAAAACCTACCTCCTAAGAGCAGAAAGAGATTTCTAGAATGTATTCTCAAAGCAGACACAAACACTTCGTGAATTATGAGAAACAGTGCTCTTCTTTAGTAGTACCAAGGCACAAGAGCAAATTATCTTTTTTTTTTAAAGCCATTTACTGTAATCCCTCAGTGATTTTCCCCAGCCTGGCCCCAGCCTCAGAAGTATAAAATGAACTGAGCTAGAAGAAAAGGACTAACAGGGCTAGTCTATGGAGAGAGGGCGGGGGGCTACGTTGCTAGGTTACTGCTTTAGCCAATCCAAGTGCTCCCAGAGGGGTACCAGATACAGGACAGGTCTCTCCCTCTCTCTGCCCCACTAAGTTGAGGGCCCTCAAAGAAAGGGGTCAAAAGATGGCGGGAGGGGCAGAGCACTCACACTAGGCACAAGTAAAGAAATGAGGCAGAAGCACAAAGAAACAGACATCCCTGTATTTCTAAAACCATTCAAGTCTCCTTCATTAATTGGCTTCCCCCAAAAAGAAAGATTTCTTTATTAAGAAATACCAGAGAGTGAAAAAACCCAGCACATATACATTTGTAGGCTCACAAAAAAGTGCAGAGATTTACATATTAAATTGCATTTAAGTTCAAAAATAGATTTAAAAACAAAATACTTTTTTCCCCCAACAAGGTAAAGAGATTTGGTCAGTAGTAAAAGGGGCCAGTAAAAGGCAGGAAGGTCAAGACAGGAAGAATGGAATTTAGCTACTGTAGAATTAGAAACCACCTCTGCCATTGGGGGACAAACAAAGGGGGAGATGATGACCTCAGCCAGGGCAAGGGACATGAAGAAATGGCCCAAAATAGCCAACTTCCACCCTCCCTCAGAGATTTTGGATCAGTGCCAACCATCCTGGCCTGGGGAAGTGAGGAGCACAGGAATCTTGAGGAATGGGGAGGAAAGGAAGAGTTGGAAAGAGTGTCAACCATTGAAAAGGCCAAACAATTTACAACCTATTCCCATGGGAAAGATTAATTCTTCAATCTCCCCTCTGACCAGGACTGAGACTAGGGACAGTCCCAGCTCGTTCATGGTATGAATGGGACAGATCTTCTGGTCAAGGTCTTAAACACAGAAGAATTATAAAGGAAAAGAAAGAGGGCAGGGAGTATGGAAAAGCAGAAACTAATAATAATTTCACACCAGAGAGAAGAGATATCCATCTTGGCCCTTTACGTCAGAAAAGGAAAGCTGCTTTGACCGACCAAGGGTCAGCAGGACAGTGGTTGAGGTAAGTAGAGGGAGATCAATCCAGCCTAACCCAGGAGAGGAGGTGGTCTGAGCTAGGATGGGCTAAAGGCGTTCATAGGAGTGGCAGGTTACCTGGAAAAACCTAATAACTTCCAAGCCCTCCTGGATTGGCCTTTTTTTGAACTAGCCAAAATCTAACTACAAGAACAAAACTGAGAGAGCCAGAAAAAGAATGGGGAAGTAGAGGCAGATAAGCGAGAAATCTGAGTCTCTCTCTCTGCCTCTCCCCATTAGAGAAGGATTGCTCTATTCCAATCATGCTACAAGGAAAATCTGGGAGCAGTCAAATTTCATTAATTCCAATTAATTAACGGGAAGGGTGAGATGGGAATTGGCAAGTAGTCTTGATTATAGACTATTTAAAAAGAAATACATACCATCACTTGAAAAAGACCTCTAACAAAATATGTCTAAAGGAAGGCCTTGGTGAGTCTGCTTTAATAACCAAGACTCATTTGCAATGAACAGCACCCATCTATACAAAAACAATATTCTAAGAAAGAATTTGTTTCTGTTCAGTAGAATAAATATAACTCCCCACCCTCCCAATCTTGTT
This sequence comes from Elephas maximus indicus, assembly GCF_024166365.1. Lineage (NCBI taxonomy): Eukaryota > Metazoa > Chordata > Mammalia > Proboscidea > Elephantidae > Elephas > Elephas maximus. Next base: position 26,620,945 of record NC_064846.1, on the reverse strand, counting down.
AACACTATATACTGCCTTAAAAGCCCCTTCTTCATAAACCAGTAAAAGCTGAGCTTCAGCTCAGAAATGTAGTATAGATCAATGGAGAGTCTGCAGGCTCTCTTGCCAACATAAAGGGCCCCCTGGAAAATGGAAGTATGGCAAGTAAAAAGCAACCCCTTTTAACACCCACCCCCATCCCCACCCCACACACCAACACATTCACACCCCATGGTGGTTCTGGAAATGGAAGGGGGAAGGAGGAGGCAGGCAGTTTGCATTAGACACAGTTTAATTGCCTTCGAATAGATTAAAAGTTCTGGTTTACACTTTCCCCCCTCCCCATAAGTCATCCAGACAGGACCCTGGCTTAGAAAGAGAAAAACACAGGTGCTCTAGGAAATATAGCCACATATAATACATAAATCTTCTTCCCTGAAATAGAGCAGGTCCTGAGCAGAGTGGACTGGGGGCCACAGCCCACCCCCAAGGTGAAGTGGCTCTGGGACTCTGTCGGTGGAAGTGCTGGAAGAATGGGGCTTGGAGGAAGCCCCGGTGTGGTTACCATAGCCCGAGGTGGGCAAGGCCTTGGAGTGGGTTACCCGGGAGGGCAGCAGTGCTGGGCTTTCCCTCCTCACTCAGCCTAGGCTTAATGGAAGTATTGGTTATCCTTTTTTTCTTTTTTGCGGGGACATAGGGGGAGAGGAGAGGAGAGGAGAGGAGAGGAGAGGAGAGGAGAGGAGAGGAGAGGAGAGGAGAGGAGAGGAGAGGAGAGGAGAGGAGAGGAGAGGAGAGGAGAGGAGAGGAGAGGAGAGGAGAGGAGAGGAGAGGAGAGGAGAGGAGAGGAGAGGAGAGGAGAGGAGAGGAGAGGAGAGGAGAGGAGAGGAGAGGAGAGGAGAGGAGAGGAGAGGAGAGGAGAGGAGAGGAGAGGAGAGGAGAGGAGAGGAGAGGAGAGGAGAGGAGAGGAGAGGAGAGGAGAGGAGAGGAGAGGAGAGGAGAGGAGAGGAGAGGAGAGGAGAGGAGAGGAGAGGAGAGGAGAGGAGAGGAGAGGAGAGGAGAGGAGAGGAGAGGAGAGGAGAGGAGAGGAGAGGAGAGGAGAGGAGAGGAGAGGAGAGGAGAGGAGAGCCTCTCTGTGCCTTGGATTCCCCATTTGTGCATTCCAGGCCTCTGCAGGCCTCACACAGGGAGTCTGATGGGGTAGTGTTTAAGTGAGCACTCGGGCTTCATCTGAGGAAAAGAAACCACCAAAGTGCAGACTTTTATTACTGCCATTACTGCTCCTAATGGGAGCACGAGTCAAAACGAAAAAGAAGAGGCTAATGAGAGAGGAGAGATGAGACAGAAAGTGTGAGGGGCTATACCACTGGCATCTCATAAATTCTTATTGAGAATGGCACCGGTATTAAAAAAAAATTTCCAGGTAGTCTATGAGAAATGTAAATTGTTATCTCTACTACAACTACTTACACATATCTAAGTGGAAAAGAGGAGAGCTTGAGTGTTAGTGAGTGGAGGGGGGACAAAGGAGCAGCTACATGAATAAATACAACAAGTGGAAGGTGCCTGCCCCATTCCTGAAAGGATTAGCTGGAAATGTTGGCACTTGCGTAGCTGGAAGACTCCTCCAACCTCACTTTCCATCCTCTTCAATCCTGAAGGCCCCAAGAACTCAGTTAGCATTTCCTGGCCAGAGGTCTCCATGATTGCCTCTGGACTCATGACATGCAGCAGCTTGAAAGGATTTTAGCCAATCTCAAGAAACTTTAACCCCAGAATTAGACCAATGACCCCAATCAGGAGAGCTAGGATTTAGAAGGAAGAGAGGGAAGTCCAAGGAAACTCCGTGGTTGAGGCCATGGAGAACCAGTGCCAGGGCCCAAGAGACCCATTTGTCCAGTTACCAGAGGTGACTGACATCTTCTGCTACTGTCTTGAGTTCAGAAAAAAAAAAAAAGCCTGCAGCAAGAAAATGCCAGTGTGCAATTGGGTGGATACGGATCAAAGAAAAACAATAAAAGGGGCAGCTTACTTGCTCTCTGTCTCAGGTTAATCTTCTCCCCTTAAATCTCTCATAGCCCTAATTAAACATAAACAAAAGTCTCTTCCATAGATAGGCTACTTCTCAGCTTCAGCCATCTCCTGTGGTGGCTCTGGGGGTTCTGGGGGTGGCATCTCTTCAGGAGTGTTGGTTTCCTCCGGCATTTCGTTTGAGCTCAGGTGTTCTGTTGGGAGCTGAGAAAGAAAAGATATCAAATACAATACAAAGCTCTCCCTCAAAATCCAAATGGAGATAATCCATAAACACTGCATTCTTCCTCTGAACCCACTGACCACACTGTTACTACAGATATGTAGCCACCAACACCAAACTCAGAATCAAGACCACACTCTTCTCAGAGGGATGCACTGGAGTTTATTTGAGTTTAATTTTTAACTGTCTGTTGTGGACAGATGTTTCCATTATTATTTGTGGTAATAATAATAGGGGCCACAAATAATTACACAAATGCCCCTTCACAACAGAATGTTGTAATGTATATGTCTAGCAAACCCTAACCCAGTGGTTCTTAACCTTGTTTCTGCCCTTGATACCTGCCTCATTGGAAGAGTGATTCTAAACTAAAGAGGGCGGTATGTGTCAAAATCTTCAGATGATCAGATGTGGTTTGAAAACGGCCCCTGAGGGATTCTAATATACCACTCTTCCCCACATTCAACTGAGAATCATTCGCATAGATTGCTATGATTTAAGACCACACTCCTCAGAAAAATGATATTCAAAAATGATGACGATAATATATAAACATGGGTTTGTTCTACTTCAAAAAGAAAAGGCAAATTAAAGAACAATTACCAACCTTTCAAAAAGCATTCACTTACAAGTAGGATTCTATTTTAAAAGAAAGTTTAAATCCACTAAAAAAAAAAACTATTAGAACTAATAATGACTTCAGCAAGGTTGCAGAATACAAAATTAATATACAAAAATCAATTGTATTTCTACATACTCCCAATGAACAATCTGAAAATGGAATTAGGTAAACAATTCCATTTAGCTAGGATCAAAAAGAATAAAATACTTTGGAATAAATTAACAAAAACGTACAGCTTATATTCTGAGAAGTATAAAAAATTGTTGAAAGAAATTAAAGACCTAAGTAAATGAAAAGGCATCCTGTATTCATGGATCAGAAGACAATATTGTTAGGACGGCAAATTGATCTATAGATCCCAAATTGATCTATAGATCCAATGTGATCCCCATCAAAATTCCAGCTGGCTTCTTTGCAGAAATTGACAAGCCAATCTTAAAATTCATATGGAAGTTCAAGGGACCCAGAATATTAAAAACAAGTGTGAAAAAGAAAAACAAAGTTGGAGGACTAACACTTTCTGATTTCAAAACTTACTACAAAGCTACAGAAATCCAGACCATATGATACTGGCAAAAGGATAGACATATAGACCAGTAGAATAGAATTGAGAGTCCAGAAATAAACTGTCACATTTATGGTCAATTGATTTTTTACAAGGATGCCAAGATAATTCAATGGAGAAAGAAAAGTCCTTTCAACAAATGGCTCTGAGACAACTAGATATCCATAAGCAAAAGAATGAATGTAGACCCCATACCTCACACCATATACAAAAATTAACTCAAAATGGATCAAAAACCTAAATTTAAGAGCTAAAACTATAAAACTCTTAAAGAAAACAGAGCCATAAATATTCACGATCTTGGATTAGGCAATGGTTTCTTAGATCTGACATCAAAAGCACAACCAACAAAAGAAAAAACAGATAAACTGAACTTTATTAAAATTAAAAAAAAACTTTGTGATTCAAAGGACACCACCCAGAAAGTGAAAAGGCAACTCACAGAATGGGAGAAAATATTTGCAAATCATATATCCGATAAGGGAACTGTATACAGAATATATATATAAAGAGCTCTCACAACTCAACAATGACAAGACAACCCAATTAAAAAATGGACAAAAGATCTAAATAGGCATTTCTCCAAAGAAGATATACAAATGGTCAATAAGCACATGAAGAGATGCTCAACATCATTGGTCATTAACCCATTGCCATAGAGTCGATTCCGACTCACAGTGACCCTACAGGATAGGGTAGAACTGCCCCATAGGGTTTCCAAGGAGCAGCTGGTGGGTTTGAACTGCCAGCCTTTTAGTTAGCAGCCATAACTCTTAACCACTGTGCCACCAGGGCTCCTCATTAGTCATTAAACAAAACAAAAAAAAAAACCCAAACCCGTCGCCATTGAGTCAATTCCAACTCACAGTGACCCTATAAGACAAAGTAGAACTGCCCCGTAGAGTTTCCAAGGAGCACCTGGTGGATTCAAACTGCTGACCTTTTGATTAGCAGCCATAACACTTAACCACTATGCCACCAGGGTTTCCACTAGTCATTAGGGAAATGCAAATCGAAACTACAATGAGATACTACTTCATACCCACTACAACGACTACAGTTTTAAAAAACAACAACAAAAAAAAGGAAAACAAGCATTGGTGAGGATATAGAGAAACTGGATCCCTCACACACTGCTGGCAGGTGTGTAAAATGATGAAGCCTCTTCTGTGAACAGGCTGGCAGCTCCTCAGAAGGTTAAACAGAGTTCTCCTATGACCCATCCATTCTAATTCCGGGTATACAGCCAAGAGAAATGAAAACATATGTCTACACAAAAACCTGAACACGAATGTTCATAGCAACATTATTCATAATAGCCAAAATGTGGAAACAACTCAAATGTCCATCAACTGATGAATGGATAAATAAAATGTAGTACATATCTATACAGTGAATAATGGGCCATAGAAAGGAAGTACTGATACATGCTACAATATAAATGAACCTTGAAAACATTATGCTAAGTGAAAGAAGCCAGTCCCAAAAGACCACGTATTATATGATCCCATTTATTTGAAATACCCAGAGGAGGTAAATCTATAGAAACAGAAATTAGATTAGTGGTTGCCTAGGGATGGAGGTGCCGGGAGAAGTGGGAGAAAAAGGGGAATGATTACTAATGGGTACAGGGATTTTGGAGGAGTAATGAAAATATTTTAAAATTTGTTGTGATGATCATACAGCTCTGTGGGTATTCTAAAAACCAGTGAGTTGTACATCTGAAATAGATGAACTGCATATTATGTGACTTATATCTCAATACAGCTATTATAAAAAAGAAAATTCAAGTAATAACTTTTTAGGAACATGCCTACTTGATAGAGTGTATCTTAGGCAAGACAGCTGAGATAGTTTCCACAACATCTGCATATTCCAGTGAGGGAGCCCCCTCCTACAAAGGTAAGCACCTCGCTAACTCCAACATTATCCCCGGATCCCACTCTTTGCTCCTATGGCATATTATGCGTTCCTTATCGAGGCACTTTTCACAACACTGAGCAATGGCCTGTTTTCTTGTCTCTTGTCCCCTCCCCTAGACAATGAGCTCCTTGACAGCAGGGACATCATTTGCCTTGCTCACTGTTGTCTCCCTAGCACCCAGCACAGTGGCTGGCACAGAGTAGCTGCTCAATATATGTTGAATAAATGAATAAATCTTCATCTGCCTCAAGGGCACAAGGTTCTGAAGACAATGTCAGGGCAGAAGCAGAGACAAGGAAGCTGGGGTGATGAGGATACAAAAGTGCCTAATTATGTTTCTAAGTTGTAAATTTAGCCTACACCCTGTCTATTACTGAGTCAGTCTGGAAGTCAGGAACACTCACCGGGCTCTGTGGCAAGAGGCTGCTACTGGTCTCTTGAGTACTGGGAGGTCGACTTCCACTTTCCTCCAGTGGCAAAATACCCCTTCGATCCAGCACACTGAAGGGTCAGAAGATGGGAGAGTTAACAATGCACTTTGCATTCACCCCTCCACCCGCCCACTCCACTGAACCCTGTTGTGTAGACTGGAAACATAAGCCTGTCCTCCGGTAGGATAACCTGATCCTAGCAGCTGCCTCCTACCTTCCGGTCACTACTTTTCCCACAGAGCAGGGAACAAACAAATGAAACAAGAATGCAAGATCCATCCCTCCAAAACAAACTAGCTTATGGCCTATGGTCTGTGCCATGTAAATATGGCACCAAGGGACAATCCCTGGGAAGACCCATTTGACACTAACAGGTCACATTTAGAAGAATGCATCACACCAGGTAATAGGGTCCAGTCGAGTTACTCATCCCAAAAGCCCCAAGACCTCCTAGTCCCCCGAGTACCTGGGGGGCAAGGGGCCACACAGCACTTCACAGCAGTTCTTCACGATGTTGCCATGGCTGTAGGGATTCTGGACACGATTCTTCCCTGTCCATGAACCTTTGATCTGCAGGATAAAATCCAAGACTTACAATAAAATCATGTCAAAGAAATACAATACAGAGACATAGAAAAATGTTCACAAATAGAATGAGTGGAAAAAGCAAGTAACTGAATGATATGTATTATTTTTATTTTAAAATTATATAATATATACATAAACAAACACTGAGAACAAGTCTAAAAAAAAAAACCCATTGCTCATCAAGTCGATTCCGACTCATAGCGACCCTATAGGACAGAGTAGAACTGCCCCATAGAGTTTCCAAGGAGCGCCTGGTGGATTCAAACTGCCGACCTTTTGGTGAGGAGTTGTAGCTCTTAACCACTACACCACCAGGGTCTCTTCTAGGCAAGTCTAGAAGACTATAAATCCTATCACTAACAATGGTGATCTCTAGGAGGTGAAGTTACAGGGATAATTTTTGCTCATCCGTTATTTTCTGATTTTCTACAATGAATATGGATTCACTGGTAATTGTCAAAATGCAAACATTAATCAGTGCAACTGTCCCTTTCCATTCCAAATCCAGAGGCCCCAGCAAGCGTTTACGGACCTATGAACACCTGAAGACCTTGTACCCACCCAACTTTTCGATCTCTTTTTCCTAACGCCCTACAAACATTTAGTTCAAAACAAAGCAGTCTGCTTTCTGCTCCACACACATGTATCTGATTCAACAATCCCCCATGTCAGGTTTTTGCTCGCCTCAGCCTTTCAGGCCCTGGAGACTCAGTTCTCTAGCAGGTAACAAGAGAATAGGCTTTTAGGAGAAGAGGAATATGTGGTGAGGAGGAAGAAAAATGGACTCACGTCTTCATTGGTTGTCTGGTTGAGAGCCACAAGGAAAGTGTGAAATCCAGTCAGTCCCACGACAGACCAGAGTGTAAAAAAGCAAATGAGTACTTCTAGAACAGTGAGTGATGTTAAGGAATGTTGAAGGACCCACACCAGGGGACTCAATGCCTTAGCCCACGCTGGTCACACCATTTTTACCTCTTGGAACAAATGTCACAAATGGTCAAGTATCTATATATAACAACAGATGAATTCTAAACTCGCTGGATTTGTCCTTTACGAAAGGTAAAAGATTCCTGTTCTCACCAGCATCTCTACCATAGTTAAGTGCTTGTCTATTTATTCATCACTAGTTTGTTGCGGGGAAGTTAAGGAGGGAGCCAAAGCTAAACATTCTTGCCCATCACTGCCAATGCAAAACCCATCAATAAATAAACTTTATAAATAAAAAATTGGTGGAGAAAAACAGAATGTGATTTACAGAAATCTCATCTGAATCTCCTTTTCAGAAATGCAGCTCCTGTACAAAATAAGCCTTTGCTGTAACAGAAAGGTGGGGCTTCCAGAAAGGGACGTAAGAGGTGTACTGAGGCAAAGTACAGCCCACTAGAGGAGGCAGGACTGAGCCTGAGATCAGAAGGACTTGAGAGTAAGGCAATGGAGGAGGGGCTACAGGAAAGGCCTTCCTTTAAGCCATGGCCATCTTCCCCCTTCTGGTTGCTACCACTAAGACTACATTATTTATTTTAGGCTTTGGCACTGCTTGATTTCTGAAAAATTGGATGGTTGGGGAGCTGCAGGGAGAAAGCATGCTGAAGAGTAATTTAAGAGGGCTTCACAGGGACATCCTTCCCAGGGAGGATATGTGCCAGGAGTTTCTTTCAACGTCTCCAGGAAGCCAATTTTCAAAGATTCTGTGAGATTGAGAAGAGGAGCAGAGAGAAAGGTTAGTGACTTTAGTAAAAAAAAAAAAAAAAGCACACTACCCTAATGCCTGCTCACTTACTTCCCTCCTTAACACTTGTTAAACATTAGCAGAAGATAAGCTCTCACTCAGGCAAGGGACACTCACCTCCAAGCTGGTCGTCTCAGACTAAAGAGTTCACATTTCCAACAAAGGACCAGGCACTGGACTAGCAAGTCGGGCAGAAGCCAAGCATCGGCCCCCTTCCCTTTTCCCTAGCCCCTAACTATGGACATGTAAACACAAAAACCAAACCAGTCGCCACTGAGTCAATTTTGACTCATGGCAATCCCATGTGTTGCAGAGAACTGCTCCACAGGGTTTTCAAAGGTTGTGACCTTTCAGAAGTAGACCACCAGGCCTTTCTTCCAAGGTATCACCTTGTGGATTTGAAACTCCATCTTTTTAGTTAGTACCCAAGCCCTTAACTATTTGTGCCACCCAGGGACATGTAAGGGGATATAAACAGTTGAGAAAAAAAAAATCCAAGAAAAATCTTCTCTCATCACCAATCTGTGTCTCTCCTTTGTTAAAAATCCAGCTCAAAACCCATCTCTTCCCTGGAAGCTTTCATGATTTAGGCTATTCTTTTAACTGTATATCCCATGCCCTTAGATGGTTGTGTGTGGGTGTGCCTGTGTGCACATGTGTGCACACACACAGTGTGTTTCTCTATCTCCCAAAGTAGATCATGAGCTACTGAAAGGTGTTTCGCTGGTATAACCCCCTTCTACCACCTCACGGCAGGTCTTGTAAGGCAGAAAAATAGAGGATGCATATAGCCAAAATACATCCCCGACCTTTGGAATCAGCTCAGAAATGCCCAGTACACTAGATCAGTGATTATGACCCTAGTCCCCAGCACAGGGCCTGAGAGAAGGCCAACACACTCAGTAAATGCTTACTGATGTGAGCTGAGGTTTGGAGTCCCACTCAAGGGCAGGTGGTAGTGCTCATTCTAATTTGTCCTAAAGGGCATTCATAATGGTAAAGTCCCATCAGGAAACCCAACCAATCCCCTAGGCCATCCTCAAGTCCTCTTCCACCCCCATCCTCACTCCAATAGCAGACACTGCCCTGCATACTCACTGAGGGCCACATAGACGATGTTGAAGGCGAAGACATAGATTGTGAGGAGGGAGAGAGAAAGGATGAAGAGGTAGAAGTAGCGGTAGTTCCTCTTTCCAACACAATTCCCCACCCAGGGACAGTGATGGTCGAAGCGCTCTGTGGAAGAAATAGAGTCCAGCTTCAAAGCCTCCAGAACAAATAGCAACCCCACCATGCATATAATACCTAATTCAAATACCCTCAGGATCACTGCCTATTTCAATTATAAAAAGTGCTGGTTTCATAGATATGTGAGACGGTGGCGAGATGAAAGGGCAGAAAGGGACAGGAGCTGCTTGAATGGACATGGGAAATCCAGGGTGGGAAGGAGGAGTGTGCTGTCACATTATGGGGAGAGCCACTAGGGTCACATAGCAATGTGTGTATAAATTTTTGTATGAGAAACTAACTTGAACTGTAAACTCTCACTTAAAGCACGATAAAAAAAAAAGCGCTGGTTTCTATTGTTTATTTTTTCAAAATGTTTTCATATTCACCTTGTTTGATTACTGCAATCACTCAGAAAGTTGGGCAAAAGATGATATTCTTTTTTTTATTGTACTTTAGATGAAGGTTTACAGAACAAACTAGCTTCTCATTAACAGTACACACGTTGTTCTATGACATTGGTTAACAACTCCATGACATGTCTATACTCTCCCTTCTCCACCATGGGTTATGGGTTCCCTATTACCAGCTTCCTGTCCCCTCCTGCCTTCTAGTCTTTGCCCCTGGACTGGTGTGCCCATTTAGTCTCATTTTGTTTTATGAGCCTGTCTAATCTTTGGCTGAGGAGTGAACCTCAGGAGTGACTTCGTTACTGGATTAAAAGGGTGTCCAGGGACCATACTCTTAGGGTTTCTCCAGTCTCTGTCAGGCCAGTAAGTCTGGTATTTTTTTACGAGTTAGAATTTTGTTCTACATTTTTCTCCAGCTCTGTCCAGGACCCACTATTGTGATCCCCGTCAGAGCAGTCAGTGGTGGAAGCGGGGCACCATCTAGTTGTGCTGGACTCAGTCTGGTGGAGACTGTGGTAGTTGCGGTCCACTAGTCCTTTGGACTAATCTTTTCCTTGTGTCTTTAGTTTTCTTCATTCTCCCTTGATCCCAAAGGGGTAAGACCAGTGGAGTATCTTAGATGGCCACTCACAGGCTTTTGAGACCCCAGATGCTACTCACCAAAGCAGAATGTAGAGCATTTTCTTTATAAACTGTACTAAGCTAGAATTTCCCCGAGACCATGGTCCCCACAGCCCTCAGCCCAGCAATTCAGTCCCTCAGAGAGTTTGGATTTGTCTATGGAGCTTCCATGACCTTGTCGTGTACAAGTTGTGCTGGCTTCCCCAGTATTGTGCACTGTCTTACCCTTCACCAAAGTAACCACTTATCTACTGCCTATTTAGTGTTTTTCCATTCCCACCTCTCCCCTCCCTCATAACTATCAAAGATCGTTTCTTTTTGTGTGTAAACCTAAAAGGTGATTTTCTTGTCCCCATTTTACAGATGAGGAAACTAAGGTACTGAATGGCTAAGTTAGTGGCAGAGCCAACGCTTTTCCAAATAAAATTCTTAATAGGTGTGCGTACTAAGTTCAGGAAAAATAAATAGGTGGTAATAGCAAGGGAAATTTGAAAAACGAGTAGTGGGATTTTTCTTGAACTCCAGTTACTAAAAGTAGTATAACCCACCACCCCAGTGCTGTCGAAAATAGTATAAAACTACAATAATTAAAATGGTGTGGTGTAGTTCAATGGAATGGAAAGAGCTCAGAAACACACTCTTGAATATATAAGAATTTACTGTCCACTAGGCAGCATTACAAAAATCAGTGGTAAAAGGAATTATTATTCCATAAATAATTCTGGGACAACTGGCTATTTGGGGGCGGAGGGGAGAAGGTTAGATCCTTTTTCCACACTATCAAAATAAATTCCAGGTGAATTAAAAAGTTAAATATAAAAGCAAGGTGAAACCATAAAACAACTATAAAGAATAAATGTACATTTACCCTTTATATGAAGAAGGACTTTCCAAGCATAAAAGTAATGAAAGAAAACACAGATACCAAATAAAAAATAGATTTGACTCCATAAATTAAAAAAAAAATTATCAATGGTAAAAATACTATAAAAATTAAAAAGCAAAAAGAAAATGGGAATATGTGCAAATATTGTACCTTGTTAAATGAAAAGTCCTTAGAAATCAATAAGAAAAAACAAATACTCCTTCAAGAAAATAGTCAAAGGGCAAAAACAATAAATACCATATAAACATATATTGAAAGACTTTACAGATTCATAAATAACTCAGTGCAATGCCAGTATAATAGTGAGAAACTGTGTTTTGTTCATCTGTTTTGTTTTTTTGCCTATCAAAATAAGAATACAAAAAACATCCAGTGCTAGTGAGACTAGGATAAAAATGGACATTCTCATATACTGCTTGTGGGAGTATAAACTGAGAAAACCTTTCTGGAAAGCAATTTGGCAATATGTATCAAGAGTCTTAATAATGCTCATACCTTTTTGACAATAAATGTATTTCAGTAATTTATCACAAGGAAACAGAGATGTACCCAGAAATTTAAGTTCAATAACTTCAATTGCAGAGTTATAATAATGAATAAAATGGAATAGTGGATAATGTCTAATGATAAGCGATTGCCTAAATAAGTCTATAACCGCATGATGGATTATGCAGTCATTAAAGTAAAATATTCAAAAACATTAGAGACACAGAAAATGCTCATGATATAAAGTTAATTGAGAAAAAGCAGGATTAAAAGTTCTATCATGTATGATTCAATTTAACAAACAAAAGGGAGACTGGGAGGCAACACAGCAAAATGGATAGTGAGTTTAAGTTTTACTTATATTTTCTGTACTTTCCATATTTTCTACAATGAACATGTATTATTTTAATGAATGCAAATAAACAAAGAATAAAATATATCATTTTTACAGAAAAATGAGCTGTGTACTGATCAAAAAATAAGGCTATAAGAATGGTATGTCTCCTCAGGCCCATAAAACGAAATGAGACTAAAGGGGCACACCAGCCCAGGGGCAAGGACTAGAAGGCAGGAGGGGACAAAAAAGCTGGTAACGGGGAACCCAGGGTTGAGAAGGGAGAGTGTTGACATGTCGTGGGGTAGTTAACCAGTGTCATAAAACAATATGTGTACTAACTGTAAACCTTCATCTGAAGTACAATAAATAAAAATTAAAAAAAAAAAGGAATTGAAGAATGGTACGTCTCCTGGTTAGAGGGTCCCAATATACCTTTTCAGAAAAGGGAAGGAAGCTGTAAAGAGGAATGACATGCCCAAGAGGTTAGGGCAATGTCTGGATCAAGAATTATACATATTGCCTCATTTTAAGCCAACCTGCCATATGAAAACACTACAAAATACAGATTTGTATAGATACATATTTTTACAGGTTTTTAAATCACATTTTCCTTATAATACAAGTAATACACACTCATCATAGAAAACGTGAAAGAAATAAAAAGAAAAATGAAAGAAACACTATTACTCATAATTCCATACCTATAGATAACTAATTACAAGCATTCTGGTGCATTTTCTTGAAGATTTCTTTATACATACTTAGAATTTTTTAAAACAAGTAACTGAGATCACACTGCAAGGGTAGCCTACCTCCTGTTTTATTTCACTTAGCTTTCTGGTATGAGCTTTTCCCATAAAATTGTATTATATGAATATCCCACTATTTGACCACTCATCTATTGGTGGACATTGGCTTCTTTCCAATTTTTCACTCTTATAACAATCTTGAGGTAAATGATTCCATACCTAAATCTTTTACCACATCACTGATTATTTTCTTGGGATAGATCCCTAGAAAAGGAATCACTGGCATTAAAGGGTATCCATGTTTTAAGGTTTTTGATGAATCTTACTAGGTTGCTGTCCAAAAACATTCTTCCAATTTACACTCCTACCAGTGTAACACTAGGCATTATCACTTTTTCCTTGCTAAGTTTCTAAGTTACAAAAAAGGCATCCTGTCCTTTAATAGGTGACTGGATAAACAAAGTATGGTACATCCATGCAATGGAGTATTATGCAGTGATAAAAAGAAATGAGTTATGAAGCCACAAAAAGACATAGAGGAACCTTAAATGCATATTGCTAAGTGCAAGAAACCAGTCTGAACAAGCTACATACTGTATGATTCCCACTACATGACATTCTGGAAAAGGTAAAACTATACAGACAGTGAAGAGATCAGTGGTTGCCACAGGGTCAGGGGTAGGGGTGAGGGATAAATAGGTGGAGCACAGGGCATTTTTAGGGAAGTGAAACTCTTCTGCATGATACTATAATGCTGGATACATGACATTACGCATTTGTCAAAACCCATGGAACTGTATAACACAAACAGTGAACCGTAATGTAAACGATGGACTTTAGTTAATAGTAATATATCAATATCAGTTCAATTATAACAAATGAATCACAGGAATGCAAGATGTTAATAGGTGTGGTGCAATGAATCACTTTTATTTGACCTTTCTAGTCATGGTCTTGTAACTCCCATTAAATGACTGGTTGGGACTATGCAAATGAGGTGTGTGGAACCCTTGCAGGGATTGGACAGTCTGTTAATGCAAATAAGATGCATGGAACCCTTGTAGGGGATTGGACAGTTCATGGTCTTGTTGGGGTGAGGGGACACGCCTTGGAACTGATAAGGAGCTTGCTATATATATAACCATCTTCCCTGACAGAGCTTTTAGAGAGAAACAGAGAGAGAAGGAACTTTAACACTGAAGACAGCAAGAGATGGCACGGCAGGAACAAGAGTGATAGCAGCACAAGACGGCAGAAACCAAGCGACCAGCGCGAGAAGGCTGCGGTGGGGTTCACTGACCCACAGAGCTAAGGGCTGTAACACTTGCCCAAGCAGGACTCAGTGGCTTCAAGACTCCAAGCAGGGCCCGGGGGCAGCAGCCAAGATGAAGCTATCCTGATGGAATGAAGAACCACATCCTGAATTGTTCCTGTTACTTCCGAGTTGATCCTGGTCCTGAGTTGTAACCTGTTACTTCCCTAAGAAACCCCATAATGATAGGTACGGTTCATGAGTTCTGTGAGATGTTGCAGTGAATTACCGAACCCAAAGACGGGCAGAAGAGTACTGAGGCAAGGGTGAGTAGTTGGTATTAGAGATGACGGAGTGGTACAGCAGTTTGGAGAAGTTGGACATCTTTTACCTCTGCCTCATAGGAACTAGTTTTGTGCTGATTTTTACAAATTATTCATTTAATAGGAGAAATACGAGCCCTGGTGGCATGAATGTTAAGCGCTCAGCTGCTAACCAAAAGGTTGGCAGTTCCAACCCACCCAGTGGCTCTGAGAGAGAAAGACCTAGTGATCTGCTGTAAAGATTACAGCCTAGAAAACCCTATGGGCCAGTTCTACTCTGTTATATGGAGTCACCATGAGTTGAAAATGTCTCGACAGGACCTAACAGTAATAGGAGAACTAATGTGCGAGAGGGAGAGGGGTATATTGGAGCTCTCTGTACTTTTTCTGCACCATTTTTCTGTAAACCTACAACCGCTCTAAAAAATAAAGTTTATTACAAAAGAAGGAATCCTGTTTTAATTTTTATTCCTTTGATTATCAGAAGAGATAAATATGTATTTATCTCTAACTAGCCAATTGTATTTTCCTGTTCGATGAACTGTCCTTATTTCTATTGGAGTGGTAATGCTTTTAAAAAAGCCATGTGTATGAATTCTTTATATTTAAGAATATTAACAAGGAGAGGAAATTTTTTATGAAAACCTTCACATCGGATCTCCTTAAAATACCAAGTTTTCTGGTTCATTTAAAATGGGTTTCAATTTATAAAAATCCTATCTACAAATAGCTTTTTACCATATGAAGTAAGCTGGATTTTCCCAACCCTTGCCTATAGACTTGGGTAGTAAGAAGAAAGCAACGTGCTCAGACATGCTATATGGCGTATATAAGGAATGTTATACATATGCCAGTTGACAGTATAAGGAATTTCATACATATGCCTACTAATACCCCAAAACCAAACCAAACCCATTGCTGTCGAGTCGATTGCAACGCATAGCAACCCTCTAGGACAGAGTAGAACTGCTCCATACGGTTTCCAAGGAGCGCCTGGTGGATTTGAACTGCTGACCTTTTGGTTAGCAGCCGTAGCTCTTAACCACTGCACCACCATGCCTACTAACAGGCATGTTTATTGCCTGTTTCTGATCTTTCCCAGGGTTTAGCACACAGTAGGCAGTGAATACAACTAAGTCACATATATGCAGATGGAAGTACAGAACACGTATACTCTCCTTCCTTAGAGCAGTGGCACAGGTAGAATAAATGAGTTTTAGAATCAGACCTGGGCCAGCTCCTTCTCATCCTAATTACATGGATCAACACAAAGTTTCTTCACCTACTTCTTCATCTGTAAAATGGGGACAATACCTAGCTCGTGGGGTAGTTATGAGTCTTAAATAAGGCAAAGGGAAAGCACTTAGTACAGGGCCTAGTATGTAGCAGAAACTTAGTAAACGCTAGCAACTTTCTTCTTCTAGAGAGTACTACTTCTTACATAGATAGCCCTTCCTTCCCCGACACTGCCCTCCAGTGGACTAGGTTCTCCTCCCCTATGCAAGGTGGGCCCCAGTTGAAACAGATGCAGCAGAAGAAAATCTAGATTTCTAAAACAGGCCGATTAAAGAAGTTTATTTTCCCATTTACCAAAGAACTTTTCATTTTAGACTAAAGGATGTTTAAATGAAGATTTGATCTACACAATTGATTGACAGTTGTTCTGGAGCTTGTTTCTTACGTAAAGTGAGTTATAATCTATCTTCCCCTTAGTTTTACTCACCCACACAGTTGTCACAGATGCTGCAATGGGAGGCCCGGGGAGGCCGGAAGATCTTGCATGTATAACAGTACTTCAGTTTCACAATCTGGTTATTTATCTGGAAATTCTTGATACGAGGTGGTGGTCGCTGACCCTGGGGTACCGCACCATTGGTAGCTTCTGTAAATCAGTAAAGACAGTTAACATCACAGCTGTCCATTATTTGAGCTCAAATGTCTCATCACCTCTCCAAAAGGAATAGGGTAATCAAAGGTTCCCTGGACCCACTGTCTTCTTCAGACTAGCATTTCCAGACAACATTCCGTATCACAGTGTATCCCCCCAAATTCCACTGAATGCCATGCAATTCTTTTGCATACATGTGAAAAAGTGTTCCTTCAAGATTTTTTGTCTGATTACAAAAAGAAACATTCATAAAACAAGAAACAGAAATGGCCACAATACATTATGGAACAAAAACGTCCAACTTCACTAATAACGAAAGATATAAAAATGAAAACACAAAGATACCACAGCTACCTATGATATTAACAAATACATAAAAGAATAAAAATACCCAGTATTGGCAAGGGTTTGGGGGAAAGGTCATTCTCATACATTACTAAGAGCAATATGGAAGCAGCTACCAAAATATTAAATGTGTATATTCTTTGACCTTCTAGGAACTTACCAAAATTACAAACAAATGTACAAAAGATGTTTGTTTCTACAAGGATACTTGTCACAGGATCACTTTTAATAGTGAAAAGCTGAAAATAACCTTGATAATTAGTTAAAGAAGGTTAAGTTAGCTAACTTAGTTGTTAGTTAATGTGAGGTACTACTACTAAATTACGATACATAGACTGAAATATTATATAGCCATTTAAAATGATGCAGATGAATGGTGACAGGAAAATAGTCACAATATATTGCAAAATGAAGATGCAAGCTAAAAACAAATGTATAAAAGTCCACTAATTTGCAAAAATAAAATATATGCATAGAAAAAACAATGATAAAACTTATAATTAGAAAAAATTCTTTAAAAATTAAAGTAATACATGCTTATTGCAAAAGATTTGGAGGAAAAAAACAGAAAATATACTGAAGAAAAATAAAAATCACTGATAGTCTCTCAACTCAGAGACAGTCATACATTTTAGTATATTTCTTTCTAAATTGTATTTAACACTTTGAGGACTATGGTGCACCTAAGCCAAACCATGGTGTTTTCAATCGCCTGATATGCACTTGAAAGCTGGGCAATGAATAAGGAAGACCGAAGAAGAACGAATGCCTTTGAATTGTGGTGTTGGTGAAGAATATTGAAAATACCAAGGACTGCCAGAAGAACGAACAAATGTCTTGAACACGTACAGCCAGACTGCTTCTTAGAAGCAAGGATGGCGAGACTTCATCTCACATACTTTGAACATGTTATCAGGAGGGACTAGACCCTGGAGAAGGACATCATGCTTGTTAAAGTAGAGGGTCATTGAAAAAGAGGAAGATCCTCAGCGAGATGGATTGACACAGTGGCTACAACAATGGGCTCAAACACAGCAACGATTGTGAGGATGGCGCTGGACAGGGGAGTGTTTTGTTCTGTCGTACAGAGGGTGGCTATGAGTTGGAACTGACTCAATGGCACCTAACAACAACAAAATTTAACAGATAACCATTCATGATTTTTTGAAACTTGAGATCATATTAAAAACACAATTTTGTACTCGGTATTTCTCACTGAACATTATACTGTGAACGTTTTCCCATGGTCGTTCATTTATTTTTAAAACATCCTTAGTGGCACTATAATACTCCATCCTGTGGACGCACTGTGATTTCCTTAACCATTCCATATTGTTGGGCATTTAAGCTGCCTCTAGTTTTTTACTGTTTAAATGATGCTGCATGTAAAAACTTAAAACATTACACTCAACAACAAAAAGACAAACAATCCAATTAAAAAATGGGCAAAGGACATGAACAGACACTTCACAAAAGAAGACATTTAGGCAGCTAACAAACATATGAAAAGATGCTCACAATCATTAGCCATTGTTGTTATGTTGTTAGGTGCTATCAAGTCAGTTCCGACTCATAGTGACCCCATGTAAAACAGAACGAAACGCTGCCATTCCTGCACCATCCTCATAATTGTTGCTATGCCAGAGCCCATCTTTGCAGCCACTGTGTCAATGCATCTCATTGAGGATCTTCCTCTTTTTTAATGACCCTCGACTTTACCAAGCATGATGTCCTTCTCCAGGGACTGACCCCTCCTGATAACATGTCCAAAGTATGTGAGACAAAGTCTCACCATCCTCACTTCAAAGGAGCATTCTGGCTGTACTTCTTCTGAGACAGATTTGTTCTTCTTCTGGCTAAAGCCAAACCTCTTGCTGTTGAGTCGATTCCAACTCATAGCAGTCATGGTATATTCAATATTCTTTGCCAAGACCATAATTCAAAGGCATTAATTTTTCTTCAGTCTTCTTCATTCACTGTCCAGTATATGAGGTGATAGAAAGTACCATGGCTTAGGTCAGGTGCAACTTAGTTCTCAAAGTGATATCTTTGCTTTTTAATGCTTAAAAGAGATATTTTGCAGCAGATTTGCCCAATGCAATATGTCGTTTGATCCCTTGACTGCTGCTTCCATGGGCACTGATTGTGGATCCAGGTAAAATGAAATCCTTGACAACTTCAACCTTTTCTCTGTTTATCATGATGTTGCTTATTGGTCCAGTTGTAAGGATTTTTGTTTTCTTTATGTTGAGGTGTAATCTATACTGAAGGCTGTAGGCTTTGATCTTCATCAGTAAGTACTTCAAGTCCTCTTCGCTTTCAGCAGTCAAGGTTGTGTCATCTGCATATTGAAGGTTGTTAATGAGTCTTCCTTCAATCCTGATGCCGCGTTCTTCCTGATATTGCCCAGCTTCTTGGATTATTTGCTCAGCACACAGACTGAATAAGTATGGTGAAAGGATACAGCCCTGATGCACACCTTTCCTGACTTGAAACCATGCAGTATCCCCTTGTTCTGTTCGAATGACTGCTTCTTGGACAATGTACAGGTTCCTCATGAGCACGATTAAGTGTTCTGGAATTGTCATTCTTCCCAATGTTAGCCATAATTTGTTATGATCCATACAGTCGAATGCCTTTATATAGTCAATAAAACACAGGTAAACATCTTTCTGGTTATCAAAACTACAATGAGATACCATCTCACCCCAGCAAGAAAGGTGCTGATCAAAACAACAGAAAACAACAATTGCTGGCAAGGTTGTGGGGAGATTGAAACTCTTACACACTGCTGATAGGAATGCAAAATCGTACAACTACTATGGAAAACGGTATGGTGCTTCCTTAAAAAGCTAGAAA
This sequence comes from Elephas maximus indicus, assembly GCF_024166365.1. Taxonomy (NCBI): domain Eukaryota; kingdom Metazoa; phylum Chordata; class Mammalia; order Proboscidea; family Elephantidae; genus Elephas; species Elephas maximus. The sequence continues at coordinate 26,601,474 of NC_064846.1, read as the reverse complement.
TAGAAATACCATACGATCCAGCAATTCCATTCCTAGGAAAACATCCTAGAGAAATAAGAGCTGTGACATGAATAGACATGCACACCCATGTTCACTGCAGCATTATTCACCATAGCAAAAAGATGGAAACAACCTAAATGCCCAGCAACAGATGAATAGATAAACAAACTGCAGTACATACACACAATGGAATACTACAGAACAATAAAGAATAATGGTGAATCCTCAAAACATCTCACAGCAAGGATGAATCTGGAGGACATTATACTGAGTAAAATAAGTCAATCACAAAACGACAAATATTTTATGAGACCACTATTATAAAAAGTCAAGAAAAGGTTTACAACATAGAAAGAAATATTCTTTGATAGCTACCAGGGATGGAAGTGGGAGGGAGGGGAAATCACTTACTAGATAATAGACATGTGTTAATTCTGGTGAAGGGAAAGGCAATATGCAATATACAGTAAGTCAGCACAACATGACCACAGCAGGGGGAAGACACTGAGAGGTACGCAAGTCTAAAAAGCAACTACAGTAAATACTATAACAGACAATCCTACAAGGTGTGGGAGGATGTATGGGAGTACATCCACGTGCATATATAGATTTGGCTATGGATATTTCTACATACATATTTGTACGTGCTGCATGTATATTCATATATATATATAATAGACCACACAGGGGGCACAGTCATGGAAACTTCCTAGACATAGCCAAACACCTCTGGGGACTGAGCTACTGGGCTTGAAGGCTAAGGACCATAATCTTGGGAAACATCTAGCTCAATTGGCATAACATAGTTCATAAAGACAATGTTCTACATCCTGCTTTGGCGAATAGCATCTGGGGTCTTAAACGCTTGTGAGGAGCCATCTAAGATACAACTGTTGGTCTCTTTCCATCTGGAGCAAAGGAGAGTCAAGAAAACCAAACAGTCAAGAAATCAATTAGTCCAAAGGACTAAAGGACCACAGAAACCACAGCCTCCACTAACCTGAGACCAGAAGAACCAGATGGTGCCTGGCTACCATTACTAACCGCTCTGACTGTGATCATAATAGAAGGTCCTGGTTAGAGTGGGAAAAAAATGTAGAACAAAACTGAAATTCATAAAAAAGATCAGACTTACTGGTCCAATAGAGACTGGAGGAATCCCTGAGACTATGGCCCTTAGATACCCTTCTAATTTGGAACTGAAGTCACTCCTGAAGGTAACCTTTCACCCAAATGATAGACAGCCCTATGAAATAAACAATAATACCCGTGAGGAAAGCGCTCCTTAGGACAATCATCTATATGACAACAGAAGGACAACATCTGCCCAAAAGCAAATATGAGAAGGCAGGAAAACAGGATGAATGGAAATGGGGAACTCAAGATGGTAATGGGGAGAGTGTTGACACATTGCAGGGATTGCAACCAGTGCCACGGAACAGCTTGTATATATATAAATTATAAATTACTGAATGGAAAACTAATTTGCTGTGTAAACCTTCACCTAAAGCACAATAAAATGTTAAAAAAAAAACCCATTACAGATAAAGTTGAAATTCCTTTTGATCACCAACCATCCCAACCCCATCCCCTCCTTCCTTCTCCAAAAATAGATTCATGTGTTAAAATTAATTTCTAAAACAGAAGGAGGAAAAAAAGCCTGTTGAAGTCTGAGCAGTAATATATGAAGTTGCTGGCATTAAAATAGCCATGCCCTTATTAAAAAGAAAGACAAAATGATGCAATAAAAATCCTTCTACAGTAATTTATGTAAATCTCTGATTATTTCCTTTAGGCTAAGTCCTTAAAGAAGTAGAATTATTGGGTCAAAGGATATGAACCCTCAAAGCCCAAATGACTTATTGCCAAATTGCTTCCCCAACAGATTGTAGCAATTTGCAGGCACGCCCCTCTGCAGCAGATGAGAGTGCCTGTCTCGCTGCATCCTCACTGTGCAGTATATTTCTAAAAACAGAATTTTTTTGATTCGCTTTGATTTTAAAAATATCTGCCATATGGAACATTTTTCCTTTTTTTGAGGAGGGGGGTGGATGCTGTGAAATCAAACAATAACAGTGTGCCACACATCTGAAAAGGATGGCGACAGCTATTCATGAGAGGTGATGGAAGTACAAGCATGCCACCTTAAGATTCCTTTGCATATGCTTCAAATAAGGACACCTGGGAAAGAGTTCATGGTTCACCCTCCCCCGCCCCAGGAGCTATGAGGCAAGGAAATCATGTGTCTTCTTCTTTTCCCACCTCCCAGCCCCCATCAGAAACCCTGGTGGCATAGTGGTTAAGTGCTACAGCTAGCTAACCAAGAGGTCAGCAGTTCGAATCCACCAGGTGCTCCTTGGAAACTCTATGGGGCAGTTCTACTCTGTCCTATAGGGTCACTATGAGTCGGAATCGACTCGATGGCAATGGGTTTATGGGTCAGCCCCCATCGACAACAGACCCAGTACAGGCTGAATACAAGTTGATAAAAACTTGCTAAGATAAACATAGGTATGAACTCCAGAAACGTGTAAATGCAGAGGTCACAACAGAATTACGAGAGTCTGGGTCCCCAGTTCAGTGATCTGGCCCAAAGAGCGAAGCTTGTCGGCAACCTACCGGGGGATGCAGGAAACTCATCAAAGCACGAGCTTGGCCCTCAGTTTCTCTATACATGACTGGGAAGGTGACTATAAAAGAATAATCCAGGTGGAGAAAAAGTAGCAATCACAACTCTCCCTCACTATCAGGTCTCCCCAGAACTCCAGCTGTGCCAACACATCTAGCCTCTGCTTTCTTCCCATTAGTCCCACCCTCACCCCACCCCTAAAGAGTTCTAGTTCAGACGTGCACAAGCCAATTTTCCCTCTGCTCAATTAACCAAACAAACCCACTGCCGTCCACTTGATTCCAACTCATAGTGCCCCTGCAGGACAGAGTAGAGCTGTCCCATAGGGTTTCCAAGGCTGTCATCTTTACAGAAGCAGACTGCCTCATCTTTCTCTTACGGAGCAGTTGGTGGGTTCAAACTGCCAACCTTTCAGTTAACAGTGAGCACTTTGACCACTGCACCACCAGGGCTCGCTTGCTCAACTAAGAGAGGCTAGAATTTTTTTTCATATCATTATTTTTTTAATAGGTTTATAGAAAAAGAACTCCAACATATCCCCTCCCACCTGTCCACTGTTTGTCCTATGAACATCTTGTATTCCTGTGGTACATTTGTTCCAACTGATGAACCCATTGACACTGATGCATTGTTATTAACTCCATAGTTTACATTAGGGTTCACTCTTTGTGTTGTACAGTCACCTGGGTTGTTGACAAATGACTGATGTCATCTATCCACAATTACAATGTCATACAGAACAGTTTCGCTGCCCTAAAAATGCCCTGTGCTCCACCTGTTCAGCCCTCCCCCCTCCCTCTGAACCCCTGGCTAGAATTTCTCAAAAAGAAATCCACTAAGAAGCTAGGGGGAAAACACAGCCAAAATAAACAAAAGAAATACAAAGCATAGAAGCCTTCAAAGTACCGTCAAAGAACTAAAGGCCAGCCACAGATTGATTCCTTGGCAGAACTTCTTAGTCTTACAAGTCCCGGGTCCCTTTCTTTAATTCCATCTGGCTCGGATGCTGAGCCAAGCTACTTGGGTACCTAACTTGAGAACAATTTAGGTAGACACTGGTGTTGGATCTGGTGGACTCAGAGTCCCTTTTAGTATTGGCATCATAACCTTCTCTTCCAGTGTTAGCTCCCAGAATCCCTCCTTCTTTAGCCCTAGGATGTTCTGCTTTAAGTCCTGAAGAAACCCCGGCTCTGGGTAGTGTAACACCTTATCTATGCCCCAAAGATTCCTACCCTGAGGCGCAAACTGCCCTGTACTGCTCCTATATAATTGCTTCCTTTATTCCTCCTAGAATTCTTGTGGCTCCTGGCATAACAGCTGCTCCCCTTTCACCTTCCGTGTTCCCCTAAAGCAGGAATTCTTGATTGGGGTGGGCCATGAATGAGCTGCAGAAGATCTATGAATTCCTGAAGTTATGCCCCAAATTGTGTGTATAAGCATGCAGACAAGAATATTTTGGGGGGAAGACAGTTGACAGCTTTCATCAAAATCTCAAAGGGGTTGGTGACCCCCCCAAAAATTTTTAAAAATCATCCTGTTAGGAACAATACAGCAGGCTCTTGATAACAAATCCCTCCTGAAATGCAACCCACCGCAGAGAAGAATGAAGTACATGACTTTAGAATCTTGCTACACCTACCTTACCCAATTCACAGCATGGTTATGATCTCAGATTCAGGATCTCAGAGGGAAAGGCTAGAAGTGATTGTTAATCTGTAACTACTATTCTGAATTCCTTCCCTTACTGATCAAGGCCACCCACAACACGGCAGCTTGCCAGCTGTTTGAGAAACTCACCTATCTCCATCTCTATGAATGCTGCTTCATCTGGCAGGGCCCGAGGAATCACGCCAGGGTCACTAAAGCTGGTCCTCAACAATGTAGCCATGGAGAAAAGGAAAAGCATGGCAGCAAACACAGGGATGGCAGGAGACAGCTGAACAGCCAGGTAGCGGCACCTAAAGAAAACCAGCAGTTAACATTTAATTATACTTACCCTACATTGATCTCTGAGCCCTGGTAGCACAATGGTTAAATGCTCGGCTGCTAACCAAAAGGTCAGCAATTCAAACCCAACAGCCACCCCATAGGAGAAAGATGTAGCAGTCTGCTCCCATAAAGATTACAGCCTTGGAAACCCTACGGGCCAGTTCTACTCTGTCCTATAGGGTCACTATGAGTTGGAATAGGCTCAGCACCGATGGGTTTGATTTGGGGTTTTGGACATTGATCTCTAATTGTTGCAAGAATGTCAATCTGGTCTCCACAACAAAATCAACAGTGCCTCAAGGGCAGGGGCCATGTTTTATTTCTCATGAATCACTCACAATTCCCAGCATATGTTTCTGCACATAGTAGGAGCTCAACAAATACTTGATTGATTGATGCCACCTATAACATACTGAAGACAGCCTCAAGGGACCTCCCTCACCCCCAAGCCCAGTCCTTCCCATCAGCCTGCTGGGAGCCACATTTCCTCTCTGCCTCGGGGAAGGTTCAGACCTATAAGCGTCACAGGTCAAACTCACTCTGGGTGGGAATGTCTAGGATTTTCCATGTCCACTCATCTGGCATTAGGCCTGAGCTCCATGGGGAGGAAGCAAAGGTGAGGCCCAGTCATGGGCAGGGTCACAGTGCAGCAGGTATCTCAGCATGCTTCAAGGCTAATTTAAAAGCTTTAAGGCTGTGAATTGACTTTGAAACATCCATTCCTCTTCTCCCCTCAATTAACTCAGCAAGTAAGTGACTAGGAGCCCTGGTGGTACAGTGGTTAAGCACTTGGCTGCTAACTGAAAGGTCGGCAGTTCAAACCCACCAGCCACTCAGCAGGAGAAAGATGTGGCAGTCTGCTTCCATAAAGATTACAGCCTTGGAAACCCTTTGGGGCAGTTCTACTCTGACCTTTGGGATGGCTATGAGTCAGAATTGGCTCAACGACAATGGGTTTGGTTTTTTCCTTGTTTAGTAGGTGACTATGAGGCAGTGGTGGTTTGGTGGTAGAATTCTTGCTTTCCATGCAGGAGACTCCAGGTTCAATTCCTAGACAATGCATCTCATGCATGGCCACCACCTGTCTGTTAGTGGTGGCTTGCATGTTACTACAATGCTGAACAGGTTTCAGTAGAGGTTCCAGACTAAGACAGACTAGGAAGAAAGGCCTGGTGATCTACTTCCAAAAATGAAAACTCTATGGATCACAATGGTCTGTTCTACAACCCATCACGGGGATGGCACAGAATCCGGCAGGATTTTATTGCTCACGAGGTCTCTACAAATTGGGGGCTGACTCAACAGTAACTAACAACAACAACGGTAAGTGACTAATGACCATAAGCAAGGAAAAAAAGAAAACTGTATCTCCTTCCCAACATCAGATTCACTCCCACCCTTTCCTCATAATTCACCTGGAAGGCCATTCCTCTTCCTCTTGGTATATCCCAACTCCACTCATCTTTCAGGTCCTGGAGGTATCAGTCCCGCCATCGTCATCACGGCAACTACAACATACTGAGCACTCGCCATATGCCAGGCACTGCACTAAGCTCTCTATATGCATTACCTCATGCATTTCTCACATTAAGTCTATGAGGTACCATCTATTATACCCATCTGATAGTTAAAGAATCTGAGACTTAGAGAGGTCTTGCCTCCTCCAAAAGGCCTATCATAAGTTGTAGACTGCATTAATCTCTCCCTCTCTACCCCCTGTAGCCCTCACTGCCAGAGCCTTGTATTGTTTTCTAGCTGTTCCTCAATGTGTTGAACTCATCTCCCCCAACTGGCCTGTGAGCTTCATAAGAGAAGGAACCTTACCTTATGGGAGCAGGATTGCTTGGGTTTGAATTCTGACTCTACTAGCTCCTAGTGTGTGAGCTTGGGCAAGTTAGCTAACCTCAGTCTCCTTATCTGTAAAATGCAGATAATAATAATACTCCACGGGGTTTTGTGGATTGTGTGTTAGTGTCAATAAAGCACTTAGAACTGAGCTTGACACATAGTAAATGCTAAGTAAATGTAGCTGTTAACATTATTATTGTGATTCTCTAGCTCCCAGAGCCTAATACAAGTGTGGGAACAAAGAAGGTATCAACAAATACTTGTTGATTTGAACTGTGTTTCAAACCAAGTAAATGGGAATATGTGATGACAGTTATCACTGGCCTATTTTTATTCTCCTCCTCCTGCGGCACATTTTCTCCTTCAAAACAGAGATCTTCTCTTGGAGGCTGACTGTAAGTGGATGAACAAGGACCAAAGGGAGAGCAGAGAAAGTAAGCTAAGGAAAAAGGCTTACCTCATCAACATGGAGATTAAGCAAGCTGCTGTGCGTTCAGAGCAAACGGTTAACCCTGGTTTGTATATTCGCTGCAGTTTTAGAACAACCCCCATGGGATCCTACCCCTGCCTCCCTACCACACACACAACTGCATGAGGGGACGCAAGCCAACTGTAATATTAGGCTAAGCAGTTTATTATGAAGAGGAACGCATGTGTTGAAACTGGAAGATGATTCTCGGGGCTGTTTTGTTTGCTTGCTTGCTTGTTTGTTTTTAAACAAAATCCTTGGTCTTAGCTTAGTTTTTTTTTTTTAAGGTTACTTTTTTTAATGAGTTACTTCCTTCTCCTAAAAGCCAAGGGTAGGAGAAAAAATTCCAAGAATTGAAGACTCTGGCTAGCTGAGTTCAGGGTAATTATGGTTCTGGCATATCACTAGCTTGTGGAGTATCCTCTTTTCCATCATTCCACTTCACTGGTACATATAATCAAGAATTGAATTCAGAAATGAATGTGACCTCCACTTATCAGAGACCCAAAGGACACAGGGGAAACATGAGGCTCCACTTCATGAACAAGCCGAATGAAATTACTGCACTAACAGAAAACAGCTATCTTTCTCGTCACTGCCCATCATTAAGCTCACTTTGGAAACAAAGAAGGATTCCAGGCTTCAAACTGCCCTGTGTCTACAGTCTCCAATCAAATGTCTTAGAAAAATCAGAGCTATCTGATTGGCCACGGAAAGGAGTTTAAACTTTTTGGATTAAAGGGAAAAAGGCTGGAGAGAGAGCAGAACAACCACAGAAAACCAAAATTAACGCTGCCCCCGTGCACAGAAGGACCCAAGCTTAACTCAATCCAGTTCCAACACCTGCTTGTAAGGCCACACAAAGGACAACTTAGATTTGAATTACGCGACACCACCAAGGATAAAGGACTCTGTAATCTCCACACAGACTATCTTCTGCACCTGCTAAAACAATCCACTCTGTATGTCAACAAGTGCACAACAGGCCCATTGTCTTGTTCTCCAAAGATGAGGCTGCTGGCAGCCAGTTGTCACTAGTGAGTGGGTGTGGCTGGGAAGGCAGATGTGGGACCAGCAGGCCTTTCTACTCTAAGTAAGAGGGAATTCAGAAAGCCAGCAGCTGAGACTATTGTGAACTACAAGCCAGTGTCTGTCTTTACTACTTATGATCAGAAATGCCTCCCCCAGGTTAGCCTTGTAATTGCAATAAGCTGGGACAGGAATAAGTTATGTGATAATTTGGTGGTCATTGCCAATATTGACCTCAAAAGTCAGCCGCAAAGATCACTAATTTGTCACAGTGAACAACTGGATTTGTCAGCCACAAATGCAGTCAACTGTTTTTCATATCCCTTAGTACTTTCCGTCTGTATCATTTCTTTGAATAATGATATCCATACTCTTCTTGGAGCCCTGGTGACACAGTGGTTAAGAGTTCGGCTGCTAACCAAAAGGTCGGCAGTTCAAATCCACCAGCCACTCTTTGGAAACCGTATGGGGCAGTTCTACTCTATCCTAGAGGGTTGCTATGAATCAGAATGGACTCAATGACAATGGGTTTGGTTTTGGTTTTTTATACATTTCTTGACACAGAGCTCTCCTTTGTTTTCAAAGTACCAAGAAGCTTCCTCCTTCCAGGGGGTTAGATGTTTCTTTTCTCCCTTGTAATTTTACAAATGCAATCATGTTCCCACTAAGTCTTCATTTCTGCCACCTGAAGAGATGTCATCATTTTAAGCCATCCTCTACCAACTTCTTGACTGGCCTCAGGCTGCCGTAGCTGGGCTAGATGACTGGACTCCCACATGTCTCCATGGGCCACATGGTGGTACTGACTAGCTGTAACCAGCAGTGCCAGGCTGGGCTGGTGTGTCACGTCCCATCCCCCATCCCCAGCATGCTAGCTCATGAGAGGGATAACGATAATGACAGAGACTTCAAGTCACGCCAAAAAAAAAAAAAAAAAAAGACTGGCAGCTTGGATTGGTGGTCTATAAAATACTCTGCTTCTAAGTCTCCCTAATAAGCTTTCTTTGTATGTTTTTTTCCTTTGTTCTTTTATTAGTGCTATCAATCAACCAATGAGTATTTATGGGCCTAACAAAAGAACAAGAGAAATCAGAGTTGATTTTGTTGGGGGAAACATAACTAACACATAAAACAGCTAACGAATAAGATGAGGCCAATACGCAAGTGTTTGAACGGTGATTCAGACTCTTAGGACTGACTGTAACTGGTCAGAGAAGAACTCTCTTGGGGATCTGGTGACTGCTTGAAACTGCTCCAGTTATAGCTGTTAAGGATGGCTCTAAAGAAGAGCTACACTAGGAACAGCAGGAAGGCCCAAGGATCAGAGCCCCATGAGAACCTTTGGCCCTACGTGATAGAAACAGCCTTTGATCTAAGTCCTCCGTGATATTATGGCTGTCTGTCCTCTTACATACTACCTACCTCTAGAGCAAAGTAAACATGTAGAATCACCCATACGACTGCTTCAAAGTTCTTCTGATGATACTCACAGTCTGCAGAGAGGAAAAGTTTTCTTGGACACTAGAAACCTAGTTGAGTATCAGCCTCCAAATTGGCTGCTATGTGAAGGTCAGAGGAAAGTGCACAAGCCTGTTTTGATCCGGTGGCAATGGAGCAAAAATGAATCAAACAAGGACATTTTCAATTCTGAGGTGATGATTCATTTTCTCACAGAAGAGATTCAAAATCTCTATCCAGACAAACCTGCTCAGTAGTTGCCAAATTCCAGAGGGTATTATAATATGCTCCTGCTCAGGCACTTAGAACAGTTCCCTGCTGCTCCAAACTCCACGGGCCAGCATTAGAGGCCCTCTATTAACTGGCCTTATCCAATCATTATCATAAGGTTCCTGCCTTCTCATTGTTCCAGTCCAGAAACATCTCACTAATTACCCTGAATGAGCCAGCTTCTTGCTATTGCAAGAGGCATAAGGTGCTTCCTTTGTTCTTAAGCACAATACCAGCTCTGGCATCTCTGAGGAGGAAGATTTAGGAGGCCTCTTTTCTCCCTCAATAAACATCTCAACTGATGTCAGCATGCTGGGGGACATCCCTGTTCTTTGTGCTCGCCGTTCCCAAAATAGAGGATCACTATACTCAATTAAAACTCTTTCTCAAAAGATGGCAGATGTATTCAGTGGAGACCGACAGTGTAAAACTCATTACCACAAAAGGTAGTACAGGCTGAAAATATACAGAAAAATTCTGAATGATAGAACTGTAAAGAATTATTAAAGGGAAGCAAACTGTTCAGGAGACGTAACCCAACACTTTCATAGGGAACGTGCTTTATCAGGAAGTTGAGTTTAGCTACGTACTGTAACAGATTGATATCAAAAGCACTGTGCCTTTCTAAAACTGGCATTTGGCTGACCAAGTCACAGGCAGAATCTGAGGCTACATGAAGCACAAGGCTGACTTCCAGATAGCAATTCTCCAGAGAATGCTCTCGTTGTTAGAGCTCATGATAAAGTCACTTTTTCCCTCTTTCCAATCTCACCTAAGAATTGGGTTTTTAATATTCTGTTGTGTCAAAGTTGGGCTTTGGTCCACCTAGCTCTATGTCTCCTCAAACCTCATCAGTTTGGAGGGTCAGATCTGCCTTTTCTATTCCATCTGTCCGCAAGGACATGGTGTCCCCTTTCATCAAGATCACACGTGGAGGAACAAGGTAGAGAGCACACGTGGAGTGATTTTTCTCCAGGCCATCCTCATCCTGGCAGCAGGGACTAGGAGTGGCCACAGAGGCAATGGTCCCTTGTTAACTCTCAAAGCTGCTTACTTTCTAAGTTCACATTTAGACATGGACTTCCCTGTTCCTGCAAGGTAACCAACCAGAATGCCATGCCAGAATGCTCTTGGTTTTCCACAAAGATGCCTTCATTTTCCTAGAAGCATGAGCTTGGGAGGCCCAAATAACCCAGATGCCACCAGGAAACACAAACACTGTCTAGCAAAAACCTGGAATATGCTAGGCTCGCATCTGGCATTTTGCACATATTCAAAAGGTAATGATGAGATGAAAGGCAGTGTCATATAGACATTAGTGGGACAACTTGATATTGATGAAGAAACCTCCTTCTGTGGGCCCAGTTTCTTCACCTGCAAAATGGAAGGGAGAGTCTCCAAAGGCCCTCCCAGCTCTATCATTCTATGATTCTGTGAGTCAAGACTGTTAAATTCTAAGTACACCCAGAATATGTAAATCCAGCAACATTTACTGACTACCTACTCTAGGTAAGGCCTGGTGGAAGGCATCGCGGGAGCTATAAAGACATAGGAGATAGTATCTGACCTTAAAAGAGCCCACATCTAGCTGTTGGAGACAAAAACCAGTGAAATGTAAAATAACAACAGAATTCAGAAATATAAGTAATGTCATATGATTATTTGTTTAAATGGGTGGTATATCTAATTAATCCTGTGAATGCGGAAATTACTGGAAAGATTTCATGAAGGAAGACTCAAGAAGGAACTTGGAAGAGGTAGAATTTGAATAGGCTATGAGAAGTGCAACACTTACTAAGCAGTGCTACAAAGCTTTGAAAGTTCATCCAATTCGATGACTCCTCTGCCAATATGAACATCAAAGGCACCCATGAGGATCAGTCTGACAGAGACAGGTCTGACACTTTCTTGATATGATTTCCTCTGTATTTTGCACAGTGATAGAATAAGCACGAATCACAGCACCAAGCTGCTTCTATTTCAGGGGTCAAGACTCGCAAAGTCATTCTTGGGCCAAAATATGTCTGAGGAACTTGGCCCCACTAGTGATCTGGCCACAAAGTTTCCAAAAAAAAAAAAGCTAGAAAGCCAATTCTAGAAGACAGTATACTTGGTCCTTTCCCCAGGACCATACTTTTATCAGGAAGTGGAGTTTGAAAAAAGACCACAGTAGCCTTTCAGTAGCTGGACAGCTCACAGGTTGTCACTGTCACTCTGCTATAGTGTCCTGACATTCCCGACCAAGCTAGTGACTGTGTGTCCATTACACAAGCTGGGCAGGGTTTGGGCAGAGAGGCCTAAAAATGGTTCGTGTGCTCCATGGTATGTGCACTCACATTTCCTCAGCACCTCATGCTAAGAATAAATCAGAAAATCTTATTTTTTTAAAGCACCGTATGATTTTCACTCTGCTTTTAAATTTAAACACATTGAGCTACTTATTGGTAATCTTCCATACTCACTTTTTTGCTTTCTTTCTTTGTTTTGGTGGGGGGAGGGTGTAGTGTTTGAGTCTTTCAGATGTGAACAGAGTTATACAGAATTTCATAGTTTCTCAGAGCTGCAAGAGGCTTAAGCGATAATGTAGCCCAATTTCCCATGCTGGGCAAGAATTCACTCTATGACAGCAGCCCTGAGATATGGCCACCCAGTTTCTTCTGAGACACTTCTAACAATATGGAGCTAAATAGTTACTGGATGGATAGCCTTTTGTTTTAAGTATTCAACCTGCTATCTCTCCTGAGGCCTCACCAGTAACCAAGGAACCTAAACTCTATCCCCCAAACCCTACCCCCCACTGTGTGGCTGATACAAAGAAAAATATTGACCAGAGAGAGACTCAGTCCCTTAGAGACATGCTGGTCTCTCTTGTGTGGTCTGTCACTGGCTAAGCACAAGGCAGCCACCACCTAGAGAATCTGTGTCTGTATATGACAACAGACACATACATACACACAAATGCACATTCACAAACACAGATTTCACCATTCTCAGTAAAAAGGACTCATTACCAGGGCCCTCTCTTCTTTGGTCAGATTTCTACTTCCCCATTCCACTTCTCAGTGAACATATTAACTTCCTTCTCCCCTCCTCCTCCTCCTGCGACTCCCTCTCCAAGCCCTCCTTCAAAAATATTTACTCTACCATACAGACAGCTGGAACTCTGGGAAGTTTACAAACTTTACCTTTCATACCTGAGGTGTAAGTGCAAGAAATAACTTGGGGGAAAATGTTATCTCAGAAGACTTAACCTGCCTGTCAAAGAGTAACTTGGCTAATTATAAGCTTCATCCTACAGGCAGTCTTCTTCAGAGGCCTTCCGGGGCCTAAGGGGAACAGATCCAAATCAGGCTCTTTTCTGGCTCCTAGACACAAAAAGGGCCAAATGCCAATAGCGTCCGATTTCAAGTTCCCATGGCCAAACCAGAGGTTTCCTGGGTCCAGAACTACCAACTCACTCGGTGCCTGGAAACAAGTCTTATCTCTGTTTTGAACGGTTCCAACCATAGAAAAATTTAACCATGGACGGGGGAGGGACAACAAAAAGAGCTAGTGATTCAGCAAGGGAAGGAGCAAAAGCCAGGAAGAATGACAAAGAGCAGAGTTCAGCTCTGTAATTCCAAGAGAGGTGAGACAGGAACAAAGCAAAGCAAACTTGGTGAGAAGCGGGAGGGGAGGGAGACTTTGTTTTAAATGTTAGGCATCTGCCTGCCTGGCTGCACGTGCTCACCTGTCCCACACACAAGTACACACATATGCTCTCAGCCATGAAACTCAGACTGGAACCCAGCTAAGAAGCCTTCGGCAACCTGCCTGACTTTGCCAAATGCTTCACATAAGCAGCAGCAGCCCAAGGGCCCTGAACAAAGAGCTCCTCTGCCCTTACTCCTATTACTCAAGCTGCAATCATCAAAAAGTCTGGCAAAGCAGCCCGAAATTCACTCTTGATGCACTGGAAAAGTCTGAAGCCCTTACAGAGGAAGGACACAAATGATTCCCCCAGAGACCAGAGCTCATTCTAATTATCTACAAAGCCTGGCCAAGTGGCCACCTCCCACCTGCCACAGCCATGCCCCAGCATAGGAACTCCATTTCCAGGTCACCTGTGTACATGAACTATAGCAGGCTGGTATCAGGCATGGCTCGCAGTCGACACACACACCACGTGGCTCCTCAAGGCCCTCCTCACGGTAATCCCCAAACAATTAGCATTGCTCCCATCTCTAGAGTGTACAGCATTCTCAGCACATCCTGTCATCATGCCACAGTACCCTAGAATCCACACTGGCCACCTCCCTTGAGAAGTGACCTACAAGGATTTCAAACAGTGACTCTACTATTGGTTATTACTTCATGGAAAAAAGAACTCCAAAGCCAGTATCAGGCATACACAGACTAGAGAGCTGATTCTGTTGAGCGATTTTGAGGGGAGGAAAGAGCACCTTACATTTAATAAGCACATATGTGCCAGGCACACAGCTAGTTTGCGGCACAGCTGAGGGGGCAACCCCAGTCTGTAGGTTCCCAATTTAGTTGGCTTTTCAATTAACAGCTAGCTGAGAGCTGAGCCCTAAGGAAATAGGGCACAGAATAACAGAATAGGTGAGTATATTTGGGTGGAGTTATTACAGTGAGGTCTAGGCCTGTGAGGGGTAAGGAAGAAGCAGTTTAAGCTCCTAGGAGACCAGAGGGGAGAAAAAGACATATTAAAAAAGGAGGTGTATAATATAAAGACCAACCCTCTTATTTCCCAAGTTTGCCAGGGATAGCTCCAAATCAGTTCTATAAAACTGGTATCAAAGATCTTAGTCGTTTGAGGAAGATCAAGGTTTCCCTCGACACTTCTCTGCAAGCAATGAAGTCACAGTGGCATGATCTATAGACACTGCTCAATAGGACAGCAAAAGCCATCCAAGGCCCACCCACAAACTCGCTAAAAAGAAGGTTCTCTCCCTGGACCCAAAGTAACGGTTATCAGGCAACTCTACTCAATGGCAACTCACTCAAAGGCGAAGAAGAGCGTACATGTCCCCAGGATGAGGAAGAGGGTCAGGTAGAAGATGCCCTTCTGCCGGGCCATCATGACACGGCCATCACAGCAGAAGGTGTTCCTGCCTGGGAGTTTCTCCCATTTCCGTGTCACCTTCTTTCTCACCACCATCACAGACATGATTGGAATTCCTGGTTCAAAATGAGCTTGATGACTACAACACAGAAGAACCAGAGACTGAGCCCAGCTTGGAAATCACGTTGCTCACTATTGCTGCCGCTGGGTCAAACATCATCAAATGTCCAATTTCTTGCCCTAAGAAAAAGCACAAAAAGAAAACAATATGAGACACGAAGAAAAATGCACTTCAACCCTCCTTTCCCAGAGACAGAAAAATGAGCAACACCTGAAGAGGCAGGTGTGGGCAAGTGAGAAAAGTTTATTTCCAATCCATGCTTCCCCTCTAAAAGGAGAAAAGGCTAAAGATTTTTCCTAAAAGAAGGAGTATTTCTTTTTAAATAAATCCGTATGCTTCCAATATAATCACTGATGATCTGATCGCCATAAAAACCAAACAGCCACTGCTGTCAAGTCAATTCCGACTCATAGCAACCATATAGGGCAGGGTAGAACTGCCCCACAGGGTTTCCAGGGCTGGAATCTTTATAGAAGCAGACTGCCACATCTTTCTCTTGCAGAGCAGTTGGTGAGTTTGAACCACAGACATTTTTGGTTGGCAGTCGAGCGCTTTAACCTGTGTGCCACCAGGGCTCCTTCTGATCATCATAGAACCTTGAAACCAGAAGGGATTTTATAGGTGATGGTCCCAATGACTTTGTCCTATAAATGAGTAAACTGAGGACCAAAAAGGAAATAACTTATCCAGGGTCACACGATGGCAAAGCTGAGATGAGAAGACATGACTGCTGACTCCCAGTCTAGTACACTTTCCACTAGACCACACTGTTCTCCAATCACCATTAAGAGGGTTCTAAAAATAATAGTGCCTCAATGGTTAGGAGCTCCGCTGCTAACTGAAAGGTTGGTGGTTCGAACGCACCAGCCACTCCAGGGGAGAAAAGACCAGGGCTTCGAACCTATTTCATTCCAGTGCCAACCCTTGCTGAGAGTTTGCATTTCCACCCTAGACATACTGAATCAGAATCTACATTTTAACAAGATCTCCAGGTGATCCTTATGTATAATACATTTTGAGAACCACTGCTCTACTAGTGGTTCTCAGAATTGGTCCCTAACCAGCAGCATTAGCATCTCCTGGGAACTTGTTAGAAACGCAAATTCTCAGCAGGGATTTGAACCTTACTAAACCAGTTGGAAGCCCTGGAAAAGACCTGGCAACCTGCTCCTGCGAAGATTACAGCCTGGGAAACCCTGTGGGGCAGTTTTACTCTTTCATATAGGGTTGCTGTGAGTCAGAATGGACTTGATGGCACACAACAACAACAAAAATAATAAGAGTTTCTGTCCTTAAGAACCCACCCCCCCCTTCTTCTTCACCATCTTTCTTCAATTAGTCACTCAAATTTGAATCCCTCCAGGGGCCAAGTCACCCTCTAGCAGGGCTAGGAACTCTGTCCACACTTACACACATCACATTTACTCAAAACAGATTTCCCCTAATCAAACCCTCTGTAACTTCCTGAGTCCGGCAAATGAAACCATTTTGTTGGTCTAGCCAAACACTTGTGGGAATCTTAATGAAACCACATCACAGACCTTTAGGTAAAAGGCTGACTTAAGCAGGAGGGACTCCGGAATGGTTGGATAGCCACAGGGAGGGTGGGGGGAAGAGATGGCAGCAGCTACGAAAAGTCATAAAGGTGCTTTCTGAGCCATTCCAGAGGGTCCTAAGTATCATCTCTACTTGGCATCCTGAATTGCCAGGCCCAGTTTTTCTCAGTAACTGCCACCCCTCTCCACCTCTCAGGTGTGGTGCTGTGGCCTCTATTTACTGCCACCACATGCCCCGCGCTGGCAAGAATGAGGCGGAAGCCTGCAGCCGGGTGGACAAGTATGAACGGACTGGAGATCATTGCCGGGCTGGAGAGGGCAAGGCTACAAAAGGAGAGCTGGAGATGCACTGGGCAAGGAGCACACCTAAGGCTAGAGCCAGGGGAGGGGGCCCCAAGGTGCAGAGAGCACTTCCTTTGTGTGAAACTAACCTGGAAAACAATCTCCTCCTGATCAACCGGCCCAGCGGGAGAAGTGACACCAGGAAGGGGAGCAGGGCCTGGGAGAACAAAGATCATAATCCGCCGCGAACCAACGACCCAGCCACCCGTGGGGTGCCCGAGGCCGGGGCCGGGCGCGGCCGCTGTGGGGCCCGCCCTGCCGCCGCCACGCCGCGGACCACCGCCCCAGGAGGCTGGGGCGCGCGCCACGGCCACCCGCACACACGCCTGCCACGTGTAGGCACCGGGCCGGGGGCTCGGGGCTGCCGAGTTGACAAGGGCAGTGCCAACGCCCCCAGGTCCCGGTGGAGCCCGGGGTGTAACCCACCATGCAGCCAAGCCCAGGAACCCCCCGCCCCCACCCCTCCTTACCTGAAGGAGGGAGCCCAAACTCTGCCAAGGATGGACGCCAGGAAGTAGCCAGTCCCAGGGGACCGCGGCGGCCGCCAAAGGTGGCAGCGACTTCTCCTCCCCAGCCGGGAGGCGGCCTCCTCCTGACAAGGGGCCCTAACAGTCGGGGCCCTAAACCAGCTGTGGCAACCGCCCACCGCTGGTCGAATAGAACGCTCCTTACGTCACCAAGTCGCTCCAGTAGTTGCTCGCCCTTCATTGGCTGATAGGCCTCAGCGCCCCCGCCCCTGCCACCCCTGCCCCGAACTGCCACTGGCTACCGACAACGCCACTCGACGATGCCTCCGCCCCAGTCCTCCACCCAGCTCCCTGCTACTTGCCCACCTGCCAAGCCACTACCAGCCTCCCTTTGAGGTCCGAGCGCCAATACGTGGAGCGCTGCCTTGTATTCACAGTTCAGCCAAGACGGAGGCGAAGGGTAGTGCCGATGGGATGGAGAGGGCGGAGACCAGCCATCACCCCGACACACATGGGGAGACACTGAGACAACACCAGCTTACTCCAAAGTAGGTCTGCCCTGGGCCTCTCCAGTCCTGTTGTTGTTAGGTGCGTGTCCAGTTTATTTCGATTCATAGCGACTCTATAGGACAGAGTAGAACTGCTCCACAGGGTTCCCAAGGCTGTAAATCTTTACAGAAACAGACTGCCACATCCTTCTCTCAAGGAGCGGCTGGTAGGTTGGAGCCACCAATCTTCTGGTTAGCAGCCAAGCTCTTAACCACAACGGCACCAGGGCTCCTTTCTCCAGCCCTACTTGCATCAAAATCAGTGGCAACTCAAGTGGGTTTTACTCTTTACCGGCATGAAGACAAGTCTTCTGCCTCAAAAGTCACTTTCATTAGCAAGGAATGCCACATCAGTCACCCTGGTCTGCACCTCTAAGACTTTCAGAACAAAAGAAACAAACATAACAAGGAAATGGAACAGGACAAGTGTTCCCAGGAACATAGATACTATTTTGCAGTACCGAAAACAGTAATTGACGGTGGGGTTAGAAATTTTTTTAGACGGAAGTATGGTGAAAAGATACAACCCTGATGCACACCTTTCCTGACTTTAAACCACACAGTATCCCCTTGTTCTGGTCAAACGACTGCCTCTCTCTTGGTCTATGTACAGGTTCCTCATGAGCACAATTAAGTGTTCTGGAATTCTCATTCTTCACAATGTTATCCATAATTGGTGATGATCCACACAGTCAAATGCCTTTGCATGGTCAGTAAAACACAGGTAATTGTCTTTCTGCTATTCCCTGCTTTCAGCCAAGATCCATCTGACATCGGCAATGATAGCCCTCATTACGTTCCGCGTCCTTTCTGAATCCGACTTGAACTTCTGGCAGCTCCTTGTCAGTGTATGCTGCAACCACTTTTGAATGATCTTCAGCAAAATTTTACTTGCATGTGATATTAATGATACTGTCCGATAATTTCCGCATTCTGTTGGATCACCTTTCTTGGGAATGGGCACAAATATGGATCTCTTCCAATCGGTTGGCCAGGTGGCTGTCTTTCAAATTTCTTAGCAGAGAGGAGTGAGCACCTCAGTCACAGCATCCATTTGTTGAAATATCTCCGTTGGTATTGGTCAATTTCTGGAGCCTTGTTTTTCACCAATGCTTTCAGTGCAGCTTGGACTTCTACCTTCAGTCCCATAGGTTCTTGATCATATACTACCTCCTGAAATGGTTGACCAATTCTTTTTGGTACAGTGACTCTGTGTCTTCTTTTGATGCTTCCTGCATTGTTTAATATTTTCCCCATAGAATCCTTCAATATTGCAACTTGAGGCTTGAGTTTTTTCTTCAGTTCTTTCAGCTTGAGAAATGCCAAGTATGTTCTTCCTTTTTGATTTTCTAACTCCAGGTCTTTGCACATTTCATTATCATATTTCACTTTCTCGAGCTGCCCTTTGAAATCTTCTATTCAGCTCTTTTACTTCATCATTTCTTCCTTTCCCTTTAGCAAGCATGGCAAGACTTTGTCTCACATACTTTGGGCATGTTGTCAGGAGGGACCATTCCCTGGAGAAGGACATCATGCTTGGTAAAGCAGAGGGTCAGTGAAAAAGAGGAAGACCCTCAATGATGTGGATTGACACAGTGGCTGCAACAGTGGTCTCAAGCTTAACAACAATCGTGAGGATGCTGCATGACCGGCAGTGTTTCGTTCTGTTGTACACAGGGTGGCTATGATTTGGAATTGACTCGACAGCACCTAAGAATAATAATAAGTTAGAGAAACTCCACTGGCAAGACATAAATTCTTCCAGGTTGATAGAAGTACAAATTGCCAGAAAGGTTGTAAATTACTATTAGAATTGGAGAATTTATGATAATTGTGGGGAGGGAGGATTCAAAACAGAATCCCCACCCACCAAGCTGATTGATTCTTTCCTTTGCCACCCCTCCCCCAAGTCACTGTCCCAAGGAGCTGCTCCTACTGATCCGAGGGAGTTGCATCCTTTAGAAGTTTGAGATGGAGTAGAAGAAACAGTTAAGAACCACATACTAGATTTTATGATGAACTTTAAAGGGCAATAGGTATGTTTCAAGGAGACTGGGTGGCACAAGCAGTTTGTGATCAGCTACTAACTTAAAGGTTGGTGGTTCGAACCCACCTAACGGCTCCTCAAAGAAAAGCCCTGGCAATCTGTTCCCATAAAGATTAACGCTAAAGCAAGCCAAATCTGTTGCTGTTGAATCAATTCTGACTCATAGTGACCCTGTAGGACAGAGCAGAACTTCCCCATAGGGTTTTCAAGGCTGCAAATCTTTACGGAAGCAGATTGCCACATCTTTCTCCAGAGGAGCTGCTGGTGGGTTCTAACAACTGACCTTTAGGTTAGCAGTCAAGCACTTTAACCAGTGTACCACCAGGGCTCCTCCTCCATAAAGATCACAGCCAAGAAAACCCTATGGAGCAGTTCTACTCTGTAACACATGGGGTCACCATGAGTCAGAATCCACTGGACAGCAATGGGTTGTTTGGTTAGGTCTGTTTCAATTAGTATGGCTCTTGGCTCCCAAATGAATGGGAAAATATGAGAAAGGCTGAAGGTGGCCTCTCCTTGCCTGCCACACTGTTGGGAGACAGTACCTAGACTGCCATCTTTAATAAAGTTTTTCTAGAGTGAGGGTACTTGGAATGAATACTCTCAAAGCTCTTCCTGAAGCAGTTTTTTAATGCTAGTCGAAGGATCACACACATGGTCAAGAACTATTTCTCCTTTACAGTATTAGCATCCCATATGCTATGAAGCCAGGAGTTACATAATGATAATTATATTTAACACTTTCATGGCACCCTTCAATCAAGATTTTAAGAGGATTTAAAAAATCATCAGGTAATTCTCTAATGAAGAGAGATGTTATAATTAATTTGTAAAAACAAAAAACAATCCTGTTGCCACAGAGTCGATCCTGATTCATAGCAACCCTATAGGACAGAGTACAACTGCCCCATAAGGTTTCCAAGGAGCAGCTGGTGGATTCAAAACTGCCAACCTTTTGGTTAGCAGCCATAGATAGCTCTTAACCATTGTACCACCAGGGCTCCAATTAATTTATCAAGGAAAGTATATCTTTATAAAGCTTCTAATGCTTCTTAGAACTCATGCCACTAATTTATTGTTTTTGTTGGATGCCATCCAGTCAGTTCTGACTCATCATTGGCTTATTCTTTATAAACCTTATGGTCTGATTCATGACCTCCAACCCACCCCCTTTGAATTGTGAAGGGCGCTAGCCATGTACACACTCGGTGTGGAACGGAGAGGACATTTCCTTGGCCCACCACCAAACACAAACCCATGGCAGTCAAGTTGATTCCAACTTATAGTGACCCTTCTTTTATAGGACAGAGTAGAACTGCCTCCCTAGGGTGTCCAAGGCTGTAAATCTTCATGGAAGCAGACTACCACATCTTTCTCCCGTGGAGTGGCTGGTGGGTTCAAACAGTCAACTTTTTGGTTAGCAGCCAAGTGCTTAACCACTGCCCCACCAGAGCTCCTCCTGACCAGCCCCCTGGACTCTCAAGCTTGTATATGCCAGACCCCCTTGGGAAGAGCCTGGCCACCCCAGCTGCCATCCTCCTGACTGTGGAGCAATCAAATATCAGCCTCTGTGGCACCCAAACATACTTTGTCCATAGCTCAGATACAGGTGAGGCCAGGGGAGTCCTGGAATCAATGTGTCAGGGTGGCACATTCCTGAGCTCAGCCCCTCCCTGCTCTGGGTCACATTCCCTCTGGGATAAAGTGGCAGTGTAAATCAGGCTTATTTTCTTGCAATCTGTTATTATTTGTGTTCACCACTAAAACGAAAACAAGGAAAACTGGTATGGGCAAACATTCCATAGCACTTCCTGCTATGTACTTACACCATTTCGTATAATCATTGAAGTCTTCGTGCACATACAACTAAACTGTGACCATAAACTGAGTTTTTTTCTTCTTTCCTTCCCTTTCTTTCTCTTTTCTTTTCAACAAACCTTCCGGGCTTTATGCATCCAAATCAGCACTGGCTCCTTTGGACTGGAGTTACAGTCATGTGGTGGCACTAGGAACACCACCAGGATCATGGTAGAGCCTTCCATTTTATAAGACAGCTCAAGTATGGTGGCATACATTCGGATGTGCATGTTTTAAAAATACCTGTCTCTGTGGTTTCTGTGTGTCTCTTCATGGCTGTGTAGGTGTAAACTGCTGCTTGAAGGGCCTCAGATCCTGAGGGCCACCACTGAGTTGGTATTGGTGTCGGTGTTGCCTGTTACTGTTGCTCCGGAGGCACTCATCTGCAACCACCCAGAGACCCATTTCTTACAGCATCCAAGAACTCGCTGCCTTCAAGTTGATTCTGACTCACAGCGACCCTATAGGACAGAGTAGAACTGCCCCATAGGGTTTCCAAGGGTATAATCTTTACAAAAGGAGACTGCTACATCTTTCTCCCTCGAAGTGGCTAGGGGGTTCAAATCACCAACCTTTCCATTAGCAGCCAAGCAATTTAACCACTACGTCACCAGGGCTTTTTACATCCAAGAACAAGAAACCAAACCAAACCAAACCTAACCTGTTGCTGTCGAGTCAAATCCAACTCATGGCAACCATACAGAACAGAGTAGAAGTGCCCCATAGGGTTTCTAAGGAGCCACTGGTGGATTCAAACTTTTGATTAGCAGCCTAGCATCCAAGAACAGACACCAGAAATCAGCCCCCACCCTGCATTCCAGCCCACAATGGCTCCTTTTATCTCTATTTCCTCTCACCACAACCCTTCCCTTTCCCTTTCCCTCTCCCTGATTCCCCACACACATGTCCCTTCCCACCCCACCTACCTGACCTGCACTCCACTCCCTACTTTCTGGCTATAAATAAACATGTATTTGTAGGCTGAATTAATGAACAAAAGAAAGAACCACAGAATGTCCTGCCCACACACGAGCAACTGGTATTCTTAAGCAATATCTGTTTCTCTGAGGCCTGAGTTGCTGTCATTGACACAGAAGAGGCAGGATGGTATATATAGTAAAATATATATATATATATATATATATATATATATATATATATATATATATATATATATATATAGCAGAGAGTACATAAGCTTTGGAGCCAAACAGACTTAGGTTCAAATCCTGGCTCTGCCACTTCATAGCTTCTGTAACCTTCCCCAAGTCATGTATGCATTCCGAACCTCTTTCTTCACTGGTAAAATGGAGATGATAACTACTTCACAGAGTTATAGAAGGGATTAGAGATAACATGTGGTAACTGTCTGTCATAGAGGAAGAACACAATGAATGCTGTATGTCATGATGACATCTATGTAACTGTCAAGGTCCCCTCTAGGGACCAGTGGTACCTCAGAAGAAAAGGCCTGGTGATCTGCTTCCATTAAGATTTGTTGTTAGGTGCCATATCATCGGTTCCGATTTATAGAGACCCCATGTACAACAGAACCAAACACTGCCCGGTCCTGCACCATCCTCGCAGTCACTGATATGTTTGAGCCCATTGTTGCAGCCACTGTGTCAATCCATCTCATTGAGGATCTTCCTCTTTTTCGCTGACCCTCTACTTTACCAAGCACGATGTCCTTCTCCAGGGACTGGTCCTTCCTGATAAAATGCCCAAAGTATGTGAGATGAAGTCTCACCATCCTCACTTCCAAGGAGCACTCTGGCTCTATGTCTTCCAAGACAGGCTTGTTCGTTCTTTTGGCAGTCCATGGTATATTCAATATTCTTTGCCAACACCATAATTCAAAGGCGTCAATTCTTCTTTGGCCTTCCTTATTCATTGTCCAGCTTTCACATGCATATGAGGCAATTGAAAACATCATGGCTTGGGTCAGGCCCACCTTAATCCTCAAAGTGACATCTTTCCTTTTTAACACTTTAAAGAGGTCTTTTGCACCAGACTTGCCTAATGCAATACATCATTTGATTTCCTGACTGCTGTTAACATGGGCGTTGATTGTGGATCCAAGTAAAATGAAATCCTTGACAATGTCACCCTTTTCCCCATTTATCATGATGATGCTCATTGGTCCAGATTTTTGTTTTCTTTATGTTGAGGTATAATCCATACTGAAGGCTATGGTCTTTGATCTTCACCAGTAAGTGCTTCAAGTCCTCTTCACTTTTTCAGCAAGCAAGGTTGTGTCATCTGTATAATGCAACATTCTTAATGAGTC
This sequence comes from Elephas maximus indicus, assembly GCF_024166365.1. Lineage (NCBI taxonomy): Eukaryota > Metazoa > Chordata > Mammalia > Proboscidea > Elephantidae > Elephas > Elephas maximus. Next base: position 26,577,489 of record NC_064846.1, on the reverse strand, counting down.
TTCCTTCAGTCCTAATACCCCATTCTTCTTCATGTATTCCAGCTTCTTGAATTATTTGCTTAGCATATAGATTGAATAAGTATAGCAAAAGGATGCAACCCTGACCCACACCTTTCTTGATTTTAAACCACACAGTATCCCATTGCTCTGTTCAAATGACTGCCTCTTGGTCTATGTACAGGTTCCTCATGAGCACAATTAAGTGCTCTGTAATTCCCATTCTTCGAAATGTTATCCATAATTTATATGACCCACACAGTGGAATGCCTTTGCATAGTCAATTAAACACAGGTAAACATTTTTCTGCTATTCTCTGCTCTCAGCCAAGATCCATCTGACATCAGCAATGGTATCCCTGGTTGCACATCCTCTTCTAAATCTGGCTTGAACTTCTAGCAATTCCCTGTCAATGTACTGCTACAACCACTTCTGAATGATCTTCAGCAGAATTTTACTTATGTGTGATATTAATGATACTGTCCGATAATTTCCGCATTCTGTTGGATCACCTTTCTTGGGAATGGGCACAAATATGGATCTCTTCCAATCAGTTGGCCAGGTAGCTGTCCTACAAATTTCTTGGCAGAGATCAGTGAGCACCTCAGGCACAGCATTTGTTTGCTGAAACATCTCAATTGGTATTCTGTCAATTCATGTGGCCTTGTTTTTTGCCAATGCCTTCAGTGTAGCTTGGACTTGTTTCCTCACTGTCATGGGTTCTTGATCATATGCTACCTCCTGAAATGGTTGACCAATTCTTTTTGGTACAGTGGCTCTGTATAGTCCTTTCATCTCCTTTTGATGCTTCCTGCGTCATTCAGTATTTTGCCCATAGAATCCTCGGAAATTGCAAATCGAGGCTTGAATTTTTCCTTCAGTTCTTTCAGCCTAAGAAATGCTAAGCATGTTCCTCCCTTTTGGTTTTCTAACTCCAGGTCTTTGCACATTTCGTTATAATATTTTACTTTGTCTTCTCAAGCTGCCCTTTGAAATCTTATGTTTAGCTACTCTATGTTCAACAGCAAGTTTCAGAGTCTCTTCTTACATCCATTTTGGTCTTTTCTTTCCTGCCTTTTTAATGATCTTTTACTTTCTTCACGTATGATATCCTTGACATCTTCCCACAACTCACCTGGTCTTCAGTCATTAGTGTTCAATGTGTCAAATCTGTTTTTGAGATGGTCTCCAAATTCAGGTGGGATATACTCAAGGTCGTATTTTGGCTCTCGTGGATTTGTTTTAAGTTTCTTCAGTTTCGACTTGAACTTGCATATAAGCAACTGATGGTCTGTTCTGCAGTTGGCACCTGGCCTTGTTCTGACTAATGATATTGAGCTTTTCCATCATCTCTTTCCACAGATGTTGTCGATTTGATTCCTGTGTTTTCCACCTGGTGAGGTCCACGTGTATAGTCGCCGTTTATGTTGTTGAAAAAAAGTATTTGCAACGAAGAAGTCGTTGGTCTTGCAAAATTCTATCATGCAATCTCCAGCATCGTTTCTATCACCAAAGCTATATTTTCCAACTGCCGACTCTTCTTCATTTCCAACTTTTGCATTTCAATCACCAGTAATTATCAATTCATCTGGATTGCATGTTTGACCAATTTCAGACTGCAGAAGTTGGTAAAAATCTTCAATTTCCTCATCTTTGATATTAGTGGTTGGTGTGTTAATGTGAATAATAGTTGTATTAACTGGTCTTCCTTGTAGGTGTATGGCTATTATCCTACCACTGACAGCGTTGTACTTCAGGATAGATCTTGAAACGTTCTTTTTGATGATGAACGTGATACTGTTCCTCTTCAATTTGTCATTCCTGGCATAGCAGACCATTTGATTATCTAATTCAAATTGGCCAATACCAATCCATTTCAGCTTACTAATACCTAGGCTATTGATCTTTATTTCATTTTTGATGACTTCCAATTTTCCTAGACTCATACTTTGTACATTCATGTTCCGATTATTAATGGGTGTTTGTGGCTGTTTATTCTCATTTTGAGTCATGCCACATCAGCAAATGAAAGTCCGAAAAGCTTGACTCCATTCACATCATTAATCAATGTGAACTATACTTTAAGGAGGCAGCTCTTCCCCAGTCATATTTTGAGTCCCTTCCAACCTGAGGGGTTCATCTTCCAGCACTACATCAAGCAATGTTCAGCTGTTATTCATAAGGTTTTCACTGGCCAAATTTTTCAGCAGTAGACTGCTAGGTCCTTTTTCCTAGTCTGTCTTAGTCTGGAAGCTCCACTGAAACCTGTCCACCAAGGGTGGCCCTGCTGGTGTTTGAAATACTGGTGGCAAAGCTTCCAGCATCACAGCAACACAAAAGTCACCACAGTAGGACTAATTGACAGACATGTTGTGGTCATTAGGATTATAGCCAAGAACACCCTATGGAGATGACATGTATAAAACCCTGAAAGAATAGAATTACCAACCAAAAATCATATATACAGCAAAATTGTCTCTCAAATATTATGGCAAAACCAGGACATTGCCAAGTAAACAGAAATTAAGGGAATTTGTAGAAACCGGATCAACTTTACAAGAAATATTAAAGAGAGTCCTTCGGACAGAGAATCAATGACATCAGAAAATAAGCTGATATTAAGACACATGACAGCATCACCCAGATACCAACCCAGATAAAGAAATCTCAAAAGTTAAATAAAGCTACAAAACTGAAAACAGGGTACAAAACACTGTCTGGTCCTTCGTTATCCTCAGAATCATTGTTAGGCTTGAGCCCATCATTGCAGCCACCATTAGCCATTAGAGAGATGAAAATAAAAAATACAGTGAGATACCATCTCACCCCAGCAAAAATGGCACTGATTAAAAAAAATATATAGAAAAACAACAAATGCTGGGGAGATTGGAATTCTTATACATTGCTGATGGGGCTGAGGAAATGCTCACGATCATTAGCCATTAGAGAAATTCAAATCAAAACTACCACGAGATTCCATCTCACTCCAACAAGGCTGGCATTAATCCAAAAAACACAAAATAATAAATGTTGGACAGGTTGTGGAAAGACTGGAACACTTATACGCTGCTGGTGGGAATGTAAAATGTTGCAACCACTATGAAAAATGATATGGTGCTTCCTTAAGAAGCTAGAAATAAAAATACCATACAATCCAGCAATCCCACTCCTAGGTACATACCCTAGAGAAACAAGAGCTGTGCTATGAGTACGTATATGCCCACCCATGTTCACTGCAGCATTATTCACAATAGCAAAAAGATGGAAACAACCTAAATGCCCATCAACAGATGAACAGATAAACAAATTGTGGTACATACATATATTGGAATACTATGCAATGATAAAGAATAATGATGAATCCTCAAAACATCTCACGACATGATGAATATGTGAGACATTATACTGAGTGAAATAAGTCAATCACCAAAGGACAAATATTGTATGAGACCACTATTACAGAAAGTCAAGAAAAGGTTTACAAACAGAAAGAAATATTCTTTGATGGTTACCAGGGATGGGAGGGAGGGAGAAGCACTAAATAGATAGTATACATGTGTTAATTCTGGTGAAGGGAAAGGCAATACACAATATGGGGGAAGTCAGCACAACATGACCAAGGCAAAGGAAGACACCAAGAGATACACAAGAATAAAAGGCAACTACGGTAAATACTATATCATATGAAATCCTGCGACAACACTAATAACAAACAATAATTTGTGAGTAGATACATAGGTAGCTGTGTATACTAAATAGGTGTGGGAGGTCGTACGTATGGTACATGTGTATTCACAAATCTAAAGAGCACATGGGGGCACAGTCATGGAAACTTCTTAGACATAACCAAACACCTCGTGGGACTGAGCTACTGGGCTTGAAGGCTAAGGAACATAGTCTCAGGGGATATCTAGATTAATTGGCATAACATTGTTTACAAAAATAATGTTCTACATCCTAGATTGCTGAGTAGCATCTGGGGTCTTAAAAGCTTGTGAGCAGCCATCTAAGATACAATGATTGCTCTCTTCCTGTCTGAAGCAAAGGAGAGTGAAGAAAACCAAAGACTCAAAGAAGCAACTGGTACAAAAGACTAATGGCCCACATGAACCACAGCCTCCTCCACCTTGAGACCAGAAGAACTAGATGGTGTCTGGCTATCACTACTGACAGTTCTGACCAGGAACACAATAGAAGTTTTCAGTTAGAATGGGTGAAAAATGTAAAACAAAATTCATATTCATAAAAAAAGACCAGACTTACCAGCCTGATAGAGAATGGAGGAACCCCCGAGACTATATTCCTAAGACATCCATCAAAACTTGAAACTGAGGCCACTCCTGGAGGCCACCTTTCAGCCAAATAATAGACTAACCTATAAAATAAACAATAACAACCATGAGGAATGTGCTCCAAAGAACTATAAATTATACGTGACCAAAGGGGCACATTTGTACAAAAGCAGAGATGAGATGGCAGGGAGGGGTAGGGAAACTGGACAAATGGAAACGGGAACCTAGAGTGGAAACGAGGAGAGTGCTGACACATTGCGGGGATTGCAACCAAAATCACGGAACAATTAATGTCTGAATTATTGAATGGAAAATTAATTTGCTGTGTAAACTTTCACTTAAATTACAATAAAATGTTTTAAAAAATAAAAGAAAACCCTATGAAGCAGTTCTACTCTGTAACACATAGGGATGTCATGAATTGGAATCCACTCAATGGCAACTAACAACAACATGTAACTGTCCCTTTTATTCAAATTACAAACTGTGGTTAGAGAGGTAAGAAGAATGAAGCTCATTCTTCACTTTGAAGAGTCCATGGCATCCATATGCCCCTGGATTTTCATGCCCTCTAAATTCAGCCCTGAGCTTAACCCTTATCTGATTGACTTATTCATTTCCAATCCCCCATCCCCACCCTCAGTTTGGGAAAAGCTTGGACGGTAATCTTGTTCTATTTGAATGTCTGTTCTCTAGCACCATGTTCTCAAGTGAATCCTCAACATTGCTGCCAAATTTCTCTATTTCACCAGGTGAGAAAAAATGGAATTTCTTTCATTAAATATCTCTTGTGTTTCCAAGACTACGCTGGGAATACTGGCTCCTGTCATAGGCTGAGTAGCACCTTTAAGATGCCACCACACAAAACACAAACATAGATGTGATGGTTAAGATTGTGTGTCAACTTGGCTGGGCCATGATTCTCAGTGTTACAGCAGTCGTATAACATTGTGATCAGTTTTTTGTTCAGATCGGATACGTGACCACCCCCATAATGGGATCTGCTGTGAGTAGCCAATCAGTTGAAGGGAGTTTCCTTGGGTGTGCGGCCCGCATCAAGTGGATGTTCAAGCAGGGCTTAGGGAGCTTTTGCTCATTCTGGATCCTGCTGCTGGTTCCTGTTCGTCTGACCTCCGGTTCTTGGGACTTGAGCTAGCAGCCTACCTGCTGTGTTGCCTGCTGATGTTGGGATTTGTCGATCTTCGCAGGCTTTGAGCAACAGCCCTGCTCTCTGGCCTGCCAAACTAGGGTTCGCCAGCCCCTGCAGCTATGTGAATCAGGAGAAGCCTCTTTCCTGACCCGTGGACTTGGCATGTTACAGCCTCTACAACTGTGTTAGCCATTTCCTTGATAAAAGTCTCTCTCTCTCTCTCTCTCTCTATATATATATATATATACGCTTTACTGGTTTTGCTTCTCTAGAGAAGTCAGCCTAAGACAGTAGAGAAAACCCAATAAAAACTGCCTGGACTTTTTCATCATAGGTGTTCATCACAGTACACCTGAACTGCCGAAGACACAGCCTCTGTTTCTGCCTCTGATACCTGGTCCCTAATTTGGCTTCATCTTTAGACTGTGGATTTCTGGCTCCACCTGGAATGGTTTTTAGGTTCTATGCTTGTGACACTAGCCCCAAGACTACTATCTCATTAAACCATAGCATCAATAAACCAAAAAAAACAACCAGTTGCCATCGAGTCAATTCTAATTCATGGCAACTCCATGTGTTGCAGAGTAGAACTGCCCCATAGGGTTTCCAAGGACTGGCTGGTGAAGTCAAACTGCCAACCTTTTTGGTTAGCAGACAAGCTCTTAACCACTGTGCCACCAGCAGCACATGTGAAATCATTAAACACACACACACACACAAAGCTGTGCATAACTCAGAACTGAAGCCATTCCCAAAGCCCACTTTTCAGACAAAGATTAGACAGGTCTATAAAACAAACAATAACACACGCGAGGAATGTGCTTCTTACTTCAATCAAGTATACAGGACCAAATGGGCAGCTCCTGCCGAAAAGCAAGACAAGAAGGCAGAAAGGGACAGGAAAACTGGACGAACTGACACAGGGTGCCCAGGGTGCAAAGGGGGAGAGTGCTGTCACATTGCAGGGATTGCAACCAATGTTGAAAAACAATATATGTATAAATTTTTTAATGAGACACTAACTCGAGTTGTAACCTTTCACCTAAAGCACAATAAAAATTTTTTTTAAACTGTGTAAAGTTAAATTCTCAGCTATACATAGGAAAATCTCCAGCCTCTTAAGGACAGTGTGCCTCAAAAGATTATACCCTCTCAAATACAGTTGATAGAAGGGGCAATTGACAAAACCTTTTAGTAGAGCAATTTTCAGTATTTCTTAACATTTCATATTACATAACCATTGATCCGACAATGCTACTTCTATCTAGAAATGTTAGCACAAGTGTTCAAGGATATATATTCAAGGATGTCCACTACAGCATCACTTGTAAAAGCAAAAAATGGCAAACAAAAGAGTTCATTAATTATTGCACGTCCATATAATAGAATACTATGCAGTTATTAAAAATAATGAGATATACATAAAGAAAAGACCAGGCATCTCCTTAATGTATGTCTGTTATACTTCAATAAAAATTTTACATTAAAAATATTTACTTAAAAAATTAAGTGTCTACAAGATAAACTTACAAAAATCGTTGGATTCCTCTACACCAACAAAGGGAACTTCGAAGAGGAAATCACCAAATCAATACCATTTACAATAGCCCCCAAGAAGATAAAATACTTAGGAATAAATGTAAGCAGGGATGTAAAAGACCTGTATAAAGAAAACTACAAGACACTACTGCAAGAAAACAAGAGACACCGACATAAGTGGAAAATATACCTTGCTCATGAATAGAAAGACTCAATATTGTGAAAACGTCAATTCTACCCAAAGCAATCTACAAATACATTGCAATCCTGATCCAAATTCCAATAATATTTTTTAATGAGATGGAGAAACAAGTCACCAGCTTCATATGGAAAGGAATAGGACCCAGATAAACAAAGCATTACTGAAGAAGAACAAAGTGGAAGGCCTCACACTACCTGATTTTAGGACCTATTATACCACCAAAGTAGTCAAAACAGCCTGGTACTGGTACAACAACAGATACATAGACCAATGGAACAAAACTGAGAATCCAGATGTAAATTCATCCACCTATGAGCAGCTGATATTTGACAAAGGCCCAAAGTCTGTTAATTGGGGAAAAGAAAATCTCTTTAACAAATGGTGCTGGCATAACTGGGTATACATCTGCAAAAAAATGAAACAAGACCCATACCTCACACCATGCACAAAAACTAACTCAAAATGGATCAAAGACCTAAATATAAAACCTAAAAAGATAAAGATCATGGAAGAAAAAAATAGGAACAATGCTAGGAGGCCTAATACATGGCATAAACGGAATTCGAAACATTGCTAATAATGCACAAACGCCAGAAGAGAAACTTGATAACTGGGAGCTCCTAAAAATCAAATGCTTATGCTCATCAAAAGGGTAAAAACACAACCTACAGACTGGGAATTTTTTTTTAGCTAAAACGCATCCGATCAGGGTTTAATCTCTAAAATCTATAAGATACTGCAAAACCTGAACAACAAAAAGACAAAAAACCCAATTAAAAAACGAGCAAAGGATATGAACAGGCACTTCACCAAAGAAGCCATTCAGGCAGCTAACAGATATATGAGGAAATGCTCACGATCATTAGCCATTAGAGAAATGCAGATCAAAACTACAATGAGAATTCATCTCACTCCAACAAGGCTGGCATTAATCCAAAAAACACAAAACAATAAATGTTGGAGAGACTGGAACACTTATACGCTGCTGGTAGGAATGTCAAATGGTACAACCACTTTGGAAATTGATATGGTGCTTCCTTCAAAAGCTAGAAATAGAACTACCCTACGATCCAGCAATCCCACTCCTTGGAATATGCTCTACAGAAATAAGAGCCATCACACGAATAGATATATGCACATCTACGTTCATTGCAGCACTGTTCACAATATCAAAAAAGTGGAAACAACCCAAGTGCTGATCAACTGACAAATGGATAAACAAATTATGGTATGTTCACACGATGGAATACTACACAACAATGAATCCGAGAAACAACTCATAACATGGATGAACCTAGAAGGCATTATGCTGAGTGAAATTAGTCAGTTGCAAAAGGACGAATATTGTATGAGACCACTATTATAAGAACTCAAGAAAAGGTTTAAACACAGAAGAAAATATTCTTTGATGATTACGAGGTTGGGGAGGGAGAGAGGGGTATTCAGTAAGAGATAGTAGACAAGAATTATCTTAGGTAAAGGGAAGGACAACACACAACACAGGGGAAGTAAGCACAACTGAACTAAACCAAAAGCTAAGAAGTTTCCTGGATACAGTCAAACATTTCAAGGGACAGAGTAGCAGAGGCGGGGGTCTGGGGATCATGGTTTCAGAGGACATCTAGGTAATTTGGCACAGCAAAGTTTATTAAGAAAATGTTCTGCATCCCACTTTGGTGAGTGGCATCTATGATCTTAAAAGCCAGCGAGAGCCATCTAAGATGCATACCAACCCACCTGAAGCAAAGAAGAATGAAGAACACCAAAGACACAAGGAAAATATTAGCCTAAGAGACAGGAAGGCCACATAAACCAAAGACTCCATCAGCCTGAGACCAAAACTAGATGGTGGCCGGCTGCTGCCAATGACTACCCTTACAGGGAATACAACAGAGAGTCCCTGACGGAGAAGGAGAAAAATGGGGTGCAGAGCTCAAATTGTAGTAAAAAGACCAGACTGAATGGTCTGACTGAAACTGGAGGAACCCCAGAAGACATGGCCTCCAGACTCTGTTAACCCAGAACTGAACCCATTCCCCAAGCCAACTCTTGAGACAAAGATTAGACTGGACTATAAGACATAACCCCGATACGTCTGACAGTTTGTCGTACTGTGGAGGCTTGTGTGTTGCTGCGATGCTGGAAGCTATGCCACCAGTGATCAAGTACCAGCAGGGTCACTCATGGTGGACAGATTTCAGCCGAGCTTCCAGACTGAGAGAGACTGGGAAGAAGGACGCAACAGTCTACTTCCGAAAAGAATTAGCCAGTGAAAACCTTATGAATAGCAGCAGAACGTTGTCTGATATCGTGTTGGAAGAAGAGCCCCTCAGGTTGGAAGGCACTCAAAATGGACCAGGGAAGAGCTGCCTCCTCAAAGTAGAGTCGACCTCTATGATGTGGATGGAGTCAACCTTTCGGGTCCTTCATTTGCTGATGTGGCACAACTTAAAATGAGAAGAAACAGCTGCAAATATCCATTAATAATCAGAAAATGGAATATATGACGTATGAATCTAGGAAAACTGGAAATTGTCAAAAATGAAATGGAACGCATAAACATCGATATACTAGGCATTAGTGAGCTGAAATAGACTGCTACTGGTCATTTTGAATCTGACAATCATATGGTCTACTATGCCAGAAACGACAACTTGAAGAGGAATGGCATTGCATTCATTGTCAAAAAGAACATTTCAAGATCTATCCTGAAGTAAAACACAGCCAGTGATAGGATAATATCCATATGCCTACAAGGAAGACCAGTTAATACAACTATTGTTCAAATTTACGCACCAAACACTAAGATTAAAGATGAAGAAATTGAAGATTTTTGCCAACTTCTGCAGTCTGAAATTGATCAAACGTGCAATCAGGATGCACTGATAATTACTGGAGATTGGAACTGGGAAGTTGGAAACAAAGAAGGATTGGTAGTTGGAAAATATGGCCTTGATGAGAGAAACGATGCCAGAGATCACCTGATTGAATTTTGCAAGACCAACAACTTCTTAATTGCAAATACTTTTTTCACCAACATAAACGATGACTCTACACATGGGCGTCTCCAGATGGAATATGGAATCAAATTGACATCTGTGGAAAGAGACAATGGAAAAGCTCAATATCATCAGTCAGAACAAGGCCAGGGACTGACTGCAGATCAGACCATCAATTACTCATGTGCAAGTTCACGTTGAAACTGAAGAAAATTAGAACAAGTCCAGGAGAGCCAAAGTATGACCTTGAGTATATCCCACCTGAATTTAGAGACCATTTCAAGAATAAATTTGATGTGTTGAAAATTAATGACCAAAGACCAGAGGAGTTGTGGAATAACATCAAGGACATTATACATGAAGAAAGCAAGAGGTCATTAAAAAGACAGGAGAGAAATAAAAACCTAAATGGATGTCAAAAGAGACTTCGAAACTTGCTCTTGAACACCAAGTAGCCAAAGTAAAAGGAAAAAATGATGACGTAAAAGAGCTGAACAAAAGATTTTGAAGGGCGACTCAAAAAGACAAAGTATTATGATGACATGTGCAAAGACCTGGAGACAGAAAACCAAAAGGGGAGAACACTCTCAGCATTTCTCAAGCTAAAAGAACTGAAGAAAAAATTCAAGCCTTGAATTGCAATACTGAAGGATTCTACGGGGATAATATTTATTAAACGACGCAGGAAGCATCAAAACAAGATGGAAGGAATAGACAGAGACACTATACCAAAAAGAACTGGTTGATATTCAACCATTTCAGGAGGTAACATATGATCAGGAACCGATGGTACTGAAGGAAGAAGTCCAAACTGCACTGAAGGCATTGACGAAAAACAAGTCTCTGGGAATTGACGGAATACCAATTAAGATGTTTCAACAATAGGATGCAGCACTGAAAGTGCTCGCTCATCTATGCCAAAAAATTTGTAAATTTGGCCAACCAACTGGAAGAGATCAACTTTTAAGCCTATTCCCAAGAAAAGTGATCCAACCGAATGTGGAAATTATAGAACAATATCATTAATATCACACTCAAACAAAATTTTGCTGAAGATCATTCCAAAGTAGCTGCAGCAGTATATGGACAGGGAACTGCCAGAAATTCAAGCTGGATTTAGAAGACGTGGAACCAGAGATATCATTACTGATGTCAGATGGATCCTGGCTGAAAGCAGAAAATAGCAGAAAGATGTTTACCTGTGTTTTACGGCCTATGCTAAGGCATTCAACCGTGTGGATCATAACAAATTACGGATTACATTGCGGAGAATGGGAATTCTGGAACAACTTAATTGTGCTCAGGAGTCATCTGTACATGGATCAGGAGGCAGTCATTTCAATAAGGGGAAACTGTGGTTTAAAGTCAGGAAAGGTGCATAATGGTTGTAACCTTTCACCATACCTATTCTCTCTGTCTGCTGAGCAAATAATCCAAGAAGCTGGACTATATGAAGAACGGGGCATCACGATTGGAGGAAAATTCATTGACAACCTGCATTATGCAGATGACACAACCTTGCTTGCTGAAAGTAAAGAAGACTTGAAGCACTTACTGATGAAGATCAAAGACCATAGCCTTCAGTATGGATTATACCTCAAGATAAAGAAAACAAATATCCTCAAAACTGGACCAATAAGCAACATCATGATAAACAGAGAAAAAGATTGAGTTTCTCAAGGATTTCATTTTACTTGGATCCACGATCAACACCCATGGAAGCAGCAGTCAAGAAATCAAAAGACACATTGCATTGGGCAAATCAGCTGCAAAAGACTTCTTTTAAATGTTGAAAAGCAAAGATGTCACCTTGAGGACTAAGGTGCACCTGACCCAAGCCATGGTGTTTTTAATCCCCTCATATGCATGCGAAAGCTGGACAACGAATAAGGAAGAATTGACACCTTTGAATTGTGGTGTTGGTGAAGAATATTGAATATGTCATGGACTGCCAAAAGAACGAAATCTGTCTTTGAAGGAGTACAACCAGAATGTTCCTTAGATGCAAGGATGGCGAGACTACGTCTCACATACTCTGGACATGGTATCAGGAAGGACCAGTCTCTAGAGAAGGACATCATGCTTGGTAAAGTAGAGGGTCAGCGAAAAAGAGGAAGACCCTCAACGAGATGGTTTGACACAGTGGCTGCAACAATGGGCACAAGTATAGCAACAACTGTGAGTATGATGCAGGATCGGGCAGTGTTCCATTCTGTTGTGCATGCTGTCACTGTGAGTCAGAATGGACTTGACGGCACCTAACAACAACAATTAGACATCAAATGATACTCATTAAGACTGTGCTTCTTAGTTCAAGTAGATTCATGAGACTAAATGGGCAGCACCCGTCCAGAGGCGAGATAAGAAGGCAGAAAGGGACAGGAGCTGGTTGAATCCAGGGTGGAAAGGAGGAGTGTGTTGTCACATTATAGGGAGAACAACTAGGGTCACATAACAATGTGTGTATAATTTTGTATGAGAAACTAACTTGAGCTGTAAACTTTCACTTAAAGCACAATTTAAAAAAATTAAGTATCTATGTGTTGACATGCAAGAATGCCCCAAATTTGCTAAGTATAAAAAAAGTTTCTAATATTTATAAAACTCAACCTTGATGAAATTAAAAAAAAACTGTGTGTGTGTGTGTGTGTGTGTGTATGATTTTATATGTGTACACAATAAAAGTCTGGAAGGATATTTACCAAACAGTGGTTACCTCTGGCGAGTGGATGCGGTGAGCAAACTTTAATGTTTTCCTTTGTACGCCCCTTTAATCTCTGAATTAGTTAAAAGAAGCATACATTAATTTTACAATTTAAAAATTTTAATAAAGCTATATACTCCTTGTTCAATATGGCAGAATGACCATATGCATTTATCATCTCCTAAGACATCATCGGAGCCCTGGTGGCACAGTGGTTAAGAGCTATTTATGGCTGTTAACCAAGAGGTCAGCAGTTCAAATCTGCCAACCTCTCCTTGGAAACCCTGTGGGGCAGTTCTATCCTACCCTATAGGGTTGCTATGAGTCGGAATCCACACAACAGCACTGGGTTTGGTTAGGGGCCCTGGTGGCACAATGGTTAAGAGCTATGGCTGCTAACCAAAAAGTCCGCCAGCTGCTCCTTGGAAACCCTATGGGGCAGTTCTACTCTGTCCTACAGAGTCACAATGAGTTGGAATTGACTCGACGGCAACGGGTTGGTTTGTTTAAGACATCATTAGAATTACAGTAGAGGATATAACCCCAAAACAAAGAAGTGAAGGGGTACATCGACTTATATTTCACAAGTTTCTGGAAGGTAGAAATTGAAGGGGAGAATGTTGACTGAACATGCAAGGTCTGTGGCTGATTATCCAGCCAAATAGCCCAGAAAAACACCAAAGAGAACATAAAAGGTGGACGCTAGGAAAAAGAGCAGTCAGTAAAAGAGGCAGTATGTTTAAGAGCTGGGGGGGGAGAATAAGGATACAATAAAGGCACAGAATGTAAGAAATAAACAAAACAGGGACAATAAGAAATACCAGGAAAAACAAAGGCTGTACGAGGAATTCATAAATCGGATGTAAAGAACTGGTCTGAATTAACACAGGAAGTGGGCTTCAAGAAGACTAGTATTGATTCTGAGCAATAGACAAACTGAGGAAGAAGCTGGATGATGGCAGCGATGTGGTGAAGGAGGGAGATGTTTCTCCACAGCAAAAACAAAACCAAAAAAAGAGGAAATAGACAGTGGAGAGAAGCAGTGTGCTGTCTCATTAGAGGGACAGCAACTAGGAGTATACAGAAAGGTGTATATAAATTTTTGTATGAGAGACTGACTTGATTTGTAAACTTTCACTTAAAGCACAATAAAAATTAAAAAAAAACACCATCAGGAAAATACAAAATTGTTAAAAAATGCCATTCTCAATAATGAAAGAAACTAAAACATGAAATGATACAGAACAATTGATGGAGTATGAAAAAGGAGAATTTTTTCGTACTTGAGGCATGCATTGGTCTCCTTCAAGTGGCACAGAGGTTGTGACATTAAAACTATAAAGAAGAAAATGTAATCGAGGTACAACCCTTGGCTTTACACTGAAAAATATTTATATAATCACAATAGTGTAAACACTATCTTTATTGGTTTTCAACTTTTGCAATCCAACCTAGAGACAAATCACAGGAAACTTAATAATAATTGCAAAGTATAAAGTAAATGTTAAACTTAGCGATGTAAAGGCACAGTTTACAGAAGTTGGACAATAGACAGAGCTAGGCGAGGTGGAAGGATGTGTACAGGCACTAATCTAATTTTAGAAAGTGTGGAATCAAGAGGTACTGTCTATAGATGATGGAACAAGAAATAGAGACTTATGTTTCTTACATAAAGGCACAAAGATAACCAACACACAAACAAAAAGATACACATTAGAATGCTTGCCTATGGGGAAGGAAACTAGTGGAACTAAAAATGGTGCATTAGGAGGAGAGAGGGGGACTAAATGCTCATTGATCAGAGCAGGAAGCAGATGATGTCTGGAGCTGGTAAAAGAAGGAAGGACAATATGAGCATATTCTTTGGAGAAGCTGGGTTATTGCAACAGCCCCTTCACTGGTCTCCCTACTTCCACCCTTGCCTTCTTTCAGTCTATTATTAACACGGCAGCCAGAGAGATTCTTTTAAAACTTAACTCAGGCTACCCAAGATACAATCATTGGTCTCTATTCGCCTGGAACAGCAGAGGAAGAAGGAGACCCAGGAATTGGAGAAGGAAATGGACTGCACGTTTAATTGCCTCCATTAACTACTACCTCCATTACCATGAGACCAAAAGAAATGGATGGTGCCTGGCTACCGTTACTGAACATTTTGATCAAGGACCCAATAGGTGAATCCTGATCAAAAGAAGGAAAAGTGTGGAACAGAACTTCAAACTCATATGGAAACCAGACTTACTGGATCCATTGATACTGGGGGAACCCACGAATCTAATGCCCAGAAATGATCTTTAAACTTTGAACCAAAACTACCCCATGAAGCCATTGTTAAACTAAATGAGTTTAGCTCAATTTATGTTTGTCTCAAACATAGCGTTCTTATAAAGAATTATTTATATGAGTGTAAAATGACAGCAGCTAATCTAAAGCACAGATGAGAACTTTAAGGGGCAGAGAGTCGAAATTAACGTGATGAAACAATATGGGTACAGATAAAATATTGACACAATATGAAGTATGTAACCAACGTTATCAAACTGTTCTTGTAGAAATTGTGAATGGATGTATGTTTGGTTGTGTACATTGCCACCAAAAATAAACAAAATATTTTTAGAAGTCTTTAAAAAAAACTTAATTCAGACCATGTCGTGGGTTGAACTGTGTGCTCAGAACATGACCTTATTTGGAATAAGGGTATTTGCAGATATAATTAAGATATGGATCTCAAGATGGGATCTTCCTGGGTGAGGGTGGGCCCTAAATCCAATGACAAGTGTCCTTATAAGAGACAGAAAAGGAGAAGACACGGAGAGACAGGGAGAATAAGGCCATGTGAAAATGGAGGCAGAGACTGGAGTGATGTGTCTACAACCCAAGGAATGCCAGGGATTATCAGCAGTCACCAGAAGCTAGGAGAGAAGCATGGAACGGATTCTTCCTCAGAGCCTCCAGAAGGAATCAACCCTGCTGACACCTTGATTTCAAAATTCTGGCCCCTACAACTTCAGTGTCCACACCTCCCCCCAAGAACTCCCTATCTCCTTTCCCTGATTTGTTTTTCTCCATAGAACTTACTGTCTTTTAACACACGACATATTTTAATTACTTATCTTTATTGTTGCTCTCCCTCACTAGAACTTAAATTCAGTAAGAGCAGGCATTTCCATCTGTTTTGTTCACTGTTCTATCCCCAGAGCCTAGAACAGTGCCTGGCACATGGTAGCTGGTCAATAAATATTTTGTTTGAATGACTGGATAAATGGACAAATGAATGGATGGATGGATATGACAGAAATCATTAGAAAAATCCAAACCAGAAACAGTTAAAAGTGGTAGCCCTCAGAGAATGGGACTACAGATGGGGAGTGGTGGGGCAGGGGACAGTTGCTTTTCATAAGTCCTTCGGTCCTATTTAATTTTTATCCACATTAATGCACTATTTTGATAAATATTTTTTCAATTTAGCTCTTAATAAGGGATTTTACAGAGCAAAAAAATGTAGGTTCAGGAAGCTTTACATCAGTGGTTCTCAACTGGGGGCAAAATTGAAGTTAAATTGCCCCCAAGGGGACATTTGGCAATGTCTAGAGCTAGAGACATTATTGGTTGTCACAAGTGAGAGGTGCTCCTAGTATCAGGTGGGTAGAGGCCAGAGGCTCTGCTAAACATCTTACAATGTACAGGACAACTTCCCACAACAAAGAATTATTTGGCCCAGAATGTCGATAGTGGTAAGGTTGAGAAACCCTGTTTTACATAAATGTGTGGATGATAGATCCATAACAAGTTATTAAAGAAAGTTAGGGCTGTTTAGTAAGTAGAGTTAATGTCTGAGAAGAGTATACTGTAGGAAAACCACCATACATACCATCCCACCACTCTTTGGTGTCTCTGTTGAACAAAATCTGGACAGGATGATGGTTCTGTGGCAGTGCTAGGCACATAGGAGGCACTTACTAGCTATATATAAACTGACTGACTTCTGTCTATAGATCCTTATACAAGCCTTCAGTAAACACAAATGCAAATGAGCCATTCATTCCACATTACCTCACTCTCACTCCATTGCCTCTTCCTGCCAATCCAATTCATCCCTTCTACTCTCCACAAATCAACACTCAACACTAGATTCTTTCTTTTATCCCTAACCCTGATTCCAAGATTTTTCCCAGACCACAACTCATGCTGGAATGCCTTCTCTGTACCTTCAAGCCAAGTTTTCTTCCTTCTGTCATTTTCACAACACCTGTTTGATGATATCTCCCACTTCTTGGACAAGAGTGAACAATTTCTTACTCATTTCATCCTGCATTAAAAACAAAACCCCTGCCCTGCTCAACCAAAAGCATCTACTTTTTCACATACACACTAAGTAAATATTTAATGTATGGCTCTCTTAGGTATCTTGGTTGCTTGTGTGCCCACAATAAATGTGTCTGTGTTACTGTTATGTCCAGTTAGAAATGGTTCAGACAAATGTCTGGTAGCCTGCTCTTTTTTTTTCTTTTAATTTTGTTGTTGTTGCGAATATACACAGCGAAACATATACCAACTCAACAGTTTCTACATGTACAATTCAGTGACACTGATTACATTCTTCAAATTGTGAAACCATTTCCACCCTCCTTTTCTGAGTTGGCCCTCCCCCATTAATAAAAAATTCACTCACTGTTCCCTAAGGTTCCTATCTACTCTTTCAAGCTGCTGTTGTCACTTTGATCCCATATAGACAGTTCTTAAAAGAGTACAATGCTCAAGGCAGACATTCTTTACCAGTGAAGCTAAACTGTTGTTTGGTTTAAAGAAGACTTCAGGGGATATTTTTTGTTTTAAAGTTTAAGAAGATCATCTCAGGACAAGAGTTTCAGGGGTTCACCTAGCCTCCATGACTCCAGGAAAATCTGAAATTCTATTCTGAATTTTCCCCCTTTTGATCAGGATTCCTCTATAGAACCCTTGATCAAAATGTTCACCAATGGTAGCTGAGCACTATCCAGTTCTTCTGGTCTCATGGCAAAGGTGGCAGTTGTTCATGCAGAGAATTAGCCACACATTCCATGTCTGCCTCCTATTCCTGACTCTCCTTCCTCTGTTGCTTCAGGAGAATGGAGACCAATTGTTGTGCCTTGGATGACAGCTTGCAAACTTTTAAGACCCCAGGCACTACTTAGTGAACTAGGAGGTAGCACAGGAGCACTAAGCACATTATTAAGCCAATTACCTGGAATGTCCCATGAAACCATGACCCTAAACCTCCAAACCACGGAACCAAATCCCATGAGGTGTTTGGTCACACATAAGCAGCCTCAGCAGCTTTTTTTTTTTTTTGATCATTGTTGTAAATATATCTCTCACACAACTTTTGCCAACAGTGGCCTGCTTTTGAAATATGATTTCAGAGGAGAGGTATGAGAAATAAAGAATGGCAGTTACTGTTCCATGCTACTGCTCAGGACATTTGTTTTTACCTCAAAGAGCACCATTTTTGTGCTGCCAGGTACTGAGGGCTTGCCAGGGAAGGGAAAAGCTCCTGTTCCGTAATCAGGACACCATAGAATATCTGTAGAAGGAAACACAAGAAATTGGTAACAATAGTTGACTTCAGGGAAGGGAACAGGAGAACTTGGGGATAAGGAAGGGAGAGAAACTTAATTTTCAGTGTATACTCTTATAACTTGGAAATTTTGCTCCCTGTACATATATTAGCTATAGAAAACATATTAACTAATTTTTATATCAGTGCATTATACGAAACTACAGTATTTGGATCTTTTTATTTCCAACCAACTACAAATGGATATGGAATTATTGCAATTCAAATTTTTGAATTATTGTACATTCAGAACTGAGGGATTAAATATATAGTCTGGAAACCAGCTAGGCTCTGAATCCCATGCTGAGAAAAAGAAAACTAAAAAGAAATTAATACCGACAATGATATGTTCCTTGTTGATAGGCTTGTCTTTAAATTGTCCTGAAATAAGGCAGAGGAAAATTAGCCTAAACTGTAATGTCCACATACCTCACTAAAGCAGCGATTTTAAGGACAACTAAAGGTATAAAAAATGTAATAACAACGGTTTAATTACATTTGAATATATGACAGCTAATTGATTGGCCACGAGATTTAAGCACTCCATGGTACAACTGACAACAAACAAGACCATTCTATTCATGAATAAATCTTTCCCCGCCTTGTTTTAATTTGAATGCAATCATGAAAGAAGGCTTTACTGAGAATTCCTTTTCCTCAAAATTCCCACATATCCCCAGTGACTGCAATAGCAAATATCACAAATTTAATAAAAAACAAAAATGAAACATGGAAACTTCCTTGTCCAAATTGAGCCCCTAATATGGAGTGCTGTCCTTTTTCACCTGACCTGTAAGGCCCTTCTGAACTTGAGGGTACCTACCAAACTTCTGGCCATCCAAGATAAACTGCCTTCATTCTGATATACCTTCTCCTGGCAACTCCAGGAAACTAACTGACTTTAATTCTAATTGATGAACCTCACCCTACTGGCACTTCCCATCACATCTTGCTTCTAATCTCTGAATTCATTTACACAGAAGTTAAACTGAAGATTAATTTCCGAAAGGTGATTTATATTAAAAAGAAAGAAAAGAATGTGCTTCTTAACCCCTCTCTTTTAAATGGGGAAGGAATCGGGCTAAGCTGAATCCCAGCCAGGCTACCTACCTACCTAAACCTTTTCAGTACACTTTCTGCCCCTCTTCTCTCTGAGTTTCTCTTCTGGGTTGAGTAGATATCTCACCTGTTACCACACTTACCTGTGGAAATTTAGTCTCTGCTATTGTAAAAAAAAGTCATCTCTTCACACTTACGAAGTCTGTTCATATTAATGAATAGTCTAATTCATATTAATTGGTTGTGCATGTAGACTGGTTTAACAGTAAAACAGAATTTTTCCTATTTTGTAAATTAGCAGGTAATCCAAGATATATGTGAGGAGCATGTATCTATGTACAGTTGTACAAACATTTAGAACTGGCCAAGAGAAGCAAATGGGTTATATTGGGATTGGTGGGGATGGTGCATAGAATTCACTTGGGGAAGGAAGAAGAAGAACATTAGGGAGGAGTAGGGGAAATTAGCTGGTGGATCAGGAAAGGAGGAACAGCAGCACCCTATATCCACACTCTTTAACCAGGAGAGTGTTGAGTTGCTAGTAAAGTTTTGTACCAAAGCAAACAGATTCCACAGAGTTGAATAGGATACTTTGAATCCCCACTCCCCATAATATCCACTGGGTCGAAGCTGTGCCCGGCATACTGGAATATGAACATTGGCCTAACTTGTCCCATCTTGATTGCAGGCTCACAAGAGAATGGCAACTATGTCCATTTAACTCACTCTGTATGGTATTGTTGGGCAGAGAATCATTTAAATGTTTTGATGATGATCATTTTAGAGAAAAATGGAATACAAATGGCTGCTGACAAGTTTCATTGTGGCCACTTTTATACCCCATTACTAAGGAGATGAATATCTTTCTCTTTCTAAACAAGAGGTAATCACATGTCGAAAGCCTCTTCATCCCTCACTTATTTTGTTAAAATGGTACTCTCATTTATGCTCCATCTTTCCCCCCCTTGGTGTACATTAGTTACTATGGAAATATTGCGATACCATAGTTTGATCATATCAACATTCCCAAGTTCTATCAGAATATGAAACCAATTTATAGCAAGGTGTTGGGGAGGGAATTGTTGCTAAGGGTTATAAATGAATGCAAGACCAGATGACAAACACAGGCCTTACTCAGGCAGCACCATAGAAGGGGTAGGGTTCATCTCATCTGCCCACTCTGTGTACCAGACTCCTGACTACAGTTATCAATGAAGCCTGCTAAGTAAAGACATTTATCCATAGCAACATCAGAATAGGTTCTTTTAACTCAGAACTTTAAACCCCTTAGAGGAACCATTTTAAAAATTAGTCAAGAGTGACAGAACCACACCATGTAAATAATTGTATGTACATTGCTGAACAATTAACTTAATTATGAACAAATACAACACACACATACACACCATATACATCACATACAATGTCCACACTCCAACCACCAAATTAACAAACCTACATGTATCTGTACCTATTCTTCTGTCTTTCCTCCTATTACATGAGGGCCCCCGAAGAACTCAACCGTTTTCATGATTTTGACTATTATCCTTATGCTAAAGACTCCCAAATACATATCTCTATCCCAGATCTTTGTCAGAGCTTCACATTTGCCTGTATGTACCTATTATACATCTCCACCACAATGTCCCACATATAACTAAAGCTGAATTTATCATGCTCCCTCTTGAACTTGATGCCATATTCTTTACCTCAGTTGTGATACCACATCCATCCAATCACTCAAGCTAGAAATCTATAAATCACCTTTGCCTCCTCCCTCTCCCTTATCTACTACATCAAATCAATCACCAAGTCCTGAAAACTTTACCTCCTAAAAATTCCTCAAATCTGTCCCCTCCTCTATATCTCTTTGTTGACATTATCTATTAAATAATGTTATGAGGGATGAGGATTAAGCTCTCTTCCAGCACTCCTACCTCCCATCCACTCCTTCCAATATAGTTATCACACTATTTTTCTTTCTTCTAATGTTTATCTTTCTAATCTTACTATGCTTAAACTTATATTTCTTGTTTGATCAACCATAGATAGTATCTCTTAACTGCCCACTTTGTAAGATTAAGATGTTACTGTCTTCTCCTTCTCTCCACGTCTCCTCACCTCTATCTCCCAATCTATGTCCATTTCTCCACACCTTTATCTGTACCCTTGTCTAAGCCATCATCTTATCAAGCCACTTAACGGGTCTCTCTAATTCCATTCTTCCTCCCCCCACACACACACCCCTTAATTCTCCAAGCAACAGCCAGAGTGATCTTTTATTCACATAATCAATTTCTGATTCTGGCAAAGGCATACTAACTTGTTTCAGACCAACCATCCCACTGAGATCAGCGATAAAAGCTGGGTAACACATAAAAATATTTGTTTGATAAGACCGGAGAGCCACCAACGTAGCAGGGAATTGAGGAGCCAACACTCCGGAGAGAAGAGAAATGTAGAATAGGGAAATTAGCCAGACATCTGGCTGCACTTACGCTTTTCAGGCATTTTCCAGTTTGAAAGTTGTGGATGAAAAGTTAAGAACATGAGCAGAAAACAATGGCTGAGAGCCTGAGAAGCTGAGCAGAACTTTCAGAAGTTTCATGGAACTTAGAGGAGGAAAATGGAGTTCAAGGCCCATGAAGGACAAAGAGCCCTGCTAAAGATCACAGAATTTCAGCTGGGGCATCCCCACAACCCCCTAAGGGCTATACCATAAAATACAAGGAAACAGGAAATCAGTCACCTCTCATAAAGACTGAAGTCCAGGTTCAATCTCTACTCAGATTAAGGTGATCTGTCTCTACTTTGGAGCCCCGGTGGCACAGTGGTTAAGAGTTCAGATGCTGACCAAAAGGTAGGCAGTTGGAATTCATCAGCAGCTCCTTGGAAACCCTATGGGGCAGTTCTATCCTGTCCCATAGGGTCACTATGAGTCAGAATCAACTTGACGGCGATGGGTTTGGTTTTGGGGGTTTTTTATCCCTACTTTCAGTACCTGACAGAATAAAAATTAAATCCTCTCTGCAGAAGACAGCATCACCCAGCACCTTAACTTATCTTTTCAATTTTTATATAGTGCCCAACATTCAATCAATAATAATGAGCCATGCAAAAAGACACCCATTAACTGAAAATCAAGAGAAAAATAGACAATAGCTACAAATCAACAGAAGATTCAGATAATGAAGTTCTCAGAGATAGATTTTAAAATAATCATAATTAATATATTCATGAAATTAAATGACATAAAGGAGAATTTCAGCAATGGAATATTGGCTACATACAGGACGACTGATCAGATAAGTAAATATTTTAAGGAAATCTGGAGCCAGGTTTCTCACTGTTAGTCCACTGACGGGGCCTGAAGTAGTAAAATCCTAGTAACAATAAGGATACCTAGTGCCCAAATTTTGGTTTCTAAACACCATTCAC
Source organism: Elephas maximus indicus (assembly GCF_024166365.1). Classification (NCBI taxonomy): domain Eukaryota; kingdom Metazoa; phylum Chordata; class Mammalia; order Proboscidea; family Elephantidae; genus Elephas; species Elephas maximus. The sequence goes on along the minus strand of NC_064846.1, from coordinate 26,554,513 downwards.
TACTAAAAGGAACTAGAGCTCCTTAGAGAAAAGGCTAATACCAGGGCTGGGGCAGGGAAACTACCTGGAACTACTTTTTGTGCCTAAAAGTAAAGAAGTGCTCAAAGAATGATGGGAAAATGTCAGAAAGACACAAAAGTCAGGTTAAAGGGGCTCCCACTTACTAAATTTGAGTATCACAATAAATAGTGATAGTAACAGATTAAAACCCACTGAATAAAATAAGAAGCCATGAGTCCATACTGATATAAATAAATGAATGAATAAAGCAGAAGTTTGATGAGGAACTGGATGCATGTATATATAGTTTGAAAGTATCTTCCCACAAAATACTTACGTATTAATTGCAAAGGGAAAAAGAGTAACTTTTACAGAGAAGAAGCCTGGTAGACACTACCTTAATCAAATGTTCGAAGAGAACATCTTCAGTAGTACAACACATTGAAATCACGTGCCCCCAGAGAGAATGCAATGAAAGAAAAAAAGCATCGCTTCTGTGGTATTCCTGCCAAAAATTCATAACCTGAATATAATCATGAGAAAACATTAAATAAACCCAAAGTAATTGGACAGTAATCTTCAAGTGTCAAGGTCATGGAAGTCAAGGAAAGACAGAGGAACTGCTGCAGATTGAAGAAGACTAAATAGACACCATAATCAAATGCAATGCAATGGTTCAGAATTGGATTCGTTGGCTATAAAGGACATTATTGGGAAAACTGGCAAAATTTGAACAGGATCTGAGGATTGGGTAGGAATGATGCATCAATAAGGAGCCCTAGTGGTGCAGTGGTTAAGTGCTCAGCTGCTAACTGAAACGTTGGCAGTTGGAACCTACCCAGGAGCTCCACTGGAGAAAAGGCCTGGTGATCTGTTTTCATAAAGATTAAAAAGAGTACAGCCTAGAAAACCCTATGGGTAGTTCTACTCTTTCATATTGGGTTGCTGTGAGTCAAAAATCAACTTGATGGCACTTCATAACAACAACAATGCATAAATGTTCATTTTCTGATGTTGGTGGTTATACTGTAGTTTTGTAAGGGAATGTTCTTGTTTTTTAGGAAATGCACATGGAAGAATTTGGAAATGATAGGGCACCATGTCAGCAACTTACTCATAAACGGTTCAGAGGGAAAAAGTACTTTGTAGTTACAGCTTTTTTGACGGTTTGAGATTGTTTTGAGATAAAATGTCTTGTGGAGTTTAACATACATAATGAATTCATGACGACAGTTCAATTTACAGGGGAATAAACTGAGTTAAACTGTTGAAAGGTCTTTACACTCAGCAGTGTTAAAAGTACTAATTTAAGGTAGGCTTCAACGAGCCCTGGTGACACAAACGGTTAAGTGCTTGGCTGCTCACTGACAGGTTGATGTTTCAAACCCACCCAGCGGCTCTGCAGGAGAAAGACCTGGTGATCTGCTTCCATAAAAATTACACCCAAGAAAGTCCTGTGGGGTGGTTCTGCTCCATCACATGGGATTGGAATGAGTCTAAATCAACTAAATGACGCCTAATAACAAGAAGGTAAGTTTTAGTCAGTCAAGAATGCATGTCGTAATTTTTAGATTAACAACTAAAAGAATAAAACATATTGCTAATAAATTAAAAGAAGGAAAATAAGATAATAAAAAAACACTTAGCTAGTGACTCACAAAGGGAAAAATAGTAACTTTACAGTGAGGAAACCTGGAAGACACCACCTTAATCAAGGTTAATATGACTAGTGATAAATCATGTGAATAGCACGTACCCAATGATTCCTGTGTATTCCATCCAGCGAGGTCCATGTGTATAGTCGCTGTTTAGGTTGTTGAAAAAAGGTATTTGCAATGAAGAAGTCCTTGGTCTTGTAATATTCTACCGTGTGATCTCCAGCATCATTTATATCACCAAGGCCATATTTTCCACCTACCGATCCTTCTTCTTTGTTTCCAACTTTTGCATTCCAATTATCAGTAATTATCAATGCATCCTGATTGCATGTTTCATCAATTTCAGCCTGCAGAAGTTAGTAAAAATATTCAATTTCTTCATCTTTGGTCTTTGTGGTCAGTCAGTGCATAAATTTGAATAATAGTGATATTAACCGATCTTCCCTGTAGGTGTATGGATATTATTCTATCACTGACAATGTTGTACTTCTGGATAGACCCTGAAATGTTCTTTTTGATGAAGAATGCAATGCCATTTGTCTTGGTCATCTAGTGCTGCTATAACAGAAATATCACAAGTGGATGGCTTTAACAATACCAAAAAAAGCCAAACCCAGTGCCGTTGAGTCGATTCCGACTCGTAGTGACCCTAAAGGACAGAGTAGAACTGCCCCATAGAGTTTCCAATGAGCGCCTGGCAGATTTGAACTGCCAACCCTTTGGTTAGCAGCTATAGCACTTAACCACTATGCCACCGGGGTTTCCAGCTTTAACAAAGAGAAGTTTATTCTCTCACAGTCCAGTAGGCTAGAAATCCGAATTCAGGGGGCCAACTCCAAGGGCGGGCTTTCTCTCTCTGTTGGCTCTAGAGGCAGTTCTTTGTCATCAGTCTTCCCTTGGTCTGGGAGCATCTCAGCACAGGAACCTCAGATCCAAAGGATGCGCTCTGCTCCTTGACACTGCTTTCTTGGTGGTATGAGGTTCCCACATCTCTCTACACGCTCCTCTCTTTTACGTCTCAAAAGAGATTGGCTTAAGAGACTACCTAATCTTGTAGACCTCATCAATATACCAGCCACTAATCCATCTTATTACATCCTAGTGATAGGATTTACAACATACAAGGAAATCACATCAGAAAATAAAATGGTAGACAATCATGCAAGGGAATCATGACCTAGCCAAGTTGAGAGATATTTTGGGGGGACACAATTCAATCCATGACACCATTCCTCGTCAATTTGTCATTCCTGGCCTAGTAGACCATACAATTGTCCGATTCAAAAATGGCCAATAACAGTCCATTTGTTGTTGCTGTTGTTGTTGTTAGGTGCCGTTGAGTTGGTTCCGACTCATAGCAACTCTATGCACAACAGAACGAAACACCGCCTGGTCCTGAGCCATCCTTACAATTGTTACGCTTGAGCTCATTGTTGCAGCCACTGTCAATCCACCTCGCTGAGGGTCTTCCTCTTTTCCGCTGACCCTGCACCCTGCCAAGCATGATGCCCTTCTCCAAGGACTGATCCCTCCTGAAGACATGTCCAATGTATGTAAGACGCAGTCTCGCCATCCTTGCTTCTAAGGAGCGTTCTGCTTGTACTTCTTCCAAGACAGATTTGTTCGTCCTTTTGGCAGTCCATGGGATATCCAATATTCTTCCCCAACACCACAATTCAAAGGCGTCAATTCTTCTTCGGTCTTCCTTATTCATTGTCCAGCTTTCACATGCGTATGATGCAATTGAAAATACCATAGCTCGGGTCAGGCACACCTTAGTCTTTAAGGCGACATCTTTGCTCTTCAACACTTTAAAGAGGTCCTTTGCAGCAGCAGATTTACCCAATGCAATGCATCTTTTGATTTCTTGATTGCTGCTTCCATGGCTGTTGATTGTGGATCCAAGTAAAATGAAATCCTTGACAACTTCAGTCTTTCCTCCCTTTATCATGATGTTGCTCATTGGTCCAGTTCTGAGGATTTTTGTTTTCTTTGAGTTGAGGTGCAATCCGTACTGAAGGCTGTGGTCTTTGATCTTCATTAGTAAGTGCTTCAAGTCCTCTTCACTTTCAGCAAGCAAGGTTGTGTCATCTGCATAACAAAGCTTGTTAATGAGTCTTCCTCCAATCCTGATGCCCCATTCTTCTTCATATAGTCCAGCGTACAGACTGAATAGGTATGCTGAAAGAATACAACCCTGACGCACACCTTTCTTGACTTTAAACCACTCAGCATCCCCTTGTTCTGTCCAAACAACTGCCTCTTGATCTACGTAAAGGTTCCTCATGAGCACAATTAAGTGTTCTGGAATTCCCATCCTTTGCAATGTTATCCATAATTTATTATGATCCACACAGTTGAATGCCTTCGCATAGTCAATAAAACACAGGTAAGCATCCTTCTGGTATTCTCTGTTTTCAGCCAGGATCCATCTGACAGCAATGATATCCCTGGTTCCAAGTCTTCTTCTGAAACCGGCCTGAATTTCTGGCAGTTCCCTGTCAATATACTGCTGCAGCCGTTTTTGAATGATCTTCAGCAAAATTTTGCTTGAGTGTGATATTAAGGATATTGTTCTATAATTTCCACATTCGGTTGGATCACCTTTCTTGGGAATAGGCATAAACATAGATCTCTTCCAGTCAGTTGGCCAGGAAGCTGTCTTCCATATTTCTTGGCATAGATGAGTGAGCACCTCCAGTGCTGCATCTGTTTGTTGAAACATCTCAATTGATAGTCCATCAATTCCTGGAGATTTGTTTTTCGCCAATGCCTTCAGGGCAGCTTGGGCTTCTTCCTTCAGTACCATCAGTTCCTGATCATATGCCACCTCTTGAAATGGTTGAACATCGACTAATTCTTTTTGGTATAATGACTCTGTGTACTCTTTCCATCTTCTTTTGACGCTTCCTGCGTCGTTTAATATTTTCCCCATAGAATCCTTCACTCTTGCAACTCGAGGCTTGAATTTTTTCTTCAGTTCTTTCAGCTTGAGAAACGCCGAGTGTGCTCTTCCCTTTTGGTTTTCCATCTCCAGCTCTTTGCACATGTCATTATAATACATTACTTTGTCTTCTCGAGATGCCCTTTGAAATCTTCTGTTCAGTTCTTTTACTTCATCAATTCTTTCTTTTGCTTTAGCTGCTCGACGCTCAAGACCAAGTTTCAGAGTCTCCTCTGATATCCATCTTGGTCTTTTCTTTCCTGTCTTTTCAATGACCTCTTGCTTTCTTCATGTATGATGTCCTTGATGTCATTCCACAACTCATCTGGTCTTCGGTCACTAGTGTTCAATGCATCAAATCTATTCTTCAGATGGTCTCTAAATTCAGGTGGGATGTACTCAAGGTCATATTTTGGCTCTCGTGGACTTGCTCTGATTTTCTTCAGTTTCAGCTTGAACTTGCATATGAGCAATTGATGGTCTGTTCCACAGTCAGCCCCAGCCTCGTTCTGACTGATGATATCGAGCTTTTCCATTGTCTCTTTCCACAGATGTAGTCAATTTGATCTCTGTGTGCTCCATCTGGCGAGGTCCATGTATATAGTCACGGTTTATGTTGGTGAAAGAAGGTATTTGCAATGAAGAAGTCATTGGTCTTGCAAAATTGTATCATTCGATCTCCGGTATTGTTTCTATCACCAAGGCCATATTTTCCAACTACTGATCCTTCTTCTTTGTTTCCATCTTTCACATTCCAATCACCAGTAATTATCAATGCATCTTGATTGCATGTTCGATCAATTTTATACTGCAGCAGCTGATAAAAATCTTCTATTTCTTCATCTTTGGCCCTAATGGTTGGTGTGTAAATTTGAATAATAGTCGTATTAACTGGTCTTCCTTGTAGGCATATGGATATTATCCTATCGCTGACAGCGTTGTACTTCAGGATAGATCTTGAAACATTCTTTTTGATGATGAAAGCAACACCATTCCTCTTCAAGCTGTCATTCCCAGCATAGTAGACTATATGATTGTCCGATTCGAAATGGCCAATACCAGTCCATTTCGGCTCACTAATTTCTAGGATGTCGATGTTTATGCATATGACATAGCAACAGAACACTGTCTGATATAGTGCTGGAAGGAGAGCCCCCCAGGTTGGAAGGCACTCAAAAGATGACTGGGGAAGAGCTGCCTCCTCAAAGTAGAGTTGACCTTAATGACATGGATGGAATAAAGCTTTCAGGACCTTCATTCGCTGATGTGGCATGACTCAAAACGAGAAGAAACAGCTGAAAACACCCATTAATAACCAGAACCTGGAATGTACAAAGTATGAATCTAGGAGAATTGGAAATCATCAAAAATGAAATGGAACAGCTCACTAATGCCTAGGATATTGATCTTTACACAACTTCCAATTTTCTCAGTGTTCCGCCGCGATTCATAACGTTCTCACTCACTAATTGGTTTTAGAAGAAGACTGCTGGGTCCTTCTTCCTAGTCTGGAAGCTCAGCTGAAACTTGTCCACCATGGGTGACCCTGCTGGTATTTGAATACTGGTGGCATAGCTTCCAGCATCACAGCAAAACACAAGCCCCTACAGTATGACAAACTGACAGATGTGTGGGGGAAATCTATCCAATCTGTCTTGGAAGAAGTACAACCAGAATGTTCCTTGGAAGCAAGGATGGCGAGACTGCATCTCACATACTTTGGACATGTTGTCAGGAGGGATCAGCGCCTGCAGAAGGACATCATGCTTGGTTAAGTAGAGGATCAGCAAAAAACAGGAAGACCCTCAATGAGATGGACTGCCACAGCGGCTGCAACAATGGGCTCAAGCATAGCAACAATTGTGAGGATGGCAGCGTTTCACTCTGTTGTGCATGGGGTTGCTATGAGTTGGAACCAACTTGATGGCACCTAACAACAACAATTTTCCTAGACTCATACTGCATACGTTCCACTTTCCAATTATTAATGGATGTTTGTAGCTGTTTCTTCTCATTTTGAGTCATACCATGCCAGCAAATGAAGGTCCTCAAAGCTTGACTCCATCCACATCATTCAGGTTGACTCTGAGGAGGCAGCTCTGCCCCAGATGCATTTTGAGTGCCTTCCAACCTAAAGGGTTCATCTTCTGGCACTATATCAGACAATGTTCTGCTGCTATTCATAAGGTATTCACTGGCTAATTTTTTTCAGAAGTAGACCGTCAGGTCCTTCTTCCTAATCTTAGCCTGGAAGTTCAGCTGACTACATCTATGGCAAGAGATGATGAAAAAGCTCAATGTCATTAGTCAGAACAAGGCCAGGGGCTGAGTGCAGAACAGACCATCAATTGCTCATTACGAGTTCAAGTTGAAGCTGAAGAAATTAGAACAAATCCACAAGAGCAAAAGTAGTACCTTGAGTATACCCCACCTGAATTTAGAGACCATCTTAAGAACAGACTTGACACATTGAACACTAATGACAGAAGATCAGACAAGTTGTGGAATGACATCAAGGACATTCTACTTGAAGAAAGAAAACTGTCATTAAAAAACAGGAAAGAGGAGGTGGGGCCAAGAATGCAGAGTAGTCAGACACTTCCTGTGTTCTCTCTTACAACAAACAAATGAAAAAACAAGTGAATTGATTATATATGACAATCTAGGAACCCTGAACATAAAAGACAAAGTTCAGGAGTCAGACTGAGTGGCAGGGGGAGGGACAGACGGGTCAGAAGCAGTGAGGCACTACAAGACCTGACCTGACCAGCACCAGCACCCTGCAGGCTGGATCGGCTGGCATGCACGGTGAGGCAAGCAGTGGCACTCAGGACACCTTTTCCACATCAGAAGAGACCGTGCGGCGGGAAGTCTGGTCAAGCCTCCAGAACCAGCAAGAAATGGCACTCAATCAGTAAAATGTAAGTACAAGTGTCTAACTTACCACACGGATCCAAAAAAAAAAAACCTTTTGGGAAGTGTCTCTGTCCCATTTACTTGCCCCCTCTCCCTCTGCTCTGAGTCCCGGTCTGGCTTCAGTGATTGCTGCGCTCCCTGGGCCGGAAGTAGGACCCGTCACATGCCCTGAGCCATTCTCCCTGCTTTGAAGAGGGAACAAATTAACAAACAAAAGTAATCTGCCAGTTACCCTGAGCTGGGAACTCAGGACAGGCACAATCCCTTTCCCTAAGCACAGGCATAAGGGGTCCATGGACTTTGAATGCCTTTCACCTCTGCATAGAGCTGTGTGGGCCCATTTCAACAGCATAGGCCCTCATTAGCACAGTATAACAGAGTACATACCTGAAGTCTATTTTCATCTGTATCCGCTATAAGGGGGAGTGGCAAATTCGTGACATTTGATACCACCCTGCTCATTAAGCAGGGTCCTCACCTACCCACATCGGGGGCCTGAGTACTGGTGGCTCCACCCAGTCCACTGAGCCACCTGCGACAGGGGTCCAAGAATAAGTGGTGACTCTTAGTCCTTCCAGCCAACAGTACTGGGTGCCCATAGTCTGGCTGCAAAACCCACCTACATATGTGCTCTAGGAAATAGGGACATGCCTTCCATCCAGACACTCAGGGGCAGCAGTCAGCCCACTGCCTTCATCAGCACATGACCCTCTACTGCAGCCAGATACCTGTGCCTACTCTAATGATCCCTGCTTGTCTAGGGCTGTAGGGGAGAGCCTGCACCATACACTCAGTGACTGATAACCTGAACACCTGAGCAGAAATCACACAAGGAAAGTAAATAAACTCCTGGGCTCACATACCTAGCAACAGCTCTAGCTACCTGGAGACAGGACGTGAGACATTCAAAGATGCCAACAATCAAACTAGCTGGCACAACTAGCCTATTTGGTCATATCAAAACAAAACAAAACAAGAAGCTATGACACAGTAAGAAAACACAAAATAAACAAATATAATAACTTATTGATGGCTCGGAGACAACAGTCGATATCAAATTACGTAAAGAGGCAGACCATGATGGCTTCAGCGAGCCACCAAAACAAAGAATCAAGAAGCATCCCGGAGGAAGATAACTTCTTGGAATTACCAAAGGTAGACTTCAAAAGACTAATATACAGAACTCTTCAAGAGATCAGGAAGGATATCAGGCAAAATCCAGAACAAGCCAAGGAATACACAGACGAAGCAAGAGAAGAATTTAAGATGTTTATACAAGAGCATAAGGACAAATTCAACAGGCTACAAGAATCCATAGAGAGACAGCAAACAGAAATCCAAAAGATTAACAGTAAAATTTCAGAATTAGACAACTCAATAGAAAGTCATAGAAGCAGAATTGAGGTAATGGAAGTCAGAATTAGTGAGACTAAAGACAAAGCACTTGACACCAATTTATTTGAGGAAAAATCAGGTAAAAGAATTTACAAAAATGAAGAAACCTTAAGAATTATGTGGGACTCTTATCAAGAGGAATAACCTAGGAGTGGTTGGAGTACCAGAACAGGGGGGTTAACAGAGAATACCGAGAGAATTGTTAAAGATTTGTTTGCAGAAAACATCCCTGATACCATGAAAGATGAGAAGATATCTATCCAAGAAGCTCATCAAACTCCACACAAGGTAGATCCCAAAAGAAAGTCCCCAAGACATATTATAATCAAACTTGCCAAAACCAAAGATAAGGAGAGAATTTTAAGAGCAGCTAGGGATAAAAGAAAAATCACCTACAAAGAAGAGTCTATAACACTAATCTCTGACTACTCAGCAGAAACCCTGCAGGCAAGAAGGCAATAGGATGACATATATAAGGCCTTGAAGGAAAAAAACTGCCAGTCAAAAATTATATATTCAGCAAAACTGCATCTCAAATATGACGGTGGAATTAGGGTATTTCAGATAAACAGAAGTTTAGCAAATTTGTAAAAACCAAACCACAATTACAATAAATACTAAAGGGAGTCCTCTGGTTAGAAAGTCTATAATATCAGGTAATAACCCGAGACCAGAACACAGGACAGAGCAACAAGACATCAACCCAGATAGGGAAGTCACAAAAATAAATCAAAGCTAAAACACTGAAAATAGGGAAACAGAGATGTAATACACAAAGGACGACAACATTAAAACAAAAAAGAGGGACTAAAAAATGTAGCCATAGATCTTTCATACGGAGAGGAAGTTAAGACGATATAAGGAAATAAAAGATTGGTTTAAACTTAGAAAAACAGGGGTAAAGATTAAGGTAACCACAAAGGAAACTAACAATCCTACACATCAAAATAAAGACACAAGAAAAACATAAAGACTCAGCAAATACAAAATCAACAACGATGAAAAGAAAATACCTAAAGAAAAATGATTCAGCACAGAAAATTAAGTGGAACAAAGAAACTGTCAACAAGACACACAAAAAAATGACAGCATTAAACTCACACCTATCAATAATTACACTGAATATAAATGGAATAAATGCACCGATAAAGAGACAGAGAGTGGCAGAATGGATTAAAAAAAAACATGATCCGTCTATATGCTGCATACAAGAGACACACCTTAGACTTAGAGACACAAATGAACTAAAACTCAAAGGATGGAAAATAATATATCAAGCAAGCAACATCAAAAAGAGCAGGAGTGGCAATATTAATCTCTGACAAAATAGACTTTAAAGCAAAATCCACCATAAAGGATAATGAAGAACACTACATAATGATTAAAGGGTCAATACACCAGGAGGACATAACTATAATAAATATTTGCACAACCAACAACAGAGCTCCCAAATACATAAAACAAACTCAAATAGCATTGAAAAGAGAAATAGCTCCACAATAATAGTAGGAGACTTCAATACACCACTTTTTGTGAAGGACAGAACATCCAGAAAGAAGCTCAGTAAAGACACAGAAGACCTAAATGCCACAATCAGTCAACTTGATCTCACAGACATATACAGAATACTCCATCCACCAGCAGCCAAGTATACTTTCTTTTCCGACACACAGAATAGACCACATATCAGACCACAAAACAAGTCTTAACAGAATCCAAAACACCGAAATATTACAAAGCATCTTTTCTGACCATAAGGCCATAAAAGTAGAAATCAGTAACAGAAAAACCAGGGAAAAGAAATCAAACACTTGGAAACTGAGCAATACTCTGTTCAAAAACAACTGGGTTATAGAAGAAATTAAGGAGAGAATAAAGAAATTCACAGAATCAAACGTGAATGAAAACACATCCTACCAGAACCTCTGGGACACAGCAAAAGCAGTGGTCAGAGATCAATTTATAACAATAAATACACACATTCAAAAAGAAGAAAGGACCAAAATCAAAGTATTATCCCTACTTTCGAACAAGTAGAAAGAGAGCAACAAAAGAAACCCTCAGGCCCCAGAAGAAAGCAAATAATAAAAATTAGAGCAGAATTAATGAAATAGAAAACAGAAAAACAATTGAAAGAGTTAACAAGACCAAATGCTGGTTCTCTGAAAAGATCAACAAAATTGAAAACCACTGGCCAAAATGACTAAAGAAAAACTCCAGAGGAAGCAAATAACCCATATAAGACATGAGATGGTCAATATCAGAACAGACCCAACTGAAATTAAAAGAATCATAACAGAATACTATGAAAAATTGTACTCCAGAAAATTTGAAAACCTAGAGGAAATGGACAAATTTCTAGAAACACACTACCTACCTAAACTAACACAAACATAGGTAGAACAACTAAATAAAACCATAACAATAGAAGAGATTGAAAAGATAATTTAAAAACTCCCAACAACAACAACAAAAAAGCCCTGACGGCTTCACTGGAGAATTTTACCAAACATTCAGAGAAGAGTTAACACCACTACTACTAAAGGTATTTCAGAGCATAGAAAAGGATGGAATACTCCCAAACTCATTCTATGAAGCCAGCATAACCCTGATTCCAAAACCAGGTAAAGGCATCACAAAAAAAAAAAAAAATACAGACCAATATCCCTCATGAACATAGATGCAAAAATCCTCAACAAAATTAATTCACCGCGACCAAGTGGGATTCATAACAGGTATGCAGGGATTAGCAAAATAATCAACGTAATCCATCACATACATAAAACAAAATACAAGAACCACATGAGCTTATCAATTGATGCAGGAAAGGCATTTAACAAAGTCCAACACCCATTCGTGATAAAAACTCTTAGCAAAATAGGAATAGAAGGAAAATTCCTCAACAAAATAAAGGGCATTTACAAAAAGCCAATGGCCAACATTATCCTAAATGGAGAGAGTCTGAAGCCAACACATAGACCAATGGAACAGAATTGAGAATCCAGACATAAATCCACCCACATATGAGCAGCTGATATTTGACAAAGGCCCAAAGTCAGATAAATGTGGAAAAGATAGTAAGTTTAACAAATGTTGCTGGCATAACTGGATATCCATCTGCAAAAAAATGAAACAAGACCCATACCTCACACCATACACAAAAACTAACTCAAAATGGATCAAAGACCTAAATATAAAATCTAAAATGGTAAAGATCATGGAAGAAAAAATAGGGGCAACGCTAGGAGCCCTAATACATGGCATAAACAGAGTACAAAACATAATAACAATGCACAAACACCAGAAGAGAAACTAGGTAACTGGGAGCTCCTAAAAATCAAACACTATGCTCATCAAAAGACTTCACGAAAAGAGTAAAAAGACAACCTACAGACTGGCAAAAAAATTTTAGCTACAACATATCCAATCAGGGTCTAATCCCTAAAATCTACATGATACTCCAAAATGTCAACAACAAAAAGACAAATAACCCAATTAAAAATGGGCAAAGGATATGAACAGGCACTTCACCAAAGAAGACATTCAGGTGGCTAATACATGAGGAAATGCTCACAATCGTTAGCCATTAGAGAAATTCAAATCAAACCTACAATGAGATACCATCTCACCCCAGCAAGGTTAGCATTAATCGAAAACACACAAAATAATAAATGTTAGAGAGGTTGTGGAGAGACCGGAACACTTACATACTGCTGGTGGGAATGTAAAATGGTACAACCACTTTGGGAATCGATTTAGCGCTTCCTTAAAAAGCTAGAAATAGAACTACCATACCATCTAGCAATATCACTCCTTGGAATATATCCTAGAGAAATAAAAGCCATCACACGAATAGATATATGCACACCCATGTTCATTGCAGCACTGTTCACAGTAGCAAGAAGACGGAAACGACCTAGGTGATCATCAACGGACGATTGGGTAAACAAATTATGGTGTATTCACATGACGGAATTCTACACAATGATAAAGAGCAATGATGAATCCTCGAAACATCTCATAATGTGGATGAATCTGGAAGGCTTTATGATGAGTGAAATTAGTCAGTCACAAAAGGACAAATATTGTATGAGACCACTATTATAAGAACTCAAGAAAAGGTTTAAACACAGAAGAAAACATTCCTTAATGGCTATGAGGGTGGGGTGGGAGGGAGAGGGGAATTCACTAACTAGATAGTAGACAAGAATTATCTTAGGTTAAGGGAAGGACAACACACAATATAGGAGAAATTAGCACCACTGAACTAAACCAAAAGCTAAGAAGTTTCCTGAAGACAACCAAACACTTTGACGAACAGTGTGGCAGGGGCAGAGGTCTGGAGGCCATGGTTTCAGAGGACATCTAGGTCAACTGGCATAACAAAGTTTATTAAGAAACTGTTCTGCATCCCACTTTGATGAGTGTTGTCTGGGGTCTTAAAAGCTAGCAAATGGCCCTCTAAGATGCATCAGTTGGTCCCAACCCACCTGGACCAAAGGAGAATGAAGAACTCCAAAGACACAAGGAATATATTAGCCCGAGACACAAAAGGGGCCACATAAACCAGAGACTCCATCAGCCTGAGACCAGAAGAACTAGATGGTGCCCAGCTACCACCAGTGATGCCCTGACAGGGAACACAACAGAGAGTCCCTGACAGAGCAGGAGAAAAGTGGGGTGCAGAACTCAAATTCATGTAAAAAGACCAGACTTAACGGTCTGACTGAGACTGGAGGAACCCAAGAAGATATGGCCCCTGGACTCTCTGTTAACCCAGAACTAAAACTACTCCCTAAGCCACCCCTTCAGACAAAGAATAGACTGGACTATAAGACATAAAATGATACTCGTGAAGAGTGTGCTTCTTAGTTCAAGTAGATAAAAAAAAAAAATAGATACATGAGACTAAATGGGCAGCTCCTGTCCAGAGGCAAGATGAGTAGGCAGAAAGAGACAGGAGCTGGTCGAATAGACACGGGAAATCTGGGGTAGAAAGGAGGGATGTGCGGTCACATTATAGGGATAGCAACTAGGGTCACATAAGAATGTGTGTATACAATTTTGTAGGAGAAAATAACTTGAGCTGTAAACTTTCACCTAAAGCACACACAAAAAAAAAGAGCAGGAAAGAAAGAAAAGACCAAAATGGATGTTAGAAGAGACTCTGAAATTTGCTTTTGAACACTGAGTAGCTAAAGCAAACGGAAGAGATGATGAAGTAAAAGAGATGAGCTGAAGGTTTCAAAGGGCGCTCGAGAAGACAAAGTAAACTATTATAATGACATGTGCAAAGACTTGGAGTTAGAAAACCAAAAGGGAAGAACACGCTCAGCATTTCTCAAGCTGAAAGAACTGAAGAAAAAATTCAAGCCTCGAGTTGCAATAGTGAAGGATTCTATGGGCAAAATATTAAACGACGTAGGAAGCATCAAAAGAAGATGGAAGGAATACACAGAGTCACTGTACCAAAAAGAATTGGTCAATGTTCAATCATTTCAGGAGGTAGCATATGCTCAAGAACCAATGATACTGAAGAAAAAAGTCCAAGCTGCACTGAAAACATTGTCAAAAAACAAGGCTCTAGGAATTGATGGAATACCAATTGAGATGTTTCAACAAACAGATGCAGCGCTGTAAGTGCTCGCTCATCTATGCCAAGAAATTTGGAAGACAGCTATCTGGCCAACTGACTGGAAGAGATCTATATTTGTGCCTATTCCAAAGAAAGGTGATCCAAGAGAATGCAAAAATTATCGAACGATATCATTAATATCAAACACAAGTAAAATTTTGCTGAAGATCATTCAAAAGTGATTGCAGTACATCAGCAGGCAAATGCCAGAAATTCAAGCCAGATTCAGAAGAGGACATGGAACCAGGGATATCATTGCTGATGTCAGATGGATCATGGCTGAAAGCAGAGAACAGCAGATGTTTACCTGTCTTGACTACGCAAAGGTATTTGACTGTGTGGATCATAACAAACCATGGATAACATTTCAAAGAATGGGCATTCCAGAGCACTTAACTGTGCTCATGAGGAACCTACACATAGATCAGGATGCAGTAGTTCAAACACAACAAGGGGATACTGAGTGGTTTAATGTCAGGAAAGGAGTGGGTCAGGGTTGTAGTCTTTCATCATACTTATTCAATCTGTATGCTAAGCAAATAATCCAAGAAACTGGACTATATGAAGAAGAACAGGGCATCAGGATTGGAGGAAGACTCATTAACAACCTGCACTGGGCAGATGATACAACCTTGCTTGCTGAAAGTGAAGAGGACTTGAAGCATTTACTGATGAAGATCAAAGACTACAGCCTTCAGTATGGATTACACCTCGACATAAAGAAAACAAAATCCTCACAACTGGACCGATAAGCAACATCATGATAAACGCAGAAAAGGATTTCATTTTACTTGGATCCACAATCAACTCTCGTGGAAACAGCAGTCAAGAAATCAAACGATGCATAGCATTCTGCAAATCTGCTGCAAAAGATCTCTTTAAAGTGTTCAAAAGCAAAGATGTCACTTTAAGGACTAAGGTGCTACTGGCCAAAGCCATGGTGTTTCCAATGGCCTCATATGCATGTCAAAGCTGGACAATGAATAAGGAGGACCCAAGAAGAGCTGACGCCTTTGAATTATGGTGTTAGGGAAGAATATTGAATATACCCTAAACTGCCAGAAGAACGAACAAATCTGTCTTGGAAGAAGTACAGCTAGAATGCTCCTTACAAGCAAGGATAGAGAGATTTTGTCTCACAAACTTTGGACATGTTATCGAGAGGGATCAGTCCCTGGAGAAGGACATCATGTAGAGGGTCAGCGAAAAAGATGGACTGACACAGTGGCTGCAACAATGGGCCCAAGCATAACAATTGTGAGGACAGCCCAGGGCTAGGCAGTGTTTGGTTCTGTTGTACGTAGGGTCGCTATGAGTCGGAACCTACGTGACAGCACCTAACAACACCACCACCCCATGATACGATGTGAAGAAAAAGGCACTTCATCTCTGTGGTATTCTTTCCCCAAATCCATAACACCAGTCTATTCATGAGAACGACATAAGGCAAACCCAAACTGAGGGAAATTGTACAAAACACTTGATGAGTTCTGCTCCAAACTTTTAAGGTCATGAAAAACAAAGACTGAGAATCCATCACAAATCACAGGAGAACTAAGGAGATGTGGCAACTAAATGCAATGTAGTATCCTGGATTGGATCCTGGAACAGATAAAGGACAATAATGGAAAAACTGGTGAGATTTGAATAACATCTAGAATTTAGTTAACAGTGGTGTGTCAGTGTTGGTGTCTTAATTTTGACAAATGTACCACAGTAATGTAAGATGATAGCATGAGGGAAAATTGAAGCTTGGTGAGGAGTATACAGGAACTTTCTGTATTATCTACTAAATTTCCAAAATTAAAATTTTATTTTAAAGAACTTCATAAATACAAAAGTAGACAAGAAAAGGGAAAAAAGGAAACAAAGAACAGATAGGACAAATAGAAAGATTGTAGATATAAACTTAAATGTGTCAATAATTACATTAAATGTAATTTGGATTAACAACACTATCAACCAATTTGACCAAACTGATATTCATAGAATGCTATATTGAACAACTACAGAATACATACTCTTTTCTAGAACACATGGAACGTTAACCAAGATAGGCTATATTCTAGGACATACAACATCTCAATAAACTTAAAACACTTAAAATCTTACAGAGTATATTCTCTAACACAACAAAATTAAATTAGAAACCAATAATAACAAAATATCTAGCAAATCCTTCAAATGATTGTTTCTGCTTCTAGACAAGACAGAGTAATAGGTACTGAATTTACTCTCCTGCCTAAAACAACCTAAGAACCGAACCCAGATGATGTATATGAAATGATTTTTAAGCACTGGACATCAGATAAAGGAGCCCTGCTGGCACAGTAGTTAAAGCAGTCGACTGCTAACTGAAAGGTCTGCAGTTCAAAACCATCAGGGGCTCTGCGGGAGAAAGACGTGGCAGCCTGCTTCCATAAAGATTCACAGCCTTGGAAACCCTATGGTGTTGCTATGAGTCAGAATTGACTCAACAGCAGTGGGTTTTTTTTTTTGTTTGGACATCAGTTAACGAAGGAAGTGATCCTTGAGATATGGGAAACAAATGAGGTGAGCCCTAAAATTATCCCAGCTTACTCTCCTGGAGGAACCCAGGTTGATCCTAGCAGACTCCCTAAGTTCCGATGTAGCTGGAAGTCTAAGGAGAATGTGGTGATTAAAATTCTCAGAATAGAGTACCAGAACTGCATAGATCTTTACAGGGTCTCCCTCAAGGCTACATATGAGTACTGACGAGAACATGTGTCTGAGGAAACTATACAAGATTAGGGAAAGAGCCACTCCAAAGGATTAGAGGTAACAGTGGCCAGCACTCTCACAAGACTGGGAACATTGCCTGTTCTCAGCAGCTAGATAGAAAAGCCCAGAATTGACAAGGTGTTGGGTAGAGCACACAAAGGTCTTGTCTCAGTCCCATTGCTGTCGAGTCAATTCCAACTATAGGACAGAGTACACCTGCCCCATAGGGTTTCCTAGGCTGTAATCTTTATGGAAGCAGACAGCCACATCTTTCTCCTGCAGAGTGGCTGGTGGGTTCAAACCACATGACCTTACAGTTAGCAGCTGAATGCTTAACCACTGCACCACCAAGGCTACTTAAACGAGCCTGTTCCCACGAAGTTTCAAACTGGGGACCTTCTGCGTGTAAGGGAATGTGCTAACCACTACACTAAGGAAACCAGGCCTTGCCTCAGTAGAAAAAAAAAATGAAACCAAACCTGTTGCCATCAAGTCGATTCCGACTCATAGTTACCCTGTAGGACAGAGTAAAACTGCCCAATAGGGTTTCCAAGGAGGGCCTGGTGGATTCAAACTGCTAACCACTACATCACTATACCACCAGGGTTTCCCTTGCCTCAGTAAACTCAAAAAAACCAAACTCATTGCCATCGAATAGATTCTGACTCATAGCGACCCTATAGGACAGAGTAGAACTGTCCCGTAGAGTTTCCAAGGAGCACCTGGTAGATTTGAACTGCTGACCTTTTGGTTAGCAGCCATAGCACTTAATCACTATGCCACCAGAGGTTCCAAACCATTGCCGTTGAGTCGATTCCGACCCATAGGTGGAGAATAATTAGGCCTAGACTGAGCACTGCTCTGGTCTCACATAACAAATTTTAAAAGCAAGGCCCAAAAGAATCAAACTGTTTCCAAGTAACGTAACTGCATTCCAGAACAACATTCAAGAATATTTATAAGAATACAGAAATAGATAACATCGAACAAGGTAAAATTCACAATGTCTGGCATCCAATCAAAAATGACTAGGCATGTTCTAAAATTAGATTATGTGAATGTTACACAGCCCTGTGAATATTCTTAAAAAAAAACTGATTTTACACTTTAAACGAGTGAACTATATGGTATATGAATTACACCTCCGAAAGCTGTTTAAAAAATGACTAGGCACAGCAGGACTTTCAAAATTGTCCAGTGAGGACCTTGGCACATCCTCTCCCCAAAAGAGAATAATAAAACTGGACAAAATTGTCAAAATCAACCACTTCAGAACTCCGGAAATTAACCAAAAGCATACACCACTTCGAAAAGTCTTTATACAAGAAAGACTACTTACTGGACCTCAATAAAAAGAGCAGTGTCTGTGGTGTTTAACTTAGGTCTGCTCCCCTCCCCCCAGCTCCCTGATGCAGTAGCCTTGAGGACTGGCAGCCTTGCTGCAGTTGAAGGGGACTGATCTAATTTGAAGCTCCACAGAAAAGCCTCATGCCCGATAGTTATCTCAGTAGCAAATAATCAGGGGAGGCCAACATCACAGCTGCCTAAGGCTGAAACACTGGTTGGGACAAGCAACAGACCAGTCAAAATTCCAAAAAGGGAATCTGGGAAATGAGACAGGCATAAAGGCTTTGATAAGCTCCCACATTTTCCAGGGGATCTGGAAGGCTGTGGCACAGTCCTCCAAGCCAGGCAGCTTCCCCTCCCTTTTTCATTTAGGAACAAGAAGTTAAATCTCACCTGCAGGATGAATTTGAACAATCAAGAAATTGAACTTTGAGTGTATTCTGTTCATATTAGTTATTGAAATTGTTGATATATATTGTACTATACTACCAAAGAAATACTGGTTTTAGTAGGAGATGGCGACTCTCTGGCACCGAGACTTCCTCAGACACACCGATTCCCCTCCCTTGACTTCCAAGAGTCTGCTGTTTTTCCAGCAAGAAGGCACAGCCATTTGAAGATGCTTCCTTCTGGGGGCTTGTGTTTGGAGTCATGGGAACTAATGCATGCTTTTTATTTTGTGAAAGGGCCATGTACTCAGACTTTCATTATGTCCCGGATTTTTAATTCCTCTTGCAGTACTGACCAACAGAGAGAGGAGGGGCTATTTCAAGCCTCCAACATGTGTTTGTAAATGAAATTCTCCATTCAAACATTTTAAAGGGCTTTAAACGATATCTGTTTATAAAAGTGGTGCCCTTCCCTTGCATTACTAACCACCCATTGCCATACTAACCACATCAACCATAATAATAACGATCATAGGTTTTTTTTAAACAACACACACACACACTTTGTTTCTAAACTTGAGTTTCTTCAGTGATTTCAAAATGAGGTATAAGGATATCAGATCCATTTCTCAAAATCCTGGGACCTGTTTCTCTAAACATTGTACTAACATCCAACTTGTTTTTACATTATTCATCAAGGATTTATAAAATTATTCTGGACATACATGTAAGTTATTTTTTATAATGTAAATATTTTTGATATATTACAAAAAAGGATATAATTAACATATCTTGATTGTAATTGTCATATATTTTCATATGTAAATAGATTTTGAAGTATTTTTATTTGTGAACTTTATTTAAAGCATTTGTAATGGCACGTTCAACTGTTTTATGTATGTAGCCTTTGAAATCCAATAAATAAAATAAATAGGAATGTTAGGCTAAAAAAATTTGTATTCAATTTAACTAATGCTCTCTGCTTTTAAAGGGCTCATCTGGTTGGGTCAGGCTCAACCAGATAAAGTAAAAAGATTTTTAAAAAATGAATTATTATGCTAACACCAACCAAAAGAAAGCCCTAGGGGCTATATTAATAACAAAGTAGGTTTCAGAGGACAGAATTCTACCAGGAACAAAGATTGAGATTTCATAATGATAAAGTTTTCAATTCATCAAGAAGACAACAATCTTAAATATTTATGCATCTGTATTAGTTTTCTATTGCTGCATAAGAAATTACCACAAACTTCGTGACTTAAAACAACATATATTCCCATACTTCACACCATGTATTAAAATTAACTCAAAATGAATCAACAACCTAAATGCAAGCACTAAAACCATAAAACTCTTAGAACGAAACATAGGGGTAATGCTCTGGGACCTAGTTTTTGACAATGGATTCTTAGATATAATACCAAAAGCATGATCAACAAAAGACAAAATAGATAAATTGGACTTCATCAAAATAAAATTAAAAAAAAAACTTTTGTGCACCAAAGGACTTTATCAACAAAGTGAAGAGACAACCTACAGAATAGGAGAGATAGACAGTGGTATGGTTGCACAACATGATTAACTGTAACTAATTTTTTTTAATGTCACTGAATTGTACATGTAAAAAATGTTGAAATTGCAAATGTTTTGTGTTATATATATATATAAATGTGTACATATACAAATGCATATACATACATATATATATACACATGTATATATATACATGCACATAAGCGCTCAGGCTGCTAACCAAAATGTCAGCAGTTCAAATCCACCAGCTGCTCCTGGGTAACTTTATGGGGCAGTTCTACTCTGTCCTATAGGGTCACTATGAGTCGGAATCGACTCGGCAGCAAACAACATATATATATATTTACCACAGTAGAAAAAAAAAACATATTATCTCTCAGTTTCCATGGATCAGGAGTCTGGGCACAGCTTTGTGAAGTCCTCTGCTCAAAGTCTAAACAGGCTACAATCGAGGTATCAGCTGAGCTGTGTTTGCCTGTGGACACTCAACTAGGAAAGAATCCATTTCCAGCCTCATTCAGATTGTTGGCTGAATTCATTTCCTTGCAGCTGTGTGGCTGAAGGCCACACGAACTTGACCTATCAACCAACTTAACCCATTGACATTTATAGAACATTCTACCCAACAACAGCAGAATACACGTATTTTTTAAATGCACACGGAACATTTACCAGTATATGCTACATTTTGAGACATAAAACAAGTCTCAATATACTGCAAAATATTAAAATCATAAAAAGTATGTTCTCTAAACACAATTGAATTAAATTAAAAGTCAATAACAGGAAGATCTCTGGAAAACCCTCAAACATTTGGAAACTAAATAAAACATTTCTAAATAATTGATGGGCCAAAGAAGGAACCAAATGGAAAATTAGAAAAAAAATTAATCTTAAAGAAAGTTAAAACATGGTACATGAAAATTTGTGGGATGCTGTATCAACAGTGCTTGTGGGACGGTGGAAGGACTCACAGCACCAAATGTCTATATTAGAAAAGAAGAAAAATCTCCAATCAATGACAGCTTCAACTTTAAGAAAGTAGAAAAAGAGCAAAGTAAACCCAAAGTAAGCAAAAGTAAGGAAATAAATTACTAAATCAATAAAATTGATAAACCTCTAGCCAGTCTGATTAGGAAAAAAAGAAAGAAGACATAAATAACTATTACCAATGAGAGAGATGACACCACTACAGATTCTACAGATATTAAAAAATAATAAGGATATTTTATGAATAACTTTATGCCAATAAATTTGGAAGATTTAGGTGAAATGAACAAATTCCTTACAAGACACAAACTACCAAAGCTCATTCAAGAAAAAAATAAACTGAATAGTCCTGTTGTTGTTGTTGTTGTAAGGTGCCGTCCACTGACTTCCAACTCACAGCCACCGACTGTATGCACAACAGAATAAAACACCGCCTGGTCCTGCACTATCCTCACAATCATAGTTATGCTTGAGCCCATTGTTGCAACCACTGTGTCAGTTCATCTTGCTGAGGGTCTTCCTCTTTTTCGCTGACCCTCACTTTACCAAGCATGGTGTCCTCCTCCATGATAACATGTCCAAAGTATGTGAGATATGGTCTCACCATCCTTGCTTCTAAGGAGCATTCTGGCTGTACTTCTTCCAAGACAGATTTGCTCATTCTTTTGGCAGTCCATGGTATATTCAATATTCTTTCTCCAACACCGTAATTCAAGGGCATTGATTCTTCTTCAGTCTTCCTTATTCGTTGTCCGGCTTTCGCATACTTATGAGGTGATTGAAAGCACTATGGTTTGGGTCAGGCACACCTCAGTCCTTAAAGTGACGTCTTTGCTTTTCAACACTTTAAAGAGATCTTTTGCAGCAGATTTGCACAATGCAATGCATCTTTCAATTTCTTGACTGCTGCTTCCATGGGCATTAATTGTGGATCCAAGTAAAATGAAATCCTTGACAACTTTGATCTTTTCTCAGTTTATCATGATGTTGCTTGTTGGTCCAGTTGTGAGGATATTTGTTTTCTTTATGTTGAGGTGTAATCTATACTGAAGGCTGTAGTCTTTGATCTTCATCAGTAAGTGCTTAAAGTCTTCTTCACTTTCAGCAAACAAGGCTGTGTCATCTGCATAACACAGGTTGTTAATGAGTCTTCCTCCAATCCTGATGCCCATTCTTCATACAGTCCAGCTTTTCAGATTATTTACTTAGCACAGAGATTGAATAAGTATATACCAGTGAGCTGAAATGGACTGGTATTGGCCATTTTGAATTGGACAATCATATGGTCTACTATGTCAGGAGAGACAACTTGAAGAGGAATGGCATTAAATAGCCCTATATCTATTAAATAAATTCAATCTGTAATTTTAAAGCATCCCGCTAACAGAACTCGCATTACTTCACTGGTAAATTCTATGAAACACTTACTGAAGAAATAATTCCAATTCTACGCAATTTCTTCCAGAAAAACTGAAGAGGAAGGAGTATTTCCCAACTCATTCTATAGGGTAAGCAGCACCCTGATACCAAAACCAGACAAATTAATTACAATAAAAGAAAATCACAGACCAATATCCCTCGTGATTAAATGCAAAATTTCTAAACAATCAATAGATGGTACTGGGACAAATGGATATCCACAAGCAAAAGAATGTATTTGGACCCCTAACTCACACCATATGCAAAATTTAACTAAAAATGGATCATAGAACTAAATGCAAGAAATAAACTATAAAACTCTTTGAAAGCAACAGAGGAGTAAATCTTTGTGGCCTTGGGCTAGGGAACAGTTTCTCAAATACAACACGAAAAACACAAATGACAAAAGAAAAAATAGATAAATTGCATTACATCAAAATTTAAAACTTTTGTGCTGCAAACAATACCATCAAGAAAATGAAAAGATAACCCAAAAAATGCGGGAAAATACTTGAGAAGCATGTATCTGATAAGGGATCTGCATACAGAATATATAAAAAAAATTTTACAACTCAATAATAACAAGATAAATAGCCCAATTAAAAAATGGGCAAAGCATGTGAATAGACTTTTCTCCAAAGAAGACATGTTGTTGTTGTTGTTAGGTACCGTTAAGTCGGTTCTGACTCATAGTGACCCTATGTACAATAGAATGAAACATTGCCAGATCCTCCACCATCCTCATAAACCTTGCTTTGCTTGAGCCCATTGTTGCAGCCACTGTGTCAATCCATCTACTGGAGGGTCTTCCTCTTTTTTGCTGATCCTTTACTCTACTCAGAATCTACTAGACAGCAACAGGTTTTTGGCTACTCTACCAAGCGTGATGTCGCTCTCCCAGGACTGGTCCCTCCTGACAACATGTCCAAAGTATGTGAGATGTACTTTCACCATGCTTCCAAGGAGCATTCTGGTTGTACTTCTTCCAAGACAGATTTGTTCGTTCTTCTGGCAGTCCATGGTATATTCAATACTCTTTCTCGAACACCATAATTCAAAGGCATCGATTCTCCTTCTGTCTTCCTTATTCACTGTCCAGCTTTCACATGCATATGAGGCAATTGAAAACACCATGGCTTGGGTCAGACACACCTTAGTCTTCAAGATGACATCTTAGCTTTTTAACACTTTAAAGAGATCTTTTGCAGCAGATTTGCCCAAAGCAATGTGTCCTTTGATTTCTCAACTGCTGCTTGCGTGGGTGTTGATTGTGGATCCAAGTAAAATGAAATCCTTGACAACTTCAATATTTTCTCCATTTATCATGATGTTGCTTATAGGTCCAGTTGTGAGGATGTTTGTTTTCTTTCTGTTGAGGTGTAATCCATACTGAAGGCTGTGGTCTTTGATCTTCATCAGTAAGTGCTTCAAGTCCTCTTCACTTTCAGCAAGCAAGGTTGTGTCATCTGCATAACGCAGGTTGTTAATAAGTCTTCCTCCAGTCCTGATGCCCTGCTCCTCTTCATATAGTCCAGCTTCTCAGATTACTTGCTCAACATACAGATTGAATAATTATGGTGAAAAGATACAACCCTGACGCACACCTTTCCTGATTTTAAACCACACAGTATCCCCTTGTTCTGTTCCAACGACTGCCTCTTGATCTAAGTACAGGTTTCTCATCAGCACAATTAAGTGTTCTAGAATTCCCATTCTTCCCAATGTCATCCATAATTTGTTATGATCCACACAGTCCAATAAATACCTTTGCATAGTCAATAAAACACAGGTAAACATCTTTCTGGTATTCTCTGCTTTCAGCCATGATCCATCCAACATCAGCAATGATATCCAAGGTTCCATGTCCTCTTCTGAATCTGACTTGAATTTCTGGCAGTTCCCTGCTCAGCAAAATTTTATTTGTGTGTGATATTAACAATATTGTTTGGTAATTGCCGCATTCTGTTGGATCACCTTTCTTTGGATTGGGTACAAATACAGATCTCTTCCAGTCAGTTGGCCAGGTAGCTATCTTCCAAATTTCTTGGCATAGATGATTGAGTGCTTCCAGCACTGCATCTATTTGTTGAAACATCTCAATTGGTATTCTGTCAATTCCTGAAGCTTTTTTTTTTTTTTTTGGCCAATGCCTTCAGTGTAGTTTGGACCTCTTCCTTCAGTACCAGTTCTTGATCATATGCTACCTCCTGAAATGGTTAAATGTCGACCAAGATATACAAATGAACAATAAGCACATGGAAAGCTGCTCAAAATTACTAGTCATTTAAAAAAAAACCAAACCCGTTGCTGTCGAGTAGATTCCAACCACAATGAAATACCACTTCACATCCACCAGAATACCTATAATCAAGGACAGACAATAACAAGTGTTGAGGATGTAGAGAAATTGGAACCCTCACATATTGCTGGTGGGAATGTAAAATGTTGCAGGCACTTCAGAAAATAAGTTGGCAGTTCATTATGACCCAGCAATTCTACTCTTAGGTATATACCCAAGAGCAATGAAAACATATGAGTAAATTAGTTTCCTAGTCACTAACTTATACACAAAGTGTTTTGATCCCTGTAATGTGTCAGCACTCTCCTCATTACCACCCTGAATTCCCCGTTTCCATTCCTTTGATTTTCCTGCCCCTTCCTGCCTTCTTATCTTTGCTTTTGGGCAAATGTTGCCATTTGGGTCTTGTAGAGTTGAATGTTCTAAGGAGCACTTTCCTCACTGTGTTATTGTTTATTTTCTAGGCCTGTCTATTATTTGGCTGAAAGGTGATCTCTGGGAGCACTTCAGATCCAAGTTAGCAGGGTGACTAAGGGCCATAGTCTCCGGGGTTCCTCCAATCTCTATCAGACCAGTAAGTCTAGTCTTTTTTTATGAATATGGGTTTTGTTCTACATTTTTCCCCTGCTCTGTCCAGGACCCTCTATTTTGATTCTGGTCAGAGCAGTGGGTAGTGGTAGCAGGGCACCATCTAGTTCTTCTGGTCTCAGGCTAGTGGAAGCTGTGATTTGGGTGAGCCATTAGTCCTTTGGACTAATTGCTTCCTTGAGTCTTTGGTTTTCTTCACTCTCCTTTGCTCCAGAGGTGAAGAGACCAATAGTTGTATCTTAAATGGCCCCTTGCAAGCTTTTAAGATTCCAGACACTACTCACCAAAGTAGGATGTAGAACATTGACTTTATGAGCTATGTTATGCCCATTGACTAGACGTCTCCTGAGACTATGGTCCCCAGCCCTCAAGCCCAGTTTGGTTATGTCTAAGTTTCCCTGGCTGTGCTCCCTGTGTGTTCCACTTTATATATGACTATACATGCAGCACATACGAATATGTACGCAGAAGTATCCACAACCAAGTATATATGCACGTGGGTAGACTCCCATATGCCCTCCCATACCTATTCAGCATATATATCTGCCTATATTTTTTTATATATATCCACTCGTAAGTTATTGTTTGTTATTACTGTTGTTGCAGGGTTGTATATGTTGTAGCGTTTAGCGTAGTTGCCTTTTATTCTTCTGTACCCCCTCAGTGTCTTTCTTTGTCTTGGTCATGCATGTTGTACTGACTTCCCCCGTATTGTGCACTGCCTTTCCCTTCACCAAAATTAACATATGTCTACTATTTATCCGTTATGCATTGCCATGGAGTTGATTCCAACTCATAGCAACCCTGTAGGACAGAATAGAACTGCCCCATAGGGTTTCCAAAAAGTAGCTGGTGGATTCTAACTGCCGACCTTTTCATTAGCAGCCAAGCTCTTAATCATTGTGAGACCAGGGCTCCTTCTACTATCTAGTTGGTGGTTTTCCCTCCCTCTGCCTCCCATCCCTGGTAACCATCAAACAATATTACTTTCTGTGTGTAACCCTTTTTAAAAAAACTTTTATACAATATTTGTCCTGTTGTGGTTGACTTATGTCACTCAGCATAATGTCCTCCAGATTCATCCATGTTGTGAGATGATTGGTGGATTCATCATTATTCTTTATCATTGTGTAGTATTCCTTTGTGTGTATGTACCACAGTTTTTTTTTTAATCCATTCGTCCATTGATGGGCGTTTACGTTGTTTCCATCGTTTTACTATTGTTAATAATGCTGCAGTGAACACGGGTGTGCCTATGTCTACTCTTGTCATGGCTCTTATTTCCTTAGGATATATACCTTTTTTATATACCTAGGAACGGGATTGCTGGATCATACAGTGTTCTTATTTCTAGCTTTTTAAGGACGCACCATATCGTTTTCCATAGTGGTTGTACCATTTTGTATTTCTACCAGCAGTGTATAAGAGTTCCAATTTCCACACAACCTCGCCAGCATTTGCTGCTTTCTGATTTTGGATCAGTGCCATTCTCGTTGGGTTGGGATGATATCTCATTGTAGTTTTGATCTGCATCTCTCTAATGGCTAGTGGCTATGAAAACCCTATGGGGCAGTTCTACTCTACTCTGTCCTGTAGGGTCGCTATGAGTCGGAATCAACTCAACAGCAACAGGTTTGGTTTGGAAACCCTGGTGGCACAGTGGTTAAGTGCTACAGCTGCTAACCAAAAAAGTCGGTAGCTCGAATCCACCAGGCGCTCCTTGAAAACTCTGTGGGGCAGTACTACTCTATCCTGTAGTGTCGCTATGAGTCAGAATCAACTCGACGGCAATAGGTTTTTTTTTTTTTTTAATGGCTATGAGTCAAAATCCACAGCAACAGGTTTAAAGGCTAATGATCGCAAGCATTTCTTCATGTGTTTGTTAGTCACCTGAATGTTTTCTTTGGTGAAGTGTCTGTTCATGCCCTGTCCCCGTTTTTTAAGTGAACTGTTTGTCTTTTTGTTGTTGAGATGTTGAAGCTTTTATAAATTTTAAAGATTAGACACTTGTCGGATATGTTGTAGTCAAAAATTTTTTCCCAGTCTGTAGTTTCTCTTTTTACTCTTTTGGAGAAGTCTTTTGATGACCGTAAGTATTTAACTTTTAGGAGGTCCCAGTTATCTAGCTTATCTTCTGCTATTTGTGCATTTTTAGTTATGGCTGGTGTTCTACTTATGCTGTATATGAGGGCCCCTAGTGTTGTCCCTATTTTTTCATCCAATATCTTTATAGTTTTAGGTTTTACATTTAGGTCTTCGATCCATTTTGAGTTAGTTTTTGCGTGTGGTGTGAGGTATGGATCTTGTTTCGTTTATCTGCAGATGGACATCAGTTTTTCACAGCACCATTTGTTAAAAACAGTATCTCTTCCCCATTTAATGGGCTTCAACATTTTGTCGAAGTTCAGCTGTCCACAGTTGGTTGGATTTACTTCTGGGTCCTCAATTCTGTTCCAATGGTCTATGTGTCTGTCATTGTACCAGTACCAGGCTGTTCTGACTACCATAGCTGCATAAAAGGTTCTGAGATCACAAAGTGTGAGGTCTCCTACTTTGTTCTTCTTCAAAAATGCTTTAGCTATCCAGGGCCTTTTTCCTTTCCATATAAAGTTGGTGATTAGATTTTCTGTCTCATTAAAGAATGTCGCTGGAATTTGGATCAGGGTTGCATTGCATTATAAAGACATTTTCAGATAAATAAAAGCTAAGAGAATTTATCACCAGCAGAATTGCTAAAGAAAGTTCTTGAGGCCAAAAGGAAATGATACCAGAAGGAAAGTCAAACTTTTAGGAAAGAGTGAAGGGCATAAAAAGGACTATTTACCTCTTAATTTATTTAAAATACATTGAATAATTTAAATCCAAAATTATACCATTGTCTTGTTGGGTTAAAACTGTATATCGATGTAACACATATAGCAACATAGCAGAAAGACTGGGTGAGAGAAGATACTTTTAAATTTGCTGTTGCTATTTTTTATTACAATCTGGGCATATGCAAATATTTTTCTCCCCGAGTTTAGAAGTTAAAATGACAAAGCTGAAAGGAATGTATATAAGTGAGTTCTTAGACTGGAAATGCTTATATGTCAAAATCTTTTATACCTAGGTGAGAATTTATGTTAATAAAATATTTCTTCACTGTACCCTGTTGTTGACTCACAGTGAGCAGTCACAGTTTCAATTTTATAACTTAGTTCAAATTAATGAAACTATGTGTCTACAGTGTCTAGCTCATCCCCAAAAGCCCTCCTAATGAGTATTTGATCAACACATTGACTTACTGTATTTCTAAATACTGTTGTATGTTACCTATTATTAGCTTACTTTGCTCTCAGTGAGCATAGGATATACGTGTTTAGCCAAATTTATATGAATTACATAGTTAACTACCATTTCATAGCTCAAATAACCCTCAGAATCATTTATTCTAAGCAGTTCTAGCAAATGTTTAACAACAGACTGGGGATGGGTGGGTGCTGACTTGCAGCATGCTGATTTCCATGGTGTAAATACTCCTACCATGACTATTACCGACAATGATATCAACCAGCTCACGAAATTCCTGAAATTTTGACAATCGGCTCTGGGGAGCTTATGAGTCAGCTCCAGTACATCATTCACTCCAAGTCCTTTATTTTACATCTTTTCAAGGTTTTGAGTGGCAGATATACGTGTAAAAAGAAACAAAGGCCATTCAGATTACACTTAGCCTGAATGAGCTGTCATGTAGGAGGAAGCACACTGAACTCAGAATCAGAAGTTAAGAGGTGAAGCTTTGCCTCTACCACTTACCAGCTATGTGACCTCGGACAAATCCCCTGCCCCCTCCGAGCCTCAGTTTCCCTGTCTGTAAAATAAAAATAATGATTTTTGCCAAGTTCACTTTACAATAAGAAAATCTGTCCACACAAAAACTTGTACACAAATGTTCACAGCAGCAGTACTCAAAATAGCCAAAAAATGGAAACAACGTGAATGTCCATCAACTAACGAATGAATAAATAAAATCTGGTATATCCATACAATGAATTTGGCAATAAAAAGAAATGAAGTTTAGAGAAACGCAAATCAAAACTACGATGAGATTTCATCTCGTTCCAACAAGGCTGCCATTAACCCAAAAAACACAAAATAATAAATGTTGGAGAGGCTGTGGAGAGACTGGAACACTTATACACCGCTCTTGGGAATGTAAAATGGTACAACCACTTTGGAAATCGATTTGGTGCTTCCTTAAAATACCATACGAACCAGCAATCCAACTTCTTGGAACATATCCTAGAGAAATAAGAGCCTTTACACAAACAGATAAATGCACACCCATGTTCATTGCAGCACTGTTTACAATAGCAAAAAGATGGAAGCAACCAAGGTGCCCATCAATGGATGAATGCATAAATAAATTATGGTATACTCACACAATGGAATACTACGCATCGATAAAGAACAGTGAGGAATCTGTGAAACATTTCATAACATGGAAGAATCTGGAAGGCATTGTGCTGAGTGAAATTAGTCAATTGCAAAAGGACAAATATTGTATAAGACCACTATTTTAAGATCTTGAGAAATAGTTTAAACAGAGAAGAAAATATTTTTTGATGGTTATGAGAGGGGGGAGGGGAGGAGGGTGGGAGTTGGGTACTCACTAATTAGATAAAAAAAAAATTAGATAGTAGATAAGAATTACTTTAGGTGACGGGAAAGAACACACAATACAGGCAAGGTAAGCACAACTGGACTAAACCAAAAGCAAGGAAGTTTCTGGAATAAACTGAATGCTTTGAAGGCCAGCGTAGCAGGGGCAGGGGTTTGGGGACCATGGTTTCAGGGGACATCTAAGTCAATTGGCATAACAAAATCTACTAAAAAAACATTCTGCATCCCACTTTGAAGAGTGGCGTCTGGGGTCTTAAACGCTAGCAAGCGGCCACCTAAGATGCATCAATTGGTCTCAACCCACCTGGATCAAAGGAGAATGAAGAACGCCAAGGACACAAGGTAATTACGAGCCCAGGAGACAGAAAGGGCCACATGAACCAGAGACTACATCAGCCTGAGACCAGAACTAGATGGTGGCCGGCTACAACCAATGACACCCCTGACAGGGAATGCAACAGAGAACCCCTGAGGGAGCAGGAGAGCAGTGGGATGCAGACTCCAAATTCTCGTAAGAAGACCAGACTTGATGGTCTGACTGAGACTAGAAGGACCCCAGTGGTCATGGCTCCCAGGCCTTCTGTTGTCCCAGGACAGGAACCATTCCTGAAGCCAACTCTTCAGACATGGATTGGACTGGACAATGGGTTGGAGAGGGATGCTGGTGAGGAGTGAGCTTCTTGGATCAGGTGGACACTTGAGACTATGCTGGCATCTCCTGCCTGGAGGGGAGATGAGAGGGTGGAGGGGGTTAGAAGCTGGCGAAATGGACACGAAAAGAGAGAGTTGGCGGGGGGGGGGGAGCAGGCTGTCTCATTAGGGGGAGAGCACTTGGGAGTATGTAGCAAGGTGTATATGTTTTTGTGTCAGAGACTGACTTGATTTGTAAACTTTCACTTAAAAAAAAAGCACAATAAAAATTAAAGAAAAAAAAAGGAAATGAAGTACTGATACATTTTATAACATGGATGAACCAGGCACAAAATACCACATATTCTATGATTCCATTTTATGAAATGTTCAGAATAGAGAAATCTATAGAGACAGAAAGTAGATTAGTGGTTACCTAGTGTTGAGGGTATGGGGGATTAGGGGAGTGATCGCTAAAGGGTATGAGGTTTCTTTTTGCAGTGATGAAAACATTCCAAAATTTTTTGTGGTGATAGCTGCACAACTGTGTATATATACTAAAAACCATGAAATTGTACACTTAAAAAAAACTAAATAAGGAATAAACTACTCATATATGCAATTTACCTGAATGAATCTCTAAGAGAATTATGTAGTGTGGGGAAAAAAAAAAGCCAAACCCAAAAAGTTACATCCTATATGATTCTATTTATATAACATTCTAGAAATGACAAAATTACAGATTTGGAGAACAGATCAGTGGATGCCAGGGGTTAAGGAGGAAGTGGCAGTGGGGGGAACTGCGTGTAGACAAATTGTGGTAATAGAAATTTTCTGTACCTTGACTGTATCAATGCCAATATCTTGGTTGTAATACTGTATTAGAGTTTTGCAAGGTGTAACTATTGGGGGAAACTAGGTAAAAGATACACAGGATCTCTGTATTATTACTTACAATTACATGTTATTATGAATTGAATTATGTCCCCCAAAAATGTGTGTCAACTGGGCTAGGCCATGATTTCCACTACTGTGTGATTGTCCACCATTTTGTCACCTGATGTGATTTTCCTATGTATTGTAAATCCTATCTCTATGATATTAATGAGAAAGGATTAGAGGCAGTTATATTAACAAGGCAGGGCTCAACATACGAGATTAGGCTGCATCTTGAGTCAACCTCTTTTGAGATATAAAAGAGAGAAGCAGCAGAAAGACAGGGGGACTTCCTACTACCAAGAAAGCAGAGGTAGTAGCAGAGCCCGTCCTTTGGACCTGGGGTCCCTGCGCTGAGAAGCTCCTAGACAAGGGAACTGTTGATGACAAGGACCTTCCACCAGAGCCAACAGGGAGAGAAAGCCTTCCATTGGAGCTGGGACCCTGAATTCAGACTGCTAGCCTACTAGACTGGGAGAGAATGAACTGTTAAAGCCATCCACTGGTGTTATTTCTGTTATAGTAGCACTAAACAACTAAGACACGTGAATCTACAATTATCTCAAAATAAAAAAGACTTACGTGACATAATGGACGTAAAAGCACTTTGTAAGTTACAAAATTATGTACAAATAATTATTCTGCATCCTTGGTGAGAGAAATAGTATAGAACTATTATGACTCTATTCACTCATAAATTCAAAAAACACTTATTGACCCACTACTGTGTTCAAAGACTAGGCTAGATGCTGCAAGGCATACAAAGTCATGAACTTATGGTAAAATTACAATTGATGCCATCTTGTAAGTTTTGGCTGAGCCTGGGTCCTTCCTACCATGAAGAAAGCAGAGTTAGGAGCAGAGCCCGTTCTTTGGACCTGGAGCGTTGAGAAGCTCCTAGACCAGGGAACTATTGATGATCGTTCTGTAGATCAATAAAAATATCAATGTTTTCTTAAAATGTCTTTATTCACACTTTATATAAGTCGCTATAAGTCAGAATCAACTCGACAGCAACAGGTTTTTGTTTTGTTTTTTATCTAAAATTAAGAAAACCTCATCTTCCATTAAAAAAAAAGAATTCAAAGTGACTCGAGGGACGTAGCAAGCAATTCTCTGAGGTTGAAGAGGTAGACAAAGACTAACGAGTTTTTATTTTATCTTGAAGGAAAAGAAGGGACTATTTGCATCTTTTAAGCAGGGGCACAACATTGTATGAAGAGAGACTACTAAAGACTGAAAGGCTAGTAGAAAATAATAATTATTGTAGCTAATATAGATAGACTACTTTCAGTGCTGGAAGTGATCACTCGTCTATGCCAAGAAATATGGAAGACAGCTTCCTGGCCAACTGACTGGAAGAGATCCATATTTATGGCTATTCCCAAGAAAGGTGATCCAACCAAATGTGGAAATTATGGAACAATATCATTAATATCACACGCAAGCAAAACTTTGCTGAAGATCATTCAAAAACGGCTGCAGCGGTATATCCAGAGGGAACTGCCAGAAATTCAGACCGGTTTCAGAAGAGGACGTGGAACCAGGGATATCATTGTTGATTTCAGATGGATCCTGGCTGAAAGCAGAGAATACCAGAAGGATGTTTACCTGTGTTTTATTGACTATGCAAACGAATTTGACTGTGTGGATCATAACAAATTATGGATAACGTTGCGGAGAATGGGAATTCCAGAACACTTAATTGTGCTCATGAAGAACCTTTACATAGATCAAGAGGCAGTTGTTTGGACAGAACAAGGGGATACTGATTGGTTTAAAGTCAGGAAAGGTATGTGTCAGGGTTGTATTCTTTCACCATACCTATTTAATCTGTATGCTGAACAAATAATACGAGAAGCTGGACTATATGAAGAATGGGGCATCAGGATTGGAGGAAGACTCATTAACAACCTGAAAAGTTTTTTTTTTTTGTTATGCAGATAACACAACCTTGCTTGCTGACAGTGAAGAGAACTTGAAGCACTTACTGATGAAGATCAAAGATTATGGCCTTCAGTATGGATTGCACCTCAACATAAACAAAACAAATATCCTCACAAATGGACCAATGAGCAACATCATGATAAAGGGAGAAAAGATTGAAGTTGTCAAAGATTTCATTTTACTTGGATCCACAATCAACAGCCATGGAAGCAGCAGTCGAGAAATCAAAAGACGCATTGCATTGGGTAAATCTGCTGCAAAAGACCTCTTTAAAGTGTTGAGAGGCAAAGATGTCACCTTGAGGACTAAGGTGGGCCTGACCCAAGCCATGGTGTTTTCAATTGCCTCATATGCATGTGAAAGCTGGACAATGAAGAATGGATGCCTTTGAATTGTGGTGTTGGTGAAGAATATTGAATATACCATAGACTGCCAAAAGAACCAACAAATCTGTCTTGGAAGAAGTACAACCAGAATGCTTCTTAGAAACAGGGATGGTGAGACTACATCTCACATACTTTGGACATGCTGTCAGGAAGGATCAGTCCCTGGAGAAGGACATCATGCTTGGTAAAGTAGAGGGCCAGCTAAAAGGGAGAAGACCCTCAACAAGAAGGATTGACACAATGGCTGCAACAATGGGTTCAAGCATAGCAATAAATGTTTCATTCTGTTGTGCATAGGGTTGCTATGAGTTGGAGCCAACTTGATGGCACCTAACAACAACAACAAAGTGTGACAGGTGCTATTCTAAGAGATTTTTTTATTCTAGTATTTTATGTAAATTCATTTAATCCTCACAACTACCCAATATATTATTATCATCCCCGTTTTAAAGATGAGGAAACAAAGGCACAGAGAGGTGAACTGATCTACTCAAGAATTATGAATCTAGTAAGTGGCAGAGCTTCAAAACTCATGCTCGTATCCGTATGCTATAATGCCCCCCTTTACTCCAGTAGGTTACTGGACTGTAATCTAACAGGTTTAAGAGTTCAAGGGTCTGAACTAATACAGTGGCAATAATGACAGAAAGGGGGAGAGATATGAGAGATTCAGAAGTAAAATTGATAATGTGGGGAACAACTGGAAAGCATAAGGGAGGGAGGAATCTAAGATGGCTCTCAGACTTCTGACTTGACTAACTGGGTAGCTGATGGTGCCAGTCATAGAGATGAGGAATACAGAAGAACTCTAGCAGAAAAGATAGACATTATTTGACATTTTATATTTGATGTGCCTGTAGGAGCCCTGGTGGCACAGTAGTTAAGAGCTACGGCTGCTAACCACAAGGCTGGCAGTTTGAATCCACCAGCTACTTCTCAGAAACCCTATGGGGCACATCTACTTTATTCTATATGGTCACTATGAATCCAAATCGACTTGATGGCAATGGGTTTTTTAAATAGGTGGGACAAAAAGGTGGTCACCCAGAAGGCAATCAGAGATACTAGTCTGGAGCTCAAGAAAGGAATCTGTAGATGTAGATTTTAGAGTTTTCATACAGGTGTTAAAGGAGGAACATGTGGAATAAGCAAATAGAGCTGAGAACAGAATCCTGGGGAACATCAACATTTAGGGATAAAGTACAGAAAGAATCAAAGAAGACTAAGGAAGACGGTCATGAAGATAAAACACCATGAGAAAGTGGTGTCATGGAAACTCAAGATGGAATAGTTTCGACAATGAGAACATTGTCTTTAATTCCACTAGAAAGTAAGCTCTATGAAGGCGTGGCACATGTCTGTTTTGTTCACCAATGTATCCCCAGTGCCCAGAGGCCTGGCAATAGTAGATTGTCCAAAACATTTCCTGAACGAAATGAAAACAAGAAAACAACAGTATCAAATGTCGTACCTAGATCTGGTAAGACAAAGACTGAGAAGTATCCATTTTATTTAGCAACTTTGGGTGTCATCTATGATCTTGTCCAGAGCAGCATCAGTGCAATGGCGGACAAAGGCAAAATGGGGATGACTTTAAAGAATAAATGGCAAGAAAGTTTTCGTGCACTACTTTTCGACATTCTTTTAATTAAAAACAAAAGCTGATGGAAGTGAGGATGTGTAGCCCCTGACACGGCTCATTCTTGGATAAAATTCCGTTGCATAGGAAAAAAAGAAACAGTTGCAATTGCAAGTTGCAATCACAGGTTCAAAATGGATTTTTCCTTAACATGGGAGGAAACCTGCTTTGTTCACCTTTGAATCGCGGGAGCCTAGCACAATGCTTGGCACTTCACAGGCGTTCAATAAAACCTCGAGCTGGCCAGCGGCTGACTTGCAGGACGCTGTCCCACACGGACAGTCCCTGGGATCTTCCTTTTTGTGTAAACCAAAGGATCGGCCCGTTCCTGACAACACAACCACCTTGGGCCGCTCAAAAACCAAGGCCCGGCAAGACGGAAACGTGCACTCCAGAGAGCCGAGGGGTGGGCGGGGACAGCAAAGCCCCGCCCGCTGGCAGACCATTAATCTCCAGCCTGTCGTTTCCCGCAGGCCTCCGGAAGCGCCTCTAGTTTCTCGGCCCACGCTGCTGCGCAAAGCGGAAGTGCAGTGATCTTGTCGCGCGCGATTGGTGAAAGCAGAAATTGCTTTGCGGCGGCACGGAAATTACTTCCCTGTCGACTTCCGCTCTGGGCCCATGTGTAAGAACGAGGCTGAGAAGATGAATGCGACCTCAGCAGAGAGGTGAGGGCTGGAGGGAGATTGGGTCCCATTGGGGATCAAGTTCTCCGGTTTTGGGGAAGTGGGAGCTGCCTTTTAACAAATGATTGGGGTTTCCCTACTAAGGCCTCGCCAGTCATTACTATTTCTGGGATCAGTCTTTTAAAACTTCTAATTAATTTAGTTTAATTCGCACCCTTTGCTGCTTAGCTTTTTAGCCGCAACCCTGTGGGCCCTGATGCGACCTCTCCCTCTCCAGCTAAGTTACTATGTTTCCCTTTACTCGCCACGTGACTCCTCGTCTGCGGGCTTTAACCCTCCGCACAGGCAATACATTGTTCACTCCGCTCTTCTTGGAAACCTTTGCTAATTGGAGTCATTCTCGATGATTTCTCTCCTCTGTTTCATGTCCCCCTCATGGAAGAACTAAGTATAATCCATTTAGTAATGGTTGGTTTGCAAATGTTGGTATATACTTTTAGGTGATAGGAGACTCTGTGTTTCTGGGTACGAAATTTTTTCAGTTAAGCATCTATTTTGCCTAGCAAGCACCAGGGAAAACGGCTTACACACTCAACTGCTTTTATCCATTTCCCTGTTTCCCCATTCCTGGGAACAAGTGATCCGGTGTCACTTACGAGTAGGCTGCACCTATATGGGTATCTTCATTGTGGATGATGCTTAGAAATACAATTGTGAAACTGCTTTGCCTCAAGGGCCAGCAAGAGCGTTTTCTGCCACCTTACCTAGCGTCTGACATTTTTTAAGCTTCCCAGAGGTCAGTGGGAAATGTAGTGCCAATCACTAAAGAGTGTTAAAGCGTCTTCATACAGTTCTGTACAGGCATCACCAACCACTGAGCGCCTCTTAGAGGGGATGCCTGACTTTTGAGGTCTACATGTCTCGACAAATTTCCAGAGGCATTTATACTGTTTGGTTTGTACCTCTTCCAGGGGGTAGGGTTATTCCACATTGAGAACTGTAGTTAGTTTTAAAGATTGTTTTAAAAGAAGAGAAGTTATTTCCACTGATAATATTTTTCCATTGCTTCCTTTAATAGCCTCCTGGCTTTGCGCCAACAAGAACTAGTAGATTTGCCAAAAGACTACCTCTTGAGCACCAGTGACGATGAAGTAGGTGACAACTGCTAACTGCCCTCTCCACTTTGCTTCCTGCCTCACAATTCAGCTAGACAACACATTCCTGGAAGGGAAAGGGGTGGCAACATTGTATATGTTTGTTCAAGTCTCTCAAAGAAATTACAAACAGTTATTTAGTGTTTTATGTACATGACATTGTATTAAGTGTTAAGGGGATCTGAAGAATATGTAAGATACAGGCAAGGTCCTCAAGTTCCTTAAGTGTAGTTGAGAATATAAGACCAAAATACATGGTCCTTATTATATGATTTCCCAAGTTTGGATTTCTGTTGGGAGTTACTTAATTATCTACTGAAATACACACTTACAGATAATATTTTAAGCTGGATCCCCAACAGATGCTGTAGGAATTCCAATTCTTTTTTCCCTTGACAAAACTGATTAAACTGGGGGCCATGATGGGGGGGGCAAAGAGCACCTATTTTAATGACAAGGGGTTTTGTTTGTTTTCTGGTTGTTAGTTTTTTCTCCTAGGAAAAGCCACCGTGGTGTGTGGATACGAGTTACACTATGTGTCAGGGTTTCTGTGAGTGTTAGATCACTCTATATATGTTATAAAAAAAAAAAAGAAGAAGCATTATTCTCATAGCATTTTCTTCCCAAAACAAGATAAAGGCATGGCATTATCTCCCAGGTTACTAAGGACATTCTAAGCTCTTAATGAGGGAGTTTGATTTGTGATGCAGTTCTTTCAGTTTTTTGCTGGAATGCCTGCACACTAGACCTCATTTGATTCCCCAGTTCTCCAATGACAGAAAGAACGATTTTGCATGGGCCTCAATTTCCATGGTGTCCTCTCATTATACTGATTTGTTTTTTTTCCCTTTCTGTGTCTAGGGGGACAGTGATGGAGAGAGAAAGCATCAAAAGCTTCTGGAAGCAATCAGTTCCCTTGATGGAAAGAATAGGTAACATTTCCACCAGTTTGGGCGGGTTATAATTAGCTGAATTCCATGAGACTTACCTGCAACTAGCGTTTATTGAGTGCCTAAGGTCGCTATGAGTCAGAATCAACTAGAAGGCAACAGGTTTGGTTTTGGTTTATGACAATGAAGACTTGAGTGTCAGTATAGCATAGTTACTGAGAGCATGCACATACTTTGGAGCAGGGCTTTGAACCAGTTGGGTCCAGTTTGACCCCTGCTGAGAATTTGCATTTCTAAAAAGTTCTCAGGAAGTCATACATAAGAATCACAGATTGTAGGCAAGCTGTTTATCCTCTCTGCAGCTCAATTTCTTCAACTGTGAAAGATTAAAAATAGCATCTACCTGTTGAATTGGCATAATTTTTGTTGTGTGTATTTTCACCACAATATAGAAAAAAATTTTACTACGTAATCGCACTGGGTTGTGAGCAAGGGTTTGAACTGGTTCTTCCAGGTTTAGTCATGGCCAAGGAAGCAATACCAAAATAGACCCAAATTTTTTTAATTTAGGGGAACTGGAATGGGAAAAATTTCAGGTCAAAGCCCTGCTAGAAACCTAATCTCCCTCTTAGAAAACAAGGGCCGCGTACACATTGCATAGCAATTTTCTTGCCTATCAGATTTTGCAGAGAGTCAGAAACAGCGGTACCCACTCAAAGATGGTGGTGACCATGCCACTTTGAATGTGTGTCACTCTCCTGAGTCCTGATAATCTAGTCTCATGCATCAGGCTCCTGAAAGGGCTCACTATGCCTCTTCTGTGTCTCCCATTCCAGGGCTTCGACCTGTAATTTTTCTCATTATGGTTATGGTTCCGGATCGCCCAGATTTTTAAAATTTGGGTCTGTTCTGGTTTCACTTCGTTGGTCGTGACTGAACTGGTTCAGAGCCCTGGTTGTGAGGTTTAAATGAGATAATAAGTGTAAACCTCTTAAACCAGTGCCTGGCATATAGTAAACATTATATAATTGTTAGCTGTTATTATCATTATTGTTATTATTATGTTAGGCACTGGTGCATTTGAATTCTTGCTTAATCCACATTTAGAGTCTTTTGAAGCATTGAGCAGGCATTATCTATCCCCGTTAGAAAAGTTAATTGACTTGCCCCAAGGTTAACCAGCTCATAAGTGGCAGATTCAGGATTCAACTCCAGTTGTGTTTGAATCCCAGCCCAGTTCCTTTTCCACTATGCATTCCTTGTATTGCCTTGTGTTTTTGAGGGGCTGAGTCTACATTAAGAGGAAAGATGAAGGCTAGACTATCTCAACTCATTCTTAATAAGACAAAACATTCAGGGTTGGTAAATACAAAAGTCCATGTTAGGAAATGATTGCCTTGTGATGATGAAACCTGACTCTAGAAGAGAAATACCCAAAACTGAAGCCTTGTTTGAAGAGAGACATGTTTGTTCCCCCAGCAAAATGTGTCCATTTCTACTTTATTGTGATTTGCCTAATTTCAGGCGGAAATTGGCTGAGAGATCAGAGCCTAGTCTGAAGGTGTCAGAGTTCAATATCAGTTCTGAAGGTAAGTTGAAGGAGGATAGATGTCCGTGCATGGAGCTCGTGGGATTCCAAGAGCATAATGGTCACCTCACCCCCCAGGAACTCTGTTTTTCATGTGGTTAATCATACCATAAATGCCTATGAGAGTAGGCAAGGGGTAGTCAGATGTCCTGAGTTTCTTCTGTTTCTTCTAGGCTAGGGTCAAGGCCTCCTACAGGGCTTGATGGGATACTTCTGGGATAGAGGGATATGAAGATGGCTGCCTCTCACTCGCTTAATCATGCTTGGTATTTGTGTAGCTCTTTAATGTTCACAATTTCATTTTTATTTCAGTTCTCAGAACAACACTTTGAGTTAACTGGTCACAACAACACTGAGTTAGCTGGAGATCAAGAGAGACCAAATTACTTACTCAGGGGCCTTCACCTACTACAGTGTTTCTCCAAACCTTTTTTGTTTTTTAATCCTCCTCCAAAGGAATCTTTTTAGACTCCCCGCCCCCCCGTAATTGCCACACACACACACACTCAAGAAATTAAATACTAAGGAATAAGATTGTGTTGGATAGAGTAGAGCTTTGGAGGAACACAAAACTTTGTAATTTTTGAGATTCCACCCCTCCCAATTCAACTTTCACCCCTTTGAGTGGATGGGGGCGCAATACCCCCCCCCAAAAAATACATGAATAGTAAGCGGCAGAGCTGAGATTTTAACTTGATACCAAGTCAAGATGCCAAATCTTCTTCACCACATTTGCAGTTTAGCTCGAATGAGCTTGCATTTGTAGTAACTACTAGTGTAACCTCTCAGAACAAGCAACAGTGTGTTTCAAGGTTATCCACTCAGCAAATATTTATTGACCTTCTACTATATATCAGTATCAGGAACTGTTCTAGATACTAAGAATACAGTAGAGGATAAGACATGAGTTCTTGGGGCTTACATTCTTTCCAGGGAAGACAATAAGAGAATTAAAATAAGACAATGTAATAAAGTAAGTGACCCCTTTAGATTCTTCTTGTACAAAGGCACAAAAGTTGGTGAAGGGAGGGCTCTGAAAAGGCAAAATTTAAGCTGCAATCTGAATCATAAGACTCAACCATGCAAAGGTAGGGGAAAATATTCCAAGTGAAGGACCAGCTAATGCAAAGACTAAGGGAGAAACCCTCTTGGCATGTTGTAAGAATAGGAAGAAGGCCAGTGTGACTGGAGCACAGTGGAAGCTAGAGATGGCATGAGATTGGAGAGGTAAACAGGTACCAGATCCCATAGGGCCATGTCTTTAGATTTATTTTATTCCAGATGTAATAGCCATTGGAGGATTTTCAGCGGTATCGTGATATGCTGTGATTGTATTTTCTGTGTACGGAAGTGAATTGCACAAGTGGGGCAAGAGTGGAAGCAGAAAGACCAGGAGTAAACAAATGATGGTGTTTTAAATAAATGGATTTTTCTCCTGTCTTCTAATCACCCACCCCCAACACATTTGGGAATGTAGGAAAGTGATGGTGTCACTGTGGCTAGGAATAGGGAATGGAAGTCAGAATTCTTCCCACTTCCCTCCACATTTGCCTGTCCACCAGCATTTTTGGCTGAGGCATCTCCCTACATGATACTGAGATTGTGCCTCACTTCTCAGTCTGACCAGAAAGTTTGGCCCTTTGTACAGGAACAAGAGAAAAGCTGGTCCTTTCAGATCTGCTTCAGCCCACTAAAACTTCATCCTCCTTGGCCACTGTGAAAAAGCAACTGAGTAGAGTCAAATCAAAGAAGACTGTGGAGTT
This sequence comes from Elephas maximus indicus, assembly GCF_024166365.1. Classification (NCBI taxonomy): domain Eukaryota; kingdom Metazoa; phylum Chordata; class Mammalia; order Proboscidea; family Elephantidae; genus Elephas; species Elephas maximus. The sequence continues at coordinate 26,512,440 of NC_064846.1, read as the reverse complement.
GCCCCTTAATAAAGAAGAGGTTGCACGGGTAAGTTACAGAGACAGTGGTCCATTAAGGGCAAGAAATTGAATTGACAAGGAAAAACAGGCATATAAAAGAGGAGGAGAAGTTGTGACTTCCCCACCATGGAAAAGATTAAAAAATCATCCAGGGGAAATTGCAGTCCGGAGAAATAAACAAGCGCTAATCACCAGCATCCTAATTCTTTCTTGGGCTAAGAAACATTGCCTCCTAATTTCCTGTTAGACCTTTGAGTTTGATACTTAATCTTGTGGCTCTCACCTTTTATGTACCTTGCTTGCTTCAGATCCACAGAGAAGTGGCATTCAGTAAAACTTCCCAAGTGCTCTCCAAATGGGATCCCATAGTTCTAAAGAACCGGAAAGCGGAACAGCTGGTTTTCCCCCTGGAGAAGGAGCAGGCAGCCTTTGCTCCCATTGAACACGTGTTAAGTGGCTGGAAGGTGAGTACAAGAAAATGAAACCAGACCTCAAAAGGGGAGGATGCAGATCCTGGAGATCTCAGAGCCTGCACTTGGTTCGACTGGACGTGTTAAGCCTAAATTCCAGCTTATGTCAGAAAGGGGGTGGCATAGTTTCGTTGTCAGTTAGGCAATAGCCAAAGTAGTCACCATTAGTTTGCAGTATACGGTACATGGTTATTTCATGTTTTTCTATTAGAACATTAGATTGCCAGGATAGAGGAAACATAACTGTGCTTTCTTTTTTATACCCCAGTTTTTAAAGGCAAGGAGGCCTGGTGGCACAGTGGTTAAGGTGCTCAGCTGCTAGCCAAAAGGTTGGCAGTTCGGACCCACCAGCCGCTCCGCAGGAGAGAGATGTGGCAGTCCACTCCCATAAAGATTTACAGCCTTGAAATCCCTATGGGGAAGTTCTGTTCTGTCCTACAGGGTTGCTAGGACTGGGAGTCGCCTCAACTGAAGTGGGTTTGGTTTTAAAAGGCATTTAAAGCTACACGTTGAACCTAGAAAAATAGCATTAATAATGGTGCCTTAGTAGTAGGGTTATATTAGCAATGGAACCCAAAGTCTGTAAAGGAATACCACTTTAAAATATAATGTATTACTGATAATGATCAGAATTTTAGCAAGTAAAAAAAAAAAACAAACCTGATGCCACTGAGTCAATTCCAACTCATAGCGACCCGGTAGAACTGCCCCAGAGGGTTTCCAAGGCTGTAATCTTTACAGAGGCAGACTGCCACATCTTTCTCTCACAGAGCGGCTGGTGGGCTCGAACTGTTGACCTTTTGGCCAGGAGCCCAGCACTTAACTGCTGCAACACTAGGACTCCTCGTTATGATTCTGAGCTGCAGGGGGGTAGGGGGAAGGTATTTAAGAGCAGGGTTTCTTGAACACTGATCTCTGACAAAGTTTTCATCTGATGCAAAAGGGGAAAAAAGCTGTGAGTATGCACGTTTGGTGGGTGCAAGGCTGCCAGCTTTGTTGTGAGGTTTATTCTTCCACTTTAATGGTGTTATCTTTTCTCCTAGGAAGTTATGGTGTATTAAATATTAAGATTGGGGGCAGAATGGTAGTTATGCCCTTACTTGGCAAAATTAAAAGTTGGCAATCCTATGCTGGTTCCTGAAGTCTCAAAAGTTTTCATCTGAAACCCAAAAGTCTATGAACAAGTGCTTTAGAACAGCCAGCTCTTCTTTGTATGGAGTCTGCAATGGGATGTTCTGTCTTAAATAGAAAAATAATCAAAACAGCACTGCCCAAACCATGAATACATGATCTCTTTGTGCTTCTCCTCTGTACTTTCTAAAATTCCGGGAATAATAGTGTCCTGTGTTTGGGGAAATTGAGATAAGTAAAGCTAATCAAAATAAACATTGTTTGCTACAATAGCTGGAAATTGAGCGATTAGTTTCTTACTACAGGGACGAGCTCTGTTTCCGATGATGTTGTAGAAGTTACTACCATTCTCGTTCTAGGGTGCTTCCTTTCCACATGAAAAAGAGATCAGGTTTAAAGTGTGGCTGCAGGATGGAAGGGGGACTTTAGGAAAAAAATTTAAGAGGTAATACAATTTGCAGGATTGAAAAATAAAAAGTACAGAAGATATATAGTGAAAGTCTGACCCTACCCCGTCCCCCATCTGCTCATTTTTACCCCGTTACTCACCCAGAGGAGACCTGTTGGCGTAGTGGTTAAGTGACAGGGCTGCTAACCAAAAGGCTGGCAGTTCAGATCTACCAGGCGCTCCTTGGAAACCCTATGGGGCAGTTCTACCCTGTCCTACAGGGTCGCTATGAGTCAAAATTGACTCAAAGCAACAGGTTCGTTTTTTGTTTTTGTTTTTTATTACCCAGAAGTAACCGTTTTTATTAGAGTCTTTTCTTAAACTTCAAGTTTCACTTATGTATTCATGCTTCTCTCCTTTTTTATTGAAAGGGTAACATATTACTGGTATCTGGCATATTTACTGATTTTTTTTTTCTTGGCTTATTAGAGCCAAAAGAAATAGTCAACAAATACCTATACTGAGTTGGTTATTAAAGATGGTCAGATGGTGGTGGAAGAGGTCACACTGAGCATGGCAACTCTCTTCACTCCGAACTAAGCTTCACATTTTCCTTCCCCAGACTCCCAAAACCTGCATTCTCTAACTCCGTTAACAGCATTACTCCCCGCCCTAGTCACTTAGGTTGGAAACCTTGGTCTTCGAATTCCTCCTTCTGCCCCTAACTGCCACCCCTCCTCAGACAGTGGTCCAGTGCTGTACATTCTGTCTCTGATACCTCTTAGGTCCCTGTTTCCTCTGCGTTTTTCACTGCCCTCGTTACCTTTCCTTTGAGATATTACATGCATCACCAGGATTTGCTTTCTAAAACACCAAACTGTTTGTCACTCCCCTGCCTAGAATCCTTCAAGGGTGCCCCACTTACAGAATAAAATGCAAACACCTAGCGTTTAGTTACGCTGGATAACACAGTTCCCTTGCACACCACTCATTCCATGTATTTTTGCTTTTGCTCATCTCTGTTTGGAGTATTTTACCTTTTCTTCCTGACAGAGCCATACCTATGCTTCAAGGCCTAACTGAAAAAGTCACTTCCTTCCCCACGCCTTCTAACCGATCTCCCAATCAGAATTAATTTTTCCTTCCTCTGAGTACCCCATAGAGTAGCATCTAAACTGTTAACATTGTTAACGGTGTGTGCGTGTCCCTTTCCTCTGAATGGCTGTGAGCTCTATGAGGACAGGAACTATCTTAATCAATTGTGTATTCCTAGCACCCAGCACAAGTGCCTGGAATGTAGCTGCAATCAATACATGTTTGTAAATTCAATTGAATTGAAGGGAGATTACAACGTTGTGATATAAATCACTCTGTAGCCTGTGATTGATTACTACTGCAAATACTAAAATGGAAGAACATGCACCTTTACTATTCAGTAGAATAGGTTTATGGTTAAATCAATAGCCTCATGTAACATGTGATGATACATGTTTATGTATTTGCCCAGATATTTGTTGAGTTTAATACTGACCACAATATATATGGCTGTAGAAGAAAACCACATGTAATATGTGTGTGAGGGTTGGAAGTGGATCTGTTGCCTGGGGGCTGTCTTTGTGATCCCCTCGGCCTGATTGCTTTAGCCATCCTCACAACATCAGTCAGCACGAAGTGGGGTATTTTGTTGACATATCAAATAACACAATGATAGTTCACACTACCTAGCATGCAAAATAACTGGAAACCAGGGAATTGGTGCCAAAGTTAGAAAATGACCAGAGTTATATTTGAACTGTCAGGAAGCAGACTAATTACATGAAGGTCATCTTTTTTAAGACAATGTCTCCCCGCCCCCCTTTTTTTTAATTGTGCCTTAGGTGAAAGCTTACAGAGCACATTAGCTTCCCATTCAAAACTTTATACACAAATTGTTTTGTGACACAGGTTGCAAGGGCTGTGTCCTTTTGTCCTCAGGAACTTAGAACACATACCCCACCATAAACTGTGTGTGTAGAATATGCCTTAAAATGTCATGTTTAAAAAAAAAAAAGTTGAAGTTCCCCTATGAGCTATTATGCAGATCTGTCTCCCAGTTGTACCATCAGTGGTAAATAATGCTTATTTTAAGCTCTAATCTTCCTTCCCCTCCCTCTAGAAATAGTTCTGAAAGGAGGCTTATGACAGGAATCTGAGATTCCTAACTCTAAGGTAATAGCTGTGTACTTCAAATATACATAACAATACAGGGGCAATTTGGTCTTGAGACTATCAAAACTGTGACAGTCTAGTACTATTGTTACTTTCTTCTGCCAGCACTTACCTGATGGGCATCCTGCTTAGTTTCTTAAGAGAATGTTTTACATATATTGGTAATCTGAATACAGAGTAATCCCCCTAGTAATATTAGAGAGGAGCCTCAGTCCCCTTGCTTTTGTCTTAAATCACAATAAAGCTTTATTTACACAGCTGCACAGTGAGACTCCAAGTGTTCCGTTGCACCACCTTCTCTTGCTGTGTCAACCAATCCTGTCCAGTTGGCATTTCCAGTTATAGTGTCATAAAACAGGTGGTCATAGGAATGCAAAGAGGGAGTTGTTATAAGAATATGGGTTAAGACTTAGAATGTTCTGTCATACCTCCTTAAGGCAAGAACTCCCCTGGAGCAGGAAATTTTTAACGTCCTTCACAAGAACAAGCAGCCAGTGACAGACCCTTTACTGACTCCAGTGGAAAAGGCCTCTCTTAAAGCCATGAGCCTGGAAGAGGTACGTGGAATAGGCCCTCAAACACACCTAGACATGCTATATTTCTCCTAGCAGTTTCCCTCAAGCCCAAGAGTCACTGTAAATATCATTCGTTATAGGCCAAGATGCGCCGAGCCGAGCTTCAGAGGGCCCGGGCCCTGCAGTCCTACTATGAGGCCAAGGCTCGAAGAGAGAAGAAAATCAAAAGCAAAAAGTAAGGTGGCCCCTGTGAACTAGCCTTGGTTTTGACAGAAAAAAGTGATGGGGCTAACTCATGAATCCTTAGGAAAGAATCTTTGACACGGTAACTGGGGTCATGTTGAAGAGATCCCAAATAGGGGTGGCTAGCCTTTTTCCCCCTAGCCCAACCTCATAGTTTTGCCTACTTCAGTAATGCCATGTTGTCCTCTGACTTTGGCTTTCATTATTGATTTTGCTAAAAAGAGGACTGTTGAATGACTGTCTCTTCCAGGGCATCAGAGCATGCTTCTGCAGAATGATCTCTGTATTCCACAGCTGTTGAGGCCAGTTGGGCTTCCTCCCTGCCTTTTTTTTCTCTTTGGAACTTATTCTGCTCCTCCCTTGGGCTGTAGAAACACAGGGGACTCTTTACTCTTCAGAGATTTGCTCCTGGGAGCTGCAGGGACTAAGCCCTACCAGTCTTCCCAGGCCCCAAACTGGCTTCCTACAGTCAGTGGTCTCTGAGGAACAGGATGTCCATTCCAGCCCCTGCATGGGGAAGCCCCTTGGGTAGCATGGCCACTTTTGTGTGTGGTGTCAGCGCTTTAGCTAAATCTAATTTCTTCACCCATATCCCTCTTACCCTATAGATACCACAAAGTTGTGAAGAAAGGAAAGGCCAAGAAAGCCGTAAAAGATTTTGAGACTCTGCAGAAGGTGGATCCTAGTGCAGCATTAGAAGAACTGGAAAAAATTGAAAAGGCCAGAATGATGGTGAGACATCCTCTGGCCTCCACTCCTTTAAACCAGCTTTCCCTGGAAGTGGATAAGGATCTCACTCTGTCTTTTCTTTCCAGGAGCGAATGAGCCTTAAGCACCAGAACAGTGGGAAATGGGCCAAGTCAAAGGCAATTATGGCCAAATATGACCTAGAGGTAAGAGACCATCAGGGTGAGAGCACAGATGGAATTAAAGGAAGGAAAGGAAAATTGGTCCATAAAGGATACTAGCAGAAGCAGAATTGGGGAAGAGCCATGAGGATAAATGGAAAACCAGGACTCTAAAAAGGCATCAGGAAATCCCTAAGGCAGAGAGGAAAATGACCAGGGCTAGGGTGGAAAAGAGGAGATGGAAGGGTAACAGCATTGAAGGCAAGTCTAGTAAAGGTGGCAGAGATGAGCTTTTTCTCTTGCTTCACATGTCAGTTCCTCAAGGACAAAAAGTTTGTCTTCTGAGTTACCCCATAGCTATTAGTACAGTGGTGTGTATGAAGTTTAAACGATAGGTACTGTAAGAGATACTTATCCAATTGAGAGAAGACGGTTTTAAGAAATGGACCAGGAGAGGTGGTACCGTGGTCACTAATGACAAAGCTCTCTCCTGTGCCTCCTTCGTCCAGGCTCGCCAAGCCATTCAGGAACAATTGGCCAAGAACAAAGAGCTGACACAGAAACTCCAGGCAGCATCTGAGAGTGAAGAAGAGGAGGGAGATGTAGAAGAGAATGGACTCCTTGTCCCTGATGTTGTGCACAAAGTCCACATGAACGCAAATGAGCTGAATCCCTGGATGCAAAGAAGTTGCACCAGTGATGCTAAAGAGGCAGAAATCCAGAAGGACCCTGAACAACTTCCCGAGCCCGTGGCCCACCAGGATTCAGAAAGTGAGGGGGAAGAAAGTCCAGTAGAAGAAGAAGAAACTTTGTTGAAAGAATTTGAGGAAAGGCGATCCCTTAGGAAAAGGCCAGAGCTCAACCAAGATGCTGAGCCTGCGGGCCGCCAAGAAGCACAAGGTGAGTTACGGTGACACGGAAGGGTAAATACCACAGCGTTACAGACGGTGCAAGGAAAAAGTAAGTGTCCACCCACACCCACGCACAGCCATTGGGCTCTGGGGACTTTGAAGAGTGCGTGCACTGGGTCCCTGAAGAGAAATTAGTTCGTAATAACCATTTTTCTTAAAAGGCATTTAGTAAGCCATCATCTGCCTGGCTGTCTGGTGTGGGCTCTGACACATTTTCTGCTCTTGGGGCTCTCGGGCGTAGACAGCCCTTCAGAAAGGCATAACTCAGTCATCCTTGAAGGAATGGCACTGAAGTGCATTACAGTCCCCTACGCTCCAGAGAGAAGCACGTTGGTAAGATAGCAAACCTGGGGAAGTCCACTTACACCTATAGACACGCGTGCATAGATGGATTTTGAGGCACTAGGAAACTTCTTCAGAACATTGCTGCAGTTTTTGGGTTTGTTCTGTACCTTGAAGAGATTTTTTTTTTTTTGCAGTAGTACACAGCTGTTTATTTTTAGTCTGTTTTGTCCTAACCAGAAAAAAAAAATCCCCATTAATTAAAAAAAAAATCGCTAAAATACATTTTTTTTCAAAGCGTGGGTATAACTCCCTGTACTTCCTTCAATTAATAGGACCAACCATGAAAATTAGGTGGTTATAAACATCTGTGCCATACTAGAAATATGCTTATTCTTTTCATCTTTTTTTAATTGTGGTAAGTACACCCAGAAAACAAAACATTTGCCATCTCAATGTTTCATCTTCTTTAGATAGATGCTCATCCCTTTTTTATTGTGGCAAAAATATCTGCAACAAAACATTTTTCATTGTAACCATTTTTAAGGGTTCAATTCAGTGAGATTAATTACATTCACCATGTTGGAGAACAGTCACCACTATTCATTTTATCGTGAAGGGCTTTTGTATTTATTAACACTGTTAGCGCTCTTGAGACAGGTCAAAGAGCCCCCACTCTTGGGGCAAACCAGAATATTATAAAGCCTGCCTAGGAAACTGTCTACATTCCGAAATCACCTGGCTCTCTGGATGAATTCTCAGATCTGACTGTATTTCATTCGAGGAATAATGCGTTTGGATGACAGCACGAATCTGTCTTTACATGGAACCAATTTATTTTAAAAGAGCTGTCATTTAGAATGTTGAAACTTAGGGTTTTCAACTGGAGATTTCTGGAATTGATAGTTACAGGCAGTCACTTCTGGGGTGGGTTTTAGAAAACAGCAGTGCAGTGTCCTCCTGAGCCCCCTTTAAAAGCTGAGCCCCCTTAGCCGCTGTATGGCTAGCTAAATGTGTAGAGCAAGTAGCTGTGGTGTGGAAGTATGAAATTTGGATTTCCTGGAATAATGAAAAGCATTTTCCTAAAAGAGTGGGAAGTAGTGGACCCCCAAACAGAATGAACGCTAGAACTTGATTCTTGAGAAATAAGCATCCATGTGTCCAAAGGCCAGAACTCAGAAGCTTCTTGCAGTGGCTTCAAGCCAAAGTTAGAGAGCAGGATTAACTTGGGGATGGAGGCATTTGTAGTCAGTGCGAAGGACAGTTTAAAAGTATGTCACTGCTACGTTGCCCTCAGGGTGCTTAGAGACTGGTGGCATTTGCTCAGATGTTGCTAATGACTGGGAAGTGTGAGCTACATCCAATGCAGAAAGCAGCTACTTCCATCTCTTCTTGAGTTAGCCACAGCAGCTTATGAAATAAACTGTCTTAAGATTAAGATAGGGGACAGAGATTCTAGAATCAAGAGAAATCTTGGGTAAGGTTTTTACAAATAGTAAAGCATAAATTAAGGAGCCTTGGTGGCACAGTGGTTAAGCACTCGGTTGGCGGTTCGAACCCACCCAGTGGCTCCGCAGGAGAAAGTACAGCCTAGAAAACTGTGGGGCAGTTCTGCCCTGTAACATGGAGTCACTATGAGTCAAAATTGATTCAAGGGCAAACAGCATAAACTACAATGAAATTGTATTCAGAGGTCACCTGTTAAAATGGTTCCCTTTTTATATTTGGAACTTTGGGTGATCTGTACAAGGAAATTAAGCTACAGTCCCAGTTTTACAGTGAGTCATTGGCAAAGCTGGGAATAGGACCCAGGATGTCTGCTGCTTTCCAACATGATGCTTTTAACTACCAAAGGGCACTGCCCACCACTTGACAGGTAATGCTTAGCGAACTTTCCAGAAGATCTTATATATGGAATCTTCTCTTCCCCATCTGTCCTTGGAATGTCTTCATTGGTGTACCTGGCACCCAGTGGATGCTTAACCGATGCTCGTTGTTGAGTGCGCTCAATAAATGCTTGTTGATAAGGCCCCTTCCAACCTCTTTTTCTCACAGCTCTAATTTTTCTCCCAGATGCTAGCAGCCAGGAGGTGCTATCTGAGTTGAGGGCACTATCTCGGAAGCTCAACCAGGAAAACCATCAGTCCAGGAAGCAAAAAGGGAATTCCACAAGGGCTGTTCTCCCAGTCCAGAGAGAGGAACCAGCCCAGGAAGAGGAGGAGCCCCTGTTGCTGCAGAGGCCAGAGAGGGTACAGACTCTAGAAGAACTGGAAGAGCTGGGCAAAGAAGGCTGTTTGCAAAATACAGAGCTTCCCAGACCTGTGTTACAAGGGCAGGAGACAGAGAGGAACCCAGATGATCAACCTGGTGCCCCCAAGAAGAGGAAAAGGAAGGAGCAAATGATTGATCTGCAGAAGCTCCTAACCACAAAGTCTCCTTCAGTGAAGTCTTTGGCAGCTCCCACGACAATGGAGATGGTGAGCAGAGCCAGGGCTGTGGGCTGTTGTGGGGAGCAGAGCCAGTGCAAAAAGTGTCCTTCGGGCACAAGGATTAGAATCAGCAAAGCTTTGTTGTGCTGGGGTACATTTCAGTAGTTGAGAGCTCCAGAATAGTATGGGGTCAGTTTAGTAAATGCAGGTGTATGAGTGCTGCTGAGACCCCCACATCCTAAATCCTGACCCACCAAAGCCTCCCTGGGGTGACTCTCAGACTGTCCTCAGAGGAAGGAGGGAGTCACTCAAAGCTCTGACCAACTCCCAGGAATGATAACTCTCGGGTGAATCGTTGTGTTGTTGCCAGGGTTTTGCTTTATTCAGTGGGGTCCCAGATGGTTCGAGGCTCCTGCTTCAGTGACTTGGAGCTGAGAAGTGAGGAACCGTAGCACTTGTCTCTCGGAGACACAGGCCAGAGGAAGCCCACATTCTGGCCAAGCCAGTTGAAGCGCTTACTTCTGTCACAAGCCATTCCTTCCTCCACCCTGCAGCTTCCTTGCTGAAAGTTTAAAATTGCATCATATGCTAATGAGCTAGGAATATTTACCCCAGAGAGTTGAAGACTCCAGCATACTTGATTTGTATTACAAGACCATCGTTGTTCAACACTCCCCCCCCAGGGGGCGCTAAAATGTCATGACCCAAACTTCAGGTGTTCTTGTGATGAACCACTGCTCATAAGGCAGGCTGTAGCTCTCACTCTTGTTTCTGCCCAGGAAGATGAAGAAGAGAGAGACCAAAAGCAGATGATAAAGGAAGCTTTTGCCGGGGATGATGTCATCAGAGACTTCTTGAAAGAGAAGAGGGAAGCTGTGGAGGCGAGTAAGCCAAAGGACGTGGACCTGACGCTGCCTGGCTGGGGCGAGTGGGGTGGTGTGGGCCTGCAGCCCAGTGCCAAAAAAAGACGCCGGTAAGAACGAGGAAGAACACCTGTCAGGAGGGTCCCGAGTTCTCCCACTTTGCCCCGAAGTGTCCTCCCTGCCCTTTTGACTAAGTCCTTAATTTAATGTTCCTTGTCGGGCATCCTGCTGTTTTGCTTTTCAGGTTTCTCATTAAAGCCCCTGAGGGTCCTCCAAGAAAAGACAAGAATTTGCCGAATGTGATTATCAACGAGAAGCGCAACATCCACGCCGCAGCTCATCAGGTGAGGGCTTCGAGGGCTCTTGTGCCACCTGCTTCTCTCTTGCTCGGGAGTAGCAGCCTCGTGAACTGTGTGGTCAGGAGGGATGTCTGATCTTGACCACAGAATCAAGTCTATGCTTGTTTCACTGGCTGGCTCTGAAAGTAATCATTCCAGATAGACTATTGCTGTTTCTATTACTGAACGTGAAGAAGGTTTAGACTAAAAGGATATATTCTGTGCAGCAATGGTGAGGCCCCAAAACCTGCACGTTCAACAGGTGCCTTAGATAATTCTCACGGAAATGAGGCTCACCAAACTAAGAAATACTACTCTATAGGCTTGTGTTTATGGTCAAGGTAATGTTTTAAAAGGAGCCCTGGTGGTGCAAATGGTTACCCGCTCAGCTGTTAACCAAAAGGTTGGCAGTTCAAACCCACCCAGCAGCACCATGAGAGAAAGACCTGGTGATCTCTTTCCGTAAAGAGTACAGCCTAGGAAACTCTATGGGTCAGTTCTACTCTATCATATGGGATTACTACGAGTCAGAAACAACTTGATAGCACCCAACAATAATGACAACAGTTGGTTTGTTTGGTTTTGTTTTTTAAACAGTTGCCCTTGAGTAAGTTCCTACTCATGACAGCCCCATGTGTGTCAGAGGAGTATAACTGTGCTCCATAGAGTTCTCAGTGACTGGTTTTTCGAAAGCAGGTCCCCAGGCCTTTCTTCCAAGGTACCTCTGGGTGGACTCAAACCTTCAACCTTTCGGTTACAGCCAAACACATGAACTGTTTACACCACCCAGGGACTATAAGATTTGAGCTATCCCTTGAGAAAAATGATGACAAACTGGCTCTTGTTCAAGACATTGAAAAGATTTAAAACTGCATTATATGCTAATGAACTAGGGATATTTACCTCAGAGAAATGGAGCAAAGTATATTGAAGCCTGTCATGTGGTATCCTGTAGGGCAGAAGTTGGAGGAGAAGCAGAATTCAATTCGAGGAAAAACTTTCCAGTAGTCGAGAGAGAAAATGGACTGCTCTGGGGTAGGAGCATGTGTAGAGGGAACTCAGGAATGAGGCTAGACTAAATGGCTTTGATGTCCTATTCAGTCTAAAAGTCCGTGACCCTGAGGTCTGTCCCCAGCCAGTATGATACTGAAACGAGTTGGTTTTTTCCTCTGAAAAAGGGGGGAGAGAACTGTTTAATAAGTATGGCAGAGAGGTGAGAAAACGTAGTGGAATAATACTCTATTTGATCTTATTTTGTGAATCAGAAATTCAAATTATAACTACCGCAGTCTCAGTTAAGGATATACAACCAGGAGATAGGCAGTGAACAGGCAGTTATGGGTAAGAAAGGAGAAAAAAAATGGGAGCTTTAACAGGCCAGGGTTCTAGGGGAAGGGTAGAATGTGAACCTCAGTATAGACCACCCTTCCTTTCCAGGGGTCTTGTCTATTTGTTTTTTAATACAGCCACAGGAAACTGACAAATTGTTTTCCAAGAATCTCCCTTGATTTTCCTCGTCTTTTTAATAAGCTGTAGACTGCAGGAGACTAAAGTGTGCTTCAAGCTGAAAGCAAGAACTCCTGAGACTCAGGATTTTGGCCAGGTGGTTTTTTGTTTTTTTTTTTCCCTACCCCTTGCCCTGGGTGGCATGCACAGATTCGTCGACCCAAATAAGAGATTCCTGTGACCCAGAGAGAATCTTTGCTTCGCTACCCTCAGGTAGTACTCAGCTTTTCTTAAGTGTATATCCCCCAAAGACTGCTGACTGACTTCCCCATTTTTCTGCTTGCTTTTCCCCCTCTCTGGCCATTGTGGAAGTACTTGAAGGTAGCATTTTGGTAAAGGGAGAAGTGTGCTGAGCAAGGAAATAGGAGCCCTGGCTTCTGCTCTCCCATGCTGCTCTGAATTTACTTGGGTAAATCATTTCCCCTCTTAGCTGAATCTTGGGGCTGAGGGAGGCAACCATTGCCATGCCCTCCCCTGGTGCATTTCTCTCTAGAATGTGACTTGGGGTTGGACTAGATAGACAGTCTCTCCAGGCCTTCGAGCTCTGACACTCTGTGATGCCAAAAAAGGATGAAGCTAAGCTTAACAGCCTGGTGGGGTTCAGGATTCAGAGGTAAATCTTTGGGCCCCTTAAACCACAAATTCTACATATCAAGGAGAGAAAGGAAGGGAGCAAGAGCATGAAGAGGAGAGGAGAGTCATAAACTCCATGGGGATACACAAATACCCAGGTACTTCTTGAGTTCACAGTGTTAGAGAAAACCACTCTGGCGCAGCAGCCCTGGAGCTACTGTAACTACACCAGGGCAGCATCAGGGTGGTTTTTCAGTCCCCGAATGGTTGGATAGACTTAGAGAACTTATAATCCAAATTAATCCAAGTTAGGACTTTCTACTCCCAAATGTCCTTAAGCTAGGTGCATTGGAATGCCTTGAGTTCTCATAGCTTCACTCACTGTGGACATCATGTAGAACTGTGGCCTGGGTGCCAAAACCGTGCCTGAGCAGTTCCCGCTGGACTGAGTATACAACTGCACCCCAGGCCTGGCTTGATGCCCAAGTCACTCTTCCTTCCTTTCCAGGTACACGTGCTTCCATACCCATTCACCCACCATCACCAGTTTGAAAGGACCATCCAGACCCCTATAGGATCTACGTGGAACACCCAGAGGGCCTTCCAAAAGCTGACTACTCCCAAGGTGGTCACCAAGCCAGGCCATATCATTAAGCCTATAAAAGCTGAGGATGTGGGCTACCGGTCTTCCTCAAGGTCCGACCTCTCTATGGTACAAAGGAACCCAAAACAACTCTCCGTCCGTCACAAAAAACAGCTGAAGAGAAACCCTGTAGATTGAGGTACTGGACTTGAAGAGACATCCTGAGCCCTGACTACTTCCACCTCACTGGGCTCGGTGTTACCCTCAGCTGCAGAATCACTTCTAAAACTGGCCTATCCCACTGTGCCTATAGTTAAACCGCACTTAAGCAATAAAGGCTTTTTTAATCTATTTAACTAGAGTGTATTCCGTGTTGTCTCACAGTTTAATCCTTTTCTTTGAGTCAGACCCCTTTGACACTCCCCATTGCATTTCCCCAGCGGTACTTTTCAGGGGAACCTCATTTTCTCTGGAAGCTCCACTGAAACTTGTTCAGCATCACAGCAACACATAAGCCTCCACTGACAGATGGGTGGCGGCTCTGCTTGAGGTGCTCTGGCCAGGGTTCAGGTCTCCCAAAAGGAAGACGAGAATTCTACTGCTGAATTACCACTGCCCCCAAGGATTATGTAGTTGGATCTAAATCAGAGTTTAGAGAATTTGCCCTAGTCTATGATCTTAAAGGAGCCCTGGTGACACACTGGTTAAGAGCTCAGCTGCTAACCAAAAGGTTGGCAGTTCGAATTTACCAGCTGCTCCTTGGAAATCTTATGGGACAGTTCTCTGTCCTGTAGGGTCGCTATGAGTCAGAATCGATGGCAACAGGGTTACAATCTTAACTACATCACAGCAGATATGATCCCCCATAAATAACTACGAACGAAATGATTTGAAGATTCAGGGATAGTGACAAAAACATTGTATGTTCTTAACCTCTGAACTTAGAAACAGGATGCACAAACTGCAATTGGACTCTGCTCTGGACCCATCTTAAGACCAGGATGGTGCAAAACTGGCTTCTAGCCCTATAAGTCTAGCTCCTTTTTTTAAATTAATTTTTTGGTAAGCCTCTCAGCTTGCAGAGGTTGCTGTTTAGAGTAGCTAGCACTTGTTTTCTTATTCTCGTAACAAGACCCAAACCAAACCAAACCCACTGCCGTCGAGTTGATTTCCACTCATGGCTATCCGTAGGACAGAACAGAATTGTCCCATAGGGCTTCCAGGGAGCGGCTGATGGATTCGAACTTCCGACCTTTTTGGTCAGCAGCTGAGCTCTTAACCACTGCACCATCAAGGCTCTATGATAACAAGACAGTAAGGTTTTATTTTTACCTTACAGATGAGGTAGATGAGCTTCCCAGAAGTAAAGCTCTGTTCCCTTTCCTTCCTAACTCAGGGCCAGCTCCTCACCATTGATTCAAAATCTAGTTTATTCAAGCATTACTTTGCTGCATGACAACTCCCATGGGCTTCTCAGTGATGAGGAACTTGCCTTTCTTTGAATGACAAGATACATGGAAAGAGCCCCTGCTGCCAAGATTCCTAACAAGGAATTTAGGAAACTTCCCCTCCCTCTGAGTCCAAAGGACAGGCTGTAAAAACCCATATTGTCAGGGGCACTACTACCCTTTGCCTTCTCAAGGAACATGGAGGTTCATCCCCCAGCCCTTTTAGACCAAAACAGGATAACTCATGCTCACATGTCACAAACCCCTCTGAGAATCTGATGAAGTTATGGACCCTCCCCAGCAAAATGCACCAACATGTACATCATTTTACATAGAGTTTCGGGAGTTTTATAGACAATCCCTGGACGGAAAGCTCTCTGCCAGTCCCAATTTTCTTTTGCAGTCCCTCCAATCAATACCGCTCTCTTTTCAAGCATACCACCACTCTCCAAGTCAGGTCAAAAATTTTTAGTCCTCAAAAGTAACTTAAAAAAAAAAAAACTAAACCAAACCCATTGCCGTCGAGTCGATTCCACCTCACTGCAACCCTATAGAACAGAGTAGAACTGCCCCCAAAGGATTTCCAAGGAGCGCCTGGTGGATTCAAACTGCCCACCTTTTGGTTAGCGGCTGCACCTGTTAACCACTACGCCACCAAGGTTTCCCAAAGGTAGCTAAAAAAAAAAACCTTTATTTTATAGGTGAAAAGACTCCATAGTAGAGTGACGCATCTAGATGAATAACTAGGGACCAGGGCCCTAAACTAACTTCGAAGCCATCAAGTGCTACAAAGTTCCCAGTGGTAGATGTGGGCCCCTACCATTGCTCATCCTCTCTGGAACCAACCTGGGGCCAGAAAGGGCAATGAATACCCTAAGCGATGTTCAGAGCCCAAAGGGCATTTTTAAGTCATCCGTTCGCTTGAGATTATCCACGACCCACTTGCTGGTTGACACGTAAGACAGTAGCCGGTGGTGGGGAATGAGGGACCCCTACCCACTCCTGCCTCCGTTTGAGAGACCACATCCTCTTTCACTCTTTCGAGCACAAAGCTGCCACTTCTGTTCCACCCACCCCCAAATCGAGGCGCCCAATCAAGTGCCCCCAGTGAACGGCCAATCCCTGTCTACTTTCCCGGGACCCTCCTCAGCCCCGGGTGCGCCCCACCGCCCAGAAGCGGCCCCATCCTTCCAAAAAGAGGGCAGGCGCCGAAACGTGCTATAAGGGATGCCCACTCCCAGCCTTCCAAGCCCCCAAACGGATTCGATTGTTGTTTCGTGGGGCTTTTTTTTTTTCTTCCTCCGAACCTCCGAAGTGTTCTCCCTTCCCATTGGTCGAAGCTGCCCCTTGACGCCACCCTGGTCTTGCTCGTTGATTGGCCCACTCTGGATGTGCCCAAGCCTTTTTCCCAGGGTGTGGCCCCCCCGCCCCCAACAGGGTTCTGACCCCTGGCTCCTCCCTCCCCCTCAAGCCCCCCTCTCTGTTCCGAATGGTACTGCCCTGGCTCGGCTCCCCCAAGGCCCAGGCCGCTGGCTTTAGGGCCCCCCGGACGGGGCGGGGCACGCTGGGGACGGGCAGAGGGCGGTGGTGGCGCCTTCCTGCCGAGCCCGAGGCCACCCCCGCCACCCTCCTCTAGCCCTGTAGGTCCCACTTTACCCGAGGCAGTTTCGGTCCTGCCTCGGTAGCCCGTCCCGTCTGTGTGGCCCCCACCGTGGTCTTTGGGTCGTCCCGGTCTGCAGCGTGCAGTCCCTGCCCTCGGCAGTGCACACACGCCCATCCGTCTCCGCCCGCAGGTCCTTGCCGCGCTCCGATGTCGGCTCACCCTTCCCCGCCCGGCCCGCGGTAACCCCGGCCCTCTGCCTTGCGGACTGACCATCCCCAGGACCACCCTCCCGGTGTGTGGCCGTTCCTCCCGCGGCCTCCATCCCCTCCGTGGCCAGCGTGGTGGGGCCCTTCCACCTCTCCCCCCCAATACTCCCTCCTTGTGTTGTCCCTTCACGTCCCTCTCCAAGCCCCTCCCACCCAGCCCCCCTGCACACACCCCTCCCCCCGAGGCCTCCCGCGCCCCTCCCCTAGCCCGCGGTCGAGGCCCCGCCCCCCGGCCCGTCCTTTTGTCTCCTCTTTGGTCTCTCGGTCCCCCGCCCCTCCCTCGCTCCCGCCCTCGCGCCCCGGTGCACGCTCTTATCTTCCCCGGCCGGCGCCCCGCCCCGGCCGCGCCCGCCGGCCCCCTCGCTCCCACCGCCCCTCTCCGCCCGCGGCGCTCCGCCCCCCCTCCACGGCTCGGCCCGCCAACGCCGACCTCCCCCGTGCCTGCTCTCTCCTCCCGCCGCCGACCCACCCTACCCGGCCGGCGGCCGCGCTCCTTCCGCCCCTGCGGCCGCCTGGCCCGGCGCGGCGAACAGCTCGCCCTGGGGGCCCGGCCGCCCCGCCCAGCCCGGCCCGGCCCTCGGAAGCCGCCCGGCCGCAGGCGTCCGTCGGAAGTGTTTGGGGGACGGGCCCGCGCGGCCCTCCGCAGCCCTAGCCCGGCCGGCGCGCCCCGGGGAACACCGCGACGCGCAGCCGCCTCCCGGCGCCCACCCCAAACCTGTGTCCCCAACGCGCGGCGCGCGCCTGGGACTCGCGACTAGCGGGGCGAGGGTGGGGGACTGTCCCGAAAATGCTTGAGCCCTGAGAGACCTTAGCTGGAGACCGTGAGGCCCGGGGAGACGAGGGTCGGTGACGCGCCCCGGCCACCCGGGAAGAGGGCCAGCCTGCGCCCAGCGCCGCGGCCCCCGCCCCCTGGCCGGGCTTCTCCCCACCACACCGCGCACAGCGACGCTGCCTCGGGTCCTTTGTATCAGCCCCGGGGGTGGAGGACTGGGATTCAACCCTCCTGCACTCCTGGGTCGAGTGCGCAGCGCAAGCCGACACAAGGCAACTCAGCCACATATCGATAAGCACTCTCAAAAATTCCAGCCTCTTCGGAGATGTCCACGTTGACTGCTTCCTCGCCTGAACCGCTTTTCCTAAGCCCTCGCTCAGTCTTACCTATTTACCCACCTGACTGGAAGCTCTTTGAAGGGGGCCCTGTTTGTCGCTGTGCCTCGCTCAATGGGTTCCTTGTGACTGGCAGACAAGTGGATGTATTTAACTGCCCGCCTTTGGGATCTGTGTCATTATTGTGTGACTTAAGGTTGTAAACTAGTGAGGGCCAGGACCGAGTGGGGATTACTAGCTCGTGCCAGGCACAGCATGATGCCCAAAGGGATGGGCCGTCAATGCTTTTGAAGGCTGATTCAGCTCATTATGCACGAGGCAGATGCCTACGTTCTCCTGGTCCCCAGAACTGCCAGTGCCAGGGCTGGACATCCTAAGTGAGGAAGAAACTAAGAAGCTGCCTTGGCTCACCCCCAATCCGGAGCACCCTTGCTGGGACCCAGATACGGCTGCACTCGCTATCAGAACGCACTTGGTGATGTGACTCCAGTTCTGGGAATGGGTTTGCAGGGAACCACCAAAAAAAAAAAAAAAAACAACAGTGCTATCGACTAGACCTTAACTCCCATCAGTTTGCAACGGAAGCTGGTAGGAAGAAATCAGCCAGTTTTTTTTTTTTTCACTGCAGCAAACTGTCCCATATAAAGATCAACCTGTAGCTCTTCATTTACCCCAAGGTCGGCCTGAACCCCAATCTGTCAGAGGAAGGAGGCTACAAACGAACTGCAGTTGATCAACAATTCCCCCTGAGGAGGGGAGACGGTGGAAGCTCTTCTTTCTCACATTTATGGATGCATGGTTTACTCTGTACTTTGCAGAGGCTCCTCTGTAACCTGGTCACTTTAGAGTTAGTCCAGCTCCCTGCCCACCTCACACCCCCGCCCCCAGCTGGATAGGTCCTCTCTGTCCTTCCTCAGCCCTCTGCTGTCTTCACGCAATCCAGCCTGCTCTAAATGGACAGGGTTAGTGATCCAAGCAGAAACTGAAACACTAACAATTGGACAGTGTCAAGAGACTTGGGCAGAGATGCCTCTGAGTGCACAGCCTCCTCCTCTGTCTTGGCACAGATGTTCTTATTGTCCTAGAAATACCAAATTCCCTCCCTAGGCATGGAGGGGGGATGCTCCAGGGCTTAGCCCCCAAGGACAGAGTCACTTGTCCGGGCCAGCCCCTCAGCCCCCTAATTATTCAGACTGAGACTGTCACCATTGCTCTTCCCCATCCTAGCCAAGATTGGCCCCCTGCGCCATTTGTCCCCCTTACCAAGGAGATGAAGGGAAGTTGGGCGGGAGCTGCACAAGACGATTACTAAACTTCTCTGCAGTTTCCTTTAGGGATTGTTAGCACATCCAAATACATATTTGGAAAATGCTCACAATTAACACGGGGAGAAAAACGGTAAACACGGTGCCACTTTGCCAGGCTCAACAGTTTTCCTTTTGTTTAAATTCTAATCGCCTCAAATGGGGAGCGGCATCCATCAGTTAAATAAACAAGCCATTAGACTGAGACTAGAGGTGTTAACACATGACTAATCTACTAATTGGGAGAAGAGATGGCACTGGGTCTGGGTATGGTGCCGTGAGGAGCAAGGGACCATAGCATGCTGGAGGCACAGCATGTCGGGTTGGGAGCCAACAGGACCAGAGTTTGAATTCTTCCTCTGCCAGTTGCTATCTGTGTGACCTTCAGTGAGTTATTTCATTTCTCTGAGCCTCAGTTTCCCGTTCTGTAAAATGGGGACAATAATAGTACTGACATCACTGGGTTGTTATGGAAATGAAATAATACGAGCTCTTGGAACTGAGCCTACCGTAGTGTGCGTTGTGTAACGGAATAACAACAAAGTACCTAGCACACAGTGGAAACTCAATAAATGGCAGCAACGAAGATGAAAAAGAATTAACTTACGGTTGCTAGATGTTGTTGGGTGCTGTCCAGTTGATTCCGACTCATAGTGACCCCATGTGAGAGAGCAGAACTGGCCCATAGTGTTTTCTTTATGGAAGCAGTTGACCAGGTCTTTCTCCCAAGGAGCTGCGGAGTGGGTCTGAATTGCCAACCTTTTAGTTAGCAGCCAAGCACTTAACACTGAGCCACCAGAGATCCTTACAGTTATTAGACAGTAGCCATAAAAGGTGAACACGGACTCCTCTTGCCCCTCAGACCCCAGCATAGAACTGACAAAGGGATACTTTGGGCTGATTAAGTCCAACTTCTTAAGATCTTCCCTTTAACCTGGAATGAGCTCCAGCCATTAAGGATCACCTGTCCTGTCTCAGAATTGCTGGACTCTGGGGCCTTCTCTCCTGGCATCTGCCCAAGAAGCTTGAGTTAAGCTGGCCCTCCCTCCCAGGGGGGAGCCAGCCTGACAGCCTTCTAGGCCTCCTTCCCCAGCTAGCCAGGCCCATCCTGGAGAGAGCATTGTAGGCTGTTCTTGGTTGCCTCCCTCCCATCATGTGTGAAGATAGGTTGTGAACACGGTATTGAGAGGGCCCCAAGTGTAGGGGAAGGGGAGGACCCCCAGGAGAAATGGCTGTGACCTAGACAAATTTGTTGGTCTTTGCTTCCTTGCCCTACCCTCACCTTTTGACGCCCACTGCTCTGTTACCTACCAACAAGGTCTGCCCTCCACCACATGGAGGCTCCCTCTTCACTTGACAGCGTGTTCTCCTTCATGGACACTCCCTTCCGCCCTCTTCTCTCCCCACTTCCTGTTCCAGGAGGGTCTTGCTATCTGTCTGAAAGGTTGGCAAGTACCAGTTTAAAGAATTCCCTCTGCACAGGTAAGGAGTGAAGCTGAGAGTGGCTTAAATTACCACCCCTTCCCCAGGTCTTGTAGCTGCATAGGAGCCTCCTCTACTTGAAAAAATCCTCAAGATGCCTAGAAAGGAATGAAAGCAGATACAAAGGATTCCTAGGCCCTCGCTAGGCTGAAGTGACAAGGGCAGGAGAAAACTTTTACCCTGCAGCTCCAATGGTGCTCCATTTTGCCTCCTTGTAAGTTCTGCCTTGAACTCAGGGCCCTAAGAAGACCCACTGGGCCCCACCAGGCACCCTCCTCTCCAGTTCTACCTCTGGAGAGCTGCCCTCCCCAAGAACCAGGTTGGTTCTCAAACTTTCCCCTTCATCCGCATCTCCCAGCTGAGCCCAAAAATAGGCCCTATCCTGGCTCTTGCACCTAAATGGTGCAAACAATTAACGCCCTCGGCTGCTAACCAAAAGGTTATTTGTTGAGATACTGTGCCCAGCCCTGAACTAAGTGGTGTAAGGAACAAAACAGAAGATGACAGTATGATCCCCGCCCCCAAGGAGCTGAAAACCAGGCAGGGGAGGCAAGGCTTACTGGTGAAACAATGAAAGGAAATTAAAAAGCAAGGCAGCAAGGACAGATTATGTGGTTCAGACAAGGTGCTCTGGGTAAGCAGAGAAAGAAGGCAGTGGGAACCAGAGGGCCGTAGAATGTTGCAGAAGGCAGAGGGCTTCGATGAGACTTTAATGCTCTGGGGGATCTGGATAAGTGAGATGCATTAGTTATCTGGAGTTCCTGGGTTAATCACTTGGCTACTAACTGAAAGGCTGGCAGTTCAAGTCCAGCCAGAGGCACTCTGGAAGAAAGGCCTGGTGATCGACTTTGAGCAACTGAAAACCCTATGGAGCACTGTTCTACTATGACACACATGGGGTCGCCATGAGTCTGAATCGACTCCATAGCCAACTGGTTGGGTTGGTGGCTCTGCACTTAACTAGCAAATAGCAGGTCGACTTAATTAATTAAGCCCTCTCCCCAAGCGGTTAAGGAGTACTAAAGGGGTTAATGTGTCCTCCCTCCTGCCACATCCAGCTGGACTGCCCTTCTTAAAGCACACCAGGCACATTCTGTTCCGGAGCCTGTGCTGTTGCTGCCTTTCTCTGAGCCTGGACCCCGTAACCAGGCCCCTCACCCTGTTCTCTGCAAATCAAATTCTCCTTCTCAAAGGGTCAGTTCCACTGCCTCTGCCTCCAGGAAGCTGCAGGCAGCCCCCCCCCCCCACCAGTTGAAGTCTCCTTCCCAACCCCTCGGGGCTCAGAGCTCACCTCTTTGAGGACCTCCTTGCACGTTCAGCCTGGCACAGCAATTCACTGCTGGTCTGTTCCTCTCCTGTGGGGTAGCTGTGAGTTTCTTTTTGGACAGTAAATGCTTCTGCATCCTTCTGTGGTTTGTCTCCAACTCAAACCTGCACGAATAAATAAACAGTACAGTGAACCCCCATCACCTGGATGCCACAAGGACCCAGATCTGGCTACATTTGTTTCTGCTTCATAATTGTATACTGCTTCCCACACAAACAGTGCCTAGCCCCCTGGAACACCATTTGCAACCAGAGTAACTAATGATGGGAATTCAGGCTTGCAGAGCAGGTTCCTGGGGGTAACCAATAGGAAGTTATCCTTGTTTGAAAACCTATTATGAGCCAGGAGCTTTACATTTTATCTCATTTCAGCCTTATCACAACCTTTTGAGGTAGATAGTGCTGTTAGCCCCTTTTACAGACCAGGAAATGAGAGGCTTGGAGGGATTTACCCTGGGTCACTCCGATGAGTAATGGCCGAGGTGGGATTTGAATCCAAGTCCTGTGCCCTTCTCACTGTGCCGGGTAGCCTGCTTCAAAAGAGTGCCAAACAGACTGCTACCAGCTCTGCTTCGGTCTGACACGAGTATAGGACATGCCTTGTATGTGCCTTTGTGGAGCAGTTAAAAAAAAATTTTTTTTATGCACACGCACACACACATGCATGCCAACACAGCAACCCGTACGGTCACAGTCCAGTTGTCAAACAATCATGCTAATTTTTGTCTGTGGGATTAGTCCCTTCATCTTAGATACCTGTTGCTGTGGAGTCGATTCTGACTCATGGCGGCCCTATGTGTTACAGAGTAGAACTGTTCCATAGGGTTTTCAAGCTTTTCTTCTATGGTGCCACTGGATGGGTTTGAACCGTCAACCTTTTGATTAGCAGCCAGGAGCAGACCATTTGTGCCCTTATTCCTGCAAGTGGCGGGGGGAGGTGTTTCCCAGGAGGCAGAGGGGTGAGCCTGTGAATGGTGGGCCAAGCCCAGGAGTTGAAGGAGTAAGAGCCTCCCCCATGGTCTTCATTTAGCCACATAGTTCTCAAAACGGAAACAAAGTCTCTTTCCTTGCTCCCATCAGCACAGTACATGCCCTTCAGTTCTCTACAATGACCTTGTAACACGCCCCCTCCTCTTCAGCCATGCTGGCTGCCTCAAGAAATATTGCCCTTTGCTGCCTTTGTCTTTTTGCACCCCCCCCCCCATATGGGCTCATGATGTTCCTCTAGCCTGGGATGCCCTCCCCACCACTTCACATACCTAAATCCTCCAGGGCCAGGTTTAAGGCTCACCTCCTCCTAGAAGCCTTCGTTGATTCTGACCTCCTCTCAACTTTTTGATTTTTCTTTTTTCCCAAACTGGAATCACCCTGTTTTGATGCTCTGCTCTGTCACCTTATTCTCTAATTGTCGCTTCCGTGCTGTTTTCTTGACCACACTGTAAACCCCTTGAAAAGACATAGCCCCTCTGTGCTGAGTGCAGTTTCAGCCACAGCTAAAGAAAGGAAAGTCTTTCAGGAAAGACATGTGGTCAGCTTCCTTCTTCCCAAAGGCCTCTTGCTTCCTCTGCCTCGTCCCTTGGGCTTCTATCTTTGCTGCCCCTGGCATCTTTTCTACAAAGACCATGAGGTAAAAAGGAGAGTCACATGTTTACCTTGGTCTCCTTTTCATTTGTTATTCTTGTTGTTCATTTGCCCAGGTGGGCACATGGCTAACTGGGGTCTGAAAAGCCTTAAACCACAGAAAAGTCACCCTGAAGCTACTCTCAGGTATTGCAGTTTTTTTTTTTCCTCTCTCTTAAGCATTTGTGGGAGAGGAAACAAAATCTATTGGGCTGGTTAATGTCTGCCTTTTCCCTCCCTTCAACTGTTTTATCCCCCCCCCCCCCCCGCCACACACACACATACAAAATTACAGCTAGAGACAGCCCATTTGCCAGATTTCAGGAACTCTGTGCAGATAAAGCGTTGCGTGCCAGTGCCCAACAGACCCAGAGATAGGGCCATCTGATGCCACCAAAGGAATTTTTTCTACTTGGAAAAATGCTGAGCGCTGAGAAGCCCCTTAATCTTTCTGTAGTGACGGTAGGGATAGGCCTCCGCTACCAAGCTGGGACAGACTGACAGGCAAGGTCCTTAAAAAGGCCTAGGCCAAATGCCCAGCCTGCCAGTGCCTGTCAGTAAAGGCGCCAAAATTGAATTATCACTCTCTTTGTATTACATGTACTTCCTTCCCAGCTAAGGCTGGAACTAAAGAGTCTTCAAGTTCGTTGTGTGACTGCTGTCTCATGCTTTCCCCCACATCTCTCTCCAAGGAGGCAGGACAGGAAAGGCTATTGCTGCCCCAGTATACAGATGGGGAAACTGAAGCACTGAGGGAAGACATGACTGGTCCAGTTTTCTCACCAACCTCCATCCCACTGCCGTCCAGTGGATTTGATTCCGACTCATAGCTACCCTACAGGACAGAGTAAAACTGCCCCATAGGGTTTCCGAGGCTGTAAATCTTTACGGAAGCTGACGGCCACAGCTTTCTCCTGCCGAGCACTTTTAGCCACTGTGCCACCAGGGCTCCTTAGTTTTCTCACAGGAAGGGAAATTTCTTCCCAGCTTTGGGAACCTCACGGTCCCTGGGGGAGTCCTAGTCATCCCCACTGGAATTCTCAGCATGAGGAGTTCTGACACAGCCTCCGGGAAAGGAGGTAAGGAGGGAATGGTCCATTCCTTTCTGTCACTCCAACTCCTTTAACCAGGCATCACAGGTTGGGTCGCATCTTCCCTTCCCTCTATCTCTTCCTCGCAGGTTCAGCAGCTCTCTCAACACACCTGCCCCCTGTGCCCCGCCTCTGCCTTACAGGAACCGCCTACTCTGTGCTGGGCCTCCTTTCCCTCAGCTGCTTGTGTCCTCTCAGCCTGGCCCTTCTGATCCAGCAGTCTGAGGGCCCAAAATATCCACATAGACTAGTGAGAGAAGCTAGATTCTCCCCAATTCAGAACTCTAGCTTTGGGGTATCCTCCATTGGAGTCCTGGACTTGCCCCTGCCCTTCTAGTTAAAAGGTGCCTGCCTGCCTTTAAGATAATGCCACCGTGGGAAAGGGGTTACATTTAGTCACCCACATTCTGCCCCTGTGCCTGTTCAACCAAAGACACGGATTTGTAGGATGGGTGGGGGAAGAAGAAGGAACTCACTGTGCAACAGAGATCAGGGTTTAGACTCAGCCGGGGTTAAAGGGAGTTGATCTGTGTATGGAATTGAGGGGTCCTTTTATGTTTTTTTTTTTTATGATTAGGATTAGTTGGGTGAGGACTCAGTTGTGGCCAGGATTAGAATTCAGGTGAGTTGTCCTGTCTTTGGGGCGTCCTACTCAAAAATGTCTAGACATGGTCCCTGTTAGCAACTGGGTTTAACTGGGATACCTTGTTATAAGCGGCAGTGAAAGGTATCTGGGAGGGGGTCTGGCTACTAGTCCTAGCTCTAGACCAATTTTCTGTGTGACCTTAAGCAAGTCACTTCCCCTCTCTGATCCTCAGTTTCCACGACTAAACAATGGGGGAGTCAATCTCTAAAGGATCCATCTAGCTCTGAAAATACACAACTTTGGATCTGTGGGAATATAATAAAGCTGTTCTATTGATCTTGTGGGGTTAAAAAATAAGACATTATAAGAGAAAATCAGCACTTGGTAAAATACAAAGTACCAAATGAAAGACTATTTTTCCTCCATTAAAATATTATAAAAGCATCAACGCTCATTGGAGAAATTTGGAAAATACAGAAAACTACAAAAATCATTAAAAAAATAAATTGCTTGTAATCCTACCACATGGAGTTTACCATCATTAACATTTTATTTATATTTATTATATATTTTAAACAAAAAAGGAATCATGCTCTATATAACTGTTTTACAGCCTGGTTGTATTTTTTTTCTCATATAAATTGTGTATTGTGTTTTTCAATGTCACTAAATGTTCTTTGAAAACATGCTTTTTAAAGACTCCATAGTGTTCCATTCAATGTCTGTGCCGTAATTTATTTACCCAGTCCTCTACTGTTGGGTATTTAGGTTGTTTACTTTTTTCCCTTTATTATAAATATAATTTCTAATGAATATCTGATTTTAGGAATGACAATCAAGAGATACAGTGTAGTGCATAATAAAAATTTATGATGGAAATTTTCAAACATAAACAAAAGTAAAACAGTATAACAAATCCCCATGTACCCATCTTCCAGTTTCAACTATTATCAACTCATAGCCAATCTTGTCTGACCTACACCCTCACCCATTTTCCCCTGCCAATGGACTATTCTGAAGCAAATCCCGGAGTCGTGTAATTTTGGGGTGTATATTTTTTTGTTAATTTTGATACACACCGCCAAATTGACCTTATTAAAATGTTTTACTAGTTTCCACTCCAGCCAGAATGTTCACAGCAGCTTTATTCACAGTAGCCACAAACTGGAAACAACCCACATGACTATCAAGGGTTAATGAATTTCTTTTAAACTCTGGTGTATCATTACAATGGAATACTACTCAGCGATGCAAACCAATGAACTACTCATACATGCAACAACATGGGTGAACTTCGAAAGCATTATGCTGAGCGAAAGAAGCCAGATACAAAATACTATATAGCCTATAATCCCATTGATACAAAATTCTAGGAAATGCAAACTAAACTGCAGTGACAAAGCAGATCAGTGGTTGCCTGGAACAGAGGTGGAGGAAGAGACAGAGTATAAAGGGGCATAAGGTACGTTGTGGTGGTGAGGGATATGTTCTGTATCTTGACTGTGGCAGTGGTTTCATGGGTGGGTACATATGGCTATGTCAAAACTCACTGAATTGTACAATTTAAATGAATGCAGCTAATTGCACATAAATTGTAGCTGAATAAAGCTGATTTTTAAAGTGTCCTTATTGAAACTCTTATTGGCAAAGGGTAGTATCATTAAAATAAATTATACACACGCGCGTACATAAGGAGCCCTGGTGGCACAACAGTTAATCGCTCAGCTGTTAATTGAAAAGTTGGCGGTTCGAACCTACCCTGCGGCTCCTCAGGAGAAAGACCTGGAAATCTGTTCCCATAAAGATTACAGCCTAGGAAACTCTATGGGGCAGCTCTACTCTGTCATATGAGGTCGCTATGAGTTGGAATTGACTCCACAGCAACAGATTTATAAGATGAAGAGACTGATCACACAGATAACATGTAATACGTATATATATATTTGCCAACTCGATGGGTAAAAAATGTATGTCAGTATGTCAACATTCTTTAGTAATCTTGAATATACTTTCTAGTTTACTGGCCATTAATATTTCTTGTTTTGTGAATTGCCAATTTATATCTTCTGCCTAGTTTTTAAATGAGGTGTTTGGCTCTGTCTTGTGGATTTGTAAGACTTCTTTATATACCAAGGATACTAAAACTTGGTTATTTATTGTTATTTATTAAAAAGTCAGCTTTTTAATTTTGCTTGTGGTGTTTTTACTTATTTATTTTTAATACTATTTTATTGTTTTTTTCAGTGAAAGTTTACACAGCCAAGTAGATTCCCATTTGACAATTTCTACAAATTGTTTTTATTTTTTAAATAGAGAAGTTTTGCAGTTTTACATAGCCAAATCTATTATCATGTCCTTCATTGTTTCATCTTTTACCCTTATGCCTTGAAAAGCTCTCCCTTCTCCCAGGATCAGAGAAATAGTCACCTCTTTTCTTCTAGATTCTTTATAGTTTTACTACTTGCCATTCTTGACCACTCTGGAGCTGAGTGGCTAAGTGCAAGCCACAAAGGCTCTGGAGTCAGACTGAGCTGGCATCAAATCTCAGCTCCACCACTTACCTATGCGACCATGCACATCTTCAGCTTCCTCGTCTATAAAATGGGGTTAATTCTGGTTTCCAACTTATAGGGCTGTTTTAATGATTAAATGAAATAAAATATGTAAAGCAGTTGGCCCAGTACCTGGTACATGTTGTGTGCTGTCGAATCAATTCTGACTCATAGCGACCCCATGTGACAAAGTAGAACTGCCCCATAGGGTTTTCTAGGCTGTAATCTTTAAGGGAGCAGATCTCCAGGCCTTTCTCCTGTAGAGCCGCTGGGTGGGTTTGAACTGCCAACCTTTTGGTTAGCAGCTGAATGCTTAACTGTTTGATACACCACGAGGGCTCCTTAGGCACATAGCTAAAGCTCCAGAAACATTAGCTGCTGTCATTGACATTTTTGGTTTTGGTTGCTAAGCATTCAAACACCATGATGATATGAAGCAAATCTGGAGAAACGTGGAAGGCAAATATTCCCTCTCCCTGTCCACCAGCAGGAGGCCTGGTGGTGCAGTGGTTAAGAGCTGTGGCTGCTAACCAAAAGGTCAGCAGTTGGAATCCACCAGCTGCTCCTTGGAAACCCTACAGGACAGTTCTACTCTGTCCTATAGGGTCACTATGAATCAACAGGTTTGGTTGTCCACCGGCAGCCAGGCAGTGGGGATGCTATCTCTCTCTCTGAATTTTGGAACTCAAGTGTTACGGTACTGCAGGGGAGAGTAGCCATTAGTCCTGGAAGGCTCAGAGCCAGGAGTCCAGAAGGCAGGGCAAGCCTCTGGTGGGGACCATGTAATCACAGCATCCTGAGCCAGCCAGTCCTGTGGCACAATCCTGACCGCACCTGCTTCCCTCGGTTCCTCCCCCTTTTCTGAAGCTGGTTCTCCAAGCGTCCAGTCACAGCGAGATCCCCAACAGCCTTCCAACAAACTCCTTCTCTGCTGGAGTTAGAATCAGACTCCACAGTTTGCAACCAAGAACCTCACTGATCAGGCTCCTGTGATTTCACTCTGGTATTTGCTTTGATGGACAGCAGCATCAGAAGAGGCGCTGACTTCCCCTCCACCAGATGATCAGATATCTCCAAACCATCTTTTTCCACTGATTCGAAATGGGTGATATTTCCATTGAAATGAGCTCTTGCCCTTGGGACTGTCCCGTCAACTAGATCCTATGCCTCTGCTCAAACCCCAGTGGGTTTTTTATTCTCTTCTCCCTAAGGAAAACTTCATCTTCTAGAGCCCCAGACTGCCTGCTTAATACTGGACCCTCCAGATATCTACAGATTTCCCTAGCTTGAAGTTGGAGGACTGTACTCAGGATCATGTCTGCTGAGCTTTAGGTCTCCCCTCAGCAAGCCAACTGTTTGACAATTCCAGCCCCAACTTGGAGAAGCTCAAAGGGATAACAAGGGTTTTTCCTAATGATAAAAAAGAAACAGCTCAAGAAAAGCACCCATTCCCATCCTACCCCCTCACTGGCTCCCTACTAGGTAATTCTCATCCTCAACATGTGGCAATACCCAGGAGAGAAGAGGCTCTACTAACGCCCTCACCTTCCTCCAGACACATATGCTTGACTTGGCCCTCTCCAAGCCTGCCAGTGGCTGCACTGCTTGCTTCCTGGCCTACTTTCTTGGCGACATCAAAACTGAGTTTGCAGAGCAGTGGAGGTGCCATAAGGAGCCCTGGTGGCACAGCGGTTAAGGGCTCGGCTGCTAACCAAAAGGTCGGTGGTTTGAACCCACAAGCTGCTCCACGGGGAAAAAGATGTGAAAGTCTACTTCTGTAAAGATTACAGCCTTGGAAACCCTATGAGGCAGTTCTACACCATCCTATCAGGTCACTATGAGTCGAAATCGACTCAACAGCAACAGCTTAACCAGGGATGCCATCTCTGGCTGGAATGGTGGAAACAGGACTGGCCTCCAAGGAGTCCTTGCGGAACGCCACCCCCCCCCTCCCCCCGCCCCAGCGTGGCTCTGAGGACAGACTAGGAAGTGGGCAAAGATGGTGAAGGGAAGGCAGAGAGGACGCTCTGAGGCAAGGGTTGGGTTGAGTTACAACATGGTACCGTAAGGTGTGAGAATGCCTTGGATACCACTGAGATCATGGAAGGGCAGACACTTGTGGAAATGCCCAAGTGAAAATACTGATCCCGCTAAAAGTCTCAGGAAATAACTGGATCTGAGTGTTGGGGATGGGGTACAGGTAATGGGTGGCTCCATAACTGTCTGCAGCAAAGACCTCATCAAGGGTATTGCTGGGGTGGTCATGAGTAAAGAATAAAGGAAACCGTAGCTCTAGGAGCTTTTCAAAAGCAACAGGAATCGATACAACAGATGATTATGTGGCCACAAAAATGATGTTTACAAAGATCTTTTTTAATAACATGAAGAAATTCTTGTTATAAGTTAAAAAAAAGGCAAAGGTAGGCTATAAAATTGTTTATTAAGTTGAATCACAAACCATGTGGGAAAAATATGCATTCAAAAAAAAGACTGGAAGGAAATGCCCCAACAGCTGATTTTTTGGGGGGTGGGGGGGAGTAGTTGTGTAACAATATTGGCTACTCACAAAATATTAAGTACACATTAAGTGCCAGGTTCTGTGCTCGGCATTTTATTACGTAAATTACTGTGCTGCATTGCACAACAACCCTGCGAGCAATTGCTCCCACTGACAGAAGCCCTGGTGGTGCAGTGGTTAAGAGCTGTGGCTGCTAACCAAAAATGTTGGCAGTTCAGAGCCACCAACCACTCCTTAGAAACCCTATGGGCAGTTCTACCCTATCTTATAGGGTCACTATGAGTTGAAATTGACTCGATGGCAATGAGTTTGTTTTTTGTTTGTTTTACAGGTAAGAAACCAGAGGCTCTCAGAGGCTAACTAGCCCAAATCCACACAGCTTGGAAGTGGCATGATAAAAATCATTGATTAGATAGTATTTTTCTGCTTTTCTCTCTTTTCCAAATTTTTGACAATGAGCATGAGCTTCTGCCTTTTCCCAATTGCCCCTTTCCCCCACTGAATTAATCCTTCAATTCAGAGCAAAGGGAAGCATTCTCTCCTACTCCTTGGAACTTGTGATCTCTTTCTCAGCAGAACACAAGCTCCTGGTGGGTAGGGACTCTTCTGTCCCCAGTGTTGAGCACAGACACAGGAACACAGTGAAAACTGGATACGTGTGCATGGAATAAAGAACTGGAATAAGTAACAGTCACAAAAAAGGTTAATGGTGACAATGTTAATGCTTTGTATATAGGAAGTGTTTGGAAGTGGGGACGGGGCATCCTTTTCACCAGGATGTTGAGAAGGACGACATTTGGTTGACAGACAGCTTTCCTATGAGACTTTGGCCCCCTTGCCCTGAGCAACCTAGGCAGCCACAGTCTCATTTCTCAAATGGTATCCCTAGCCTTGGTGCCCAATGCTCTGGGCATGCCTCCCAAGGCTGTAGCTGCCATGTCCCTCCCCCACTGATGTTGACGTTGTTGTTAGGTGCCCTTGAGTCAATTCCGACTCATAGCAACCCTATGTATAACAGAACAAAACAGTGCCCAGTCCTGCGCCATCCTCACAGTCATTGCTGTATTTTAGCCCATTGTTTCAGCCACTGGGTCAATCCATCACATTGAGGGTCTTCCTCTTTTTCGCTGACCCTCTACTTTACCAAGCATGATGTCCTCCAGTGACTGATCCCTCCTGACAACATGTCCAAAGTATGTGAGACAAAGTCTCACCATCCTCACTTCCAGGGAGCACTCTGGCTGTATTTCTTCCAAGACAGGTTTGTTCATTCTTCTGGCAGTCCATGGTATATTCAATATCCTTTGCCAACATCACAATTCAAAGGCAGCAATTCTTCTTTGGTCTTCCTTATTCACTGTCCAGCTATCACATGCATATGAAGCAATCCAAAATACCATTTCTCTGTGTTTGTCAAGCCCCAACTCCTATCTGGCTGAAGGAGGGAGAGAGGCTAAAGTCAGGGAGATGCTGGATTGTATTCCCAGGCCCTGGGAAAGCCCCCTTCAGATAACTGGGAGTTGACTGTATTTTGCAAGCTATACCAGATAAGAGATTAAGGAATTCACATGATTACTGTGCCAATAAGAAAGGGCCAAGACGTCTGAAGAACACCTAACCTGCTCATAGGGACCTGGCATCTGAATTTGGCATCCCCGCCCTTGCTGTCCAACCCTAGTGGCTCCAATGGTGAGGCCATGTGTACGGTGAGAGGGGAGGGCAGTGCCTCTCAGGGCCCCTGGTCCATACTCACTGAGTGGGTGGCTACCTCCTCCTATCCTTGTGGGGCAGGGGGACAGGGGACAGGATACTGAGTTCATTTCCTCCTGGCCCATGCTTCCCCAATGGAAAAAGCAGACTGAGGAAAGTTTTCATTGAACTGGTAGCACTTTGGAAAATTATAGCCAATTCCCAGTAATCAGCAGCAACAAGGGGCCAGCAGTAGGGCCTGCAATTAGATAAAGAAAAATAGCAATGCTTACAATCCAATTTGTTTTAAAATAACAGATTTATCTTTATAATTATGAACCAGTGCAGATTCCTGATAGAAGGAGCTGCCCTTTACTCCAGTCCTTCTGCTCAGAAATTCAGAATAATGCTTCCACCGGTACCTACATTCCCTGGACTCCGAAGCTCTCCTCCCTCTGCCTGTCAAGGCCTTGCTCTAATCCTACTTCCTCCATGAAGCCTTCAGGTTACTCAGTCATTTCTCCTCCCTCCATACTGGCTCAACCACTTCCCTAGCACCAGGTCTGTGTCCTCCTCTCCCTCTAGAGTAGAAGCTCCCAGAAGGGAGGCTCAGCTGTGTTGTTCATCTCAGCAGCCCCTAAGCCTAGCACAGTGCCTGGTACAGTGGGCTCCTGGCTGGAGCTTCCTTTGTTGTTGTCCAGTGGAATGGACTCCTAGGGCCTACCTGGGGCCTTAACTCCCATCGGACTGGGGTGGAGGGAGTGTCTACCGTCAGGGAGATACCGGATTCCCGGCCCCGGGGAAGGCCCCTGAGGGCAATAGGGAGTTGTCTGTATTGTGCAAGCTAAAAAGGAATATTCTCGGCCCCAGTTACAGCTGATGTCGTCCTGCCCGGGGTGGGGAAGCCTCAAACCTTGGCTGCAGGGGCAGAGTGAGCTAGCAGGGAATAAAGGGCTCCTTCGGGAGAGGACCTTTTTTTTCGGGAGAAGACCAGGTCTCCGGCCCGCATTCGGTCCCCAGGCCCCGCAAATGGGACGCTGGAGAGTTGAGGCTGGGGAGGAGGGGGTAGGGCCCGAGGCCGCGCTCCCCCCATCTCTGCCGCTCCTCCTTCCTTCCGCGGCCGGGCCGGCCTCGCTCGCTGGCTCTTTGTCGTTCTGTCTGCCGGCTCTCTCGCGCGCCGGCTCTCCGGCTCGCTCTCCCTCTCTCTCCTAGGTTCACGTGACCGCCTGCTCTCAACCGCTCCGATCACCTCTTCCTGAGGCAGCACCTTTCGGTTGGTAACAGGAGACACTCGGGTGTGGGGGGCAGGATGGTTTCCTGCCTCCTCGCCTTCTCCGGCCCGCGCCCCTCGACCGCTCCCAGCCCCCACCTCGCCTGCACCTCCCCCGGCGCCCAGCTCTCTGGGGAGGGGGCTCCGGCGGGGACAGACAAAAGAGCCCAGACGGACTCAGGGCACCCTCGGAGCCCCCATCACGGGGCCCCACCCTCCTCCGTCTGCGGGAGCCACCCTCCCGCCAGAGGTCTGAGGAGTCCGGCCCCGAGGCAGCCTTTCCGGGCCACGTTCGCGCCACTCGCTCCACCACCGCGAGCGCTGAGCCTCCGGGCGCCTCGGATACTAAGAAATCACCGGGTGCCGGTCCCTCGGGTCCCAGGCTGGAGGCCGGCCAGCCTAAGGGAGGAGACTTGGGCCCCGCCATCGGAAGGCTCCTGGTCCTGTAGGGGTGCCAAAGTCTCCAACCTCTGGGAGCCTCGACTCCGATAGGAGAGACCCAGTCTCCCTCCTCTTTGCAGGGCAGTCAATAAGGAGAAATCCCAAAGTGTGAGGCAAGTGTTCTGCAAAAGCCCACCTGGACCTCGTATTCGTGAACTCCTGGCAGAACCAGATCGGGTTTCCCCAGCCCATTCTCCTAGCACTTAGCTGCTCCCCAACCTACTAATTCCAACATTTGGAATTAAAATTGGGCTCCCTCTCATTCCATACCAGGGAACATTTTGAAACATAGGCCATTTAAGTTGTAATAAAAAAAAAAATATATCAAGTAAATTAGACAAAACCTTTTCAAAGCTCCCTCACTGTGAATGCACACTTAGCTAGTGGCTAAAGAGCTGACCAGGCCTCCATACCATTTTAGAACCTATCAGTTGCCTAGTGGTTAAGTGCTATGGCTGCTAACCAAAAAAGGTCAGCAGTTTGAATCCACCAGGCACTCCTTGGAAACTCTGTGGGACAGTTCTACTCTGTCCTGTAGGGTCGCTGTGAGTGGGAATCAACTGGGTGGCAAAGAGTAAGGGCCTGTTTGGAGCTCCGGTGGCCCAGTGGCTAAGAGCTGTGCTGCTAACTCAAAGGTTGGCAGTTCGAATCCAACAGCTGCTCCTTGGAAACCCCATGGGGCAGTTCTACTCTGTCCTATAGGGTCACTATGAGTTGAAATCAAATCGTCAGCAACAAGTTTGGTTTTTTTGGTTTTAGGGCCTGTTTCCCTGAGCCTCCCACCCCCCCCAGCTTACCACTTCATACCATTTTAGTCAATCAAACTAAGACCCCTCAGGGGATGTTACCTGTGGTCAGAGCCACACTTGCTGCACCTTAAGCATTTTCCTGGCCAATCGGGTAACAAACGACCCAAATGCTAGGGGACCAAGGGACCAGAAGGAATTCCATTTTTCCAGGATCTTGGGAAAGGACTTGAGCTGAGAAGTGCCCAAGTTTGACAGGTACCAAGCAGAACAATACATGCTTGTGGCAAAATCTGGTAAGAATGGTCACCGTAGGTACTATTTATTGAGCATTTACCAAGTGCCAAGTATACAGCACACATCAACTCTAATCCTAGTTAAGTCTCATGGTAGGTACTATTATTATCCCCATTTAACAGATAAGGAAACTATGGCTCAGAGAAAGTAATTTGAAGAGGTCACACAGCTAGCTGGTTAGTAGCAGAACTGGGTTTGGAATCCATATCTGGCCCATAGACCAGGTCCTCAACCATCATATTACCCCACCTCTTTCCCACATGGAATAATTCTAAAACTCTCCCAAATGGAGCTGGGGCAATTATTGGGCCTGATCATAATCTTGTGGAGGACTGGCTATTCACCAAAATGTGGAGGGCTCCACAGGGCCCCAAAGTCATAAGGCTGACTTTGTAAATGCCACAGACTCCCAAACAGAAGTCCAGATTCCTAGATTCCCAACCTAGAATCCAAATGATGCAGCCCTATCTGCCCATCCACAGAAATATCCCACTTCCGGTTTTTGTCTTCTGGGCAGCAAGATTTGCAGGATGCCAGGCCGTGGGTGAGCTTCTCCGAGGGAGGCAGTGTTATGGCGGGTGGGGGTGGGCTTGATAATGGACCCCCACTGCCCTACCCCCAGTCTTCCCTGGAGGGAGGACAAATAGGTCCATTGATTCGAAACTCTCCCAGAGGGCATTAGAGTAATGACTCTAGACTGTGTGATGCCTACACACCCTCTGACCTCCTAACTGACCCCTGCCCTGGGAGGTTCCAAAGGCCACAAATCTCTGTTGCTTGTGGGCCATGTGGTTTGTGGCTGTTTGTAGTTTTGAAGGGGAGGGGGAAATGATGGAGGTAAGGGACACTGCTTCTCACTGTGCTGGGCTTCCCAAAAGGACTGGCAAGGGGTGGACAGGGCTCTTTCCAAACCCTGCCAAGACATGCTGCAACCACTGATATAGGGGCTCCATCATTTATTTTTGAAAGCAGCAGGGCTCTTGGCTCATTTGCATAAATGTTTGCACTGCCTGCTATATTTTGGTTTGGGAGAAGGGCACCAGCGTAAGGCACATACATAACAGATTTGTAACTGGAAGGTTAATACTGCCCCTGGCTAGGTGAGCTAACTAGCCAGCCAAAAATGGCCTCTCCCCCTCTGTGTCTATTTCTAAAAGCCCCTCTAAGTGCAGGGCCCAGCACCAGGGTTATGTGGCAATAGAAAGATCGTGCCCCTAAGGGGGAACTTCTAAACCAGGCGTGTGGTGTAGGTGGATGAGGAGATAAGGCAGCATTTTGACTCCTGCCTCCTGTCATTCAATAAAGACTCATTTACTGAGTGCCTTCTAGTTCTACTCTGTCCTATTGGGTCTCTTTGAGTTAGAATCAACTTAATGGCAACGGGTTCTGCGTAGCAGGCACTTTACTAGGCATCGAGAGAATAAAATAAATATCAAGACCCTGTTTCCACCACTGAGGTGCTCATAATCTATCATGGGTGAAAGACACATAATCAAAAAACGCTAGTGCAGTGTGGTGTGCGCTATCAAGAGCATAAGAGAGGGCTGCTCCGGTGGGGTTCTGGAAAGATTTAGGGGGAGGTTTAAATGTGGTTGCTTAATCTGAATCTTAAACATCAACTCTCCCCCTCCCCATCCCCAAACTGAGTTTTAATCTCTGTTACTAACTCCCTGTGTGAGCTCCGCATATGATTAACCTCTCTGGGCAGCCTCAGTACCTTTGCCTTCAAAATGGGGGTAATAATCTGTGAAGCTGGCCTCTGGGTGTCTTACGTGCCCCACCTCCCACCTGGCCTGGTCCTCTATCATAAGGGCCAGTTTCCCCAAGCTGCCATGCAAACACGCGGCAGACGTGGCGAGTATGGAAGACTGAAAGGTGGTGGAAGTGGAAGGGAGATGCGCTTGGGTGCAAGGGGTGTGGCCCCAAAGGGGGGTGTGGGTAGCGGTAGTGGGAGTGCCCTGGAGAAGAACCTCGTGCTTGGTAGAGGGTCTGCGAAAAAGAGGAAGACCCTCAACGAGATGATTGACACAGAGGCTGCAACGATGGCCTGAAACATAGCAATGATTGTGAGGATGACACAGGACCCGGCAGTGTTTCCTTCTGTTGTACATAGGGTCGCTATGAGTCGGAACCCACTCCATGGCACCTAACAACAACAACAATGTATTTAGCCATTTTTCAAGGCCCCTCCTCCCCCCACTGTCTTGAAGCGGGGAGTCCAGTAGCGGTACTGGGGGAGAAGAGTGGGGCTACTGGGCAGGCTCCTAGCAGTCAAGCGTCGCCGGCTTCAGCCTCACGCTCCAAGCAGCCTGTCTTGAGGAAGGAAGCACTGAGGGATGGACTGCCCTCCAACCTCCACCCCAACTTGACTCTCTCTGGAGTCAAGCATTTGTCCGCACTTTTTTCCCCCCAATACCCCAAATCTGGCCCACCTCTGGAGAGGGGGTTATCAGCTCCGTTCCGTTTTCTCCCCGCTGAGTTAAGGACTTCCTTGGACTTGTTCCAATCGACCCCCTTCGGACTTCCAGGGGGCCCGAGGGCTCGGGTCGGGGACCTAGCCGAGCCGGCCGCGCTGCCCCTCCGGGATGTGCGGCACTCGGCGGGCGCAGCGAGGTCGGTCTGAACTCAGGCCTCCTTCGACCCAGGTAACTCCGCTTCCCTTTAAAATGCAGCTTCTCAGGCCCGCACCCTGCCCGTCTTCGGGCCCCCGCCGGCCCGCCCCGCCCCGCCCCGCCCCGCCCCGCCCGAGGCCCCGCCCCGCACCCCCGCGCGGGGGGCCTCTCTGCCACCTGCCCGCTGCCCAGCCCACATGCAAAGCGTGACGGCGGGGCGGGCAGCCGAGCGCGCCCACCCGGCCCTGCGCCGGCCGCCGCCCGCCGCTCGCCCGCCGCTCGCCCGCCCCGGCCGTCCGCGCTTACCCAGCATGCACTTCCAGGCCCCGAGCTATCTCGGCGCTGCAGCCCCGGGGTCAGGGCAGCCGGAAGAAACAGGAAGTTTGGGACGGTCCTCGTGGTGGGGCCGGGAGTCTTCCCCGCAGGCCCTGAGCTCGGCGCCGCCGCGCCTCCCCCCGCGCCCTCCCTCTGGCCGACTTCCCTGGGGTCCGTTTCGGGGGCTGGCCTGAACACCAAAAATCCAGATGTGTTTGAGGGTCATTCAAGGCACACTCCCAGGGTTCCCTTCGCGGTCGCATCTCCGGGCCTTCTGGACACAGGGGTGGGAAGGGGAGGGAGTGCGCCCGCCCTGGTAGGGTGGGAGTCCCTGAGGGTGGAGAACGGGAAAGGCGCGCGATTGGGTGGGGTGAGCAGAGGCTGAAGGTTGGTTTCCCACGGCCATCGCTTGGACAGGTAGGGCAGTGGTTAGAATCTGGTCCAAATGAGGCTAGGGTTATTGTTCCCCCCTCCCCCCACCAGTTAGATTCGCTCTAATCTGCCCTCCGCAAGGACTTAGCTCCATTATCCTTGGCAACCATTTCACAAACCGGGCAATGTTGTTCACCAGGGGCACCAGGCGAGGGAGTAGGGGTGCCAAATACGGTCCCCTTCCTAGTGAAGAAAACGCAAAGCCCTGTTGGAGGTGATGCCCATCTAAACACCCCATTGGCAGGGCGGGAAGGACTGGATGGGTTCTCAGTTTCCCCGGCTTCCCTTTCAATCACCACCCCCACATT
The DNA here is from genome assembly GCF_024166365.1 of Elephas maximus indicus. Classification (NCBI taxonomy): domain Eukaryota; kingdom Metazoa; phylum Chordata; class Mammalia; order Proboscidea; family Elephantidae; genus Elephas; species Elephas maximus. Next base: position 26,474,139 of record NC_064846.1, on the reverse strand, counting down.
ACTTAAACCTGTGACACGGGCAGCCTCAACCATCCGCACGTGAGTCTTTCGCTGGAACTGTGGCTGAGAGGGGTACAGGTCACGGTTGGCCCCGGTGGGCCTTTTTGATCTTACTGGACCATTTGGCCGGTCCTTTCCGGGCAATTGTGTGCAGACAAGCCTTTTGTGTGGACACACTCATTCTCTTCTCATAGTCTCACACTCCTAGCCAGGGACATCTCACTCCCCATTCACTAGGGGTTTCTGAGTTTTCCCTGTTGCCTTCAGCTCACTGTGCATCTTCGTAGATTTCCTGAGAGGAAGGGGGAAGGATGAATCTATATTTTCGAAGTAGGAAAGTGAAGGCAAAAACTCTTTGGCTGTACAGACAAACGAACAGTAGAGAACAGAGAACTCCCTGAGACTATCGTCCTGAGACACTCTTTAAACCTAGAACCAAGCCTATCCCCTGAGATCTTAGTGAAATAGCAGAGTGGTACACAAAATAAAGACTTACTTGAAAACCAAAAAGGTCAACAATTACTCAAAAGCAAAGATGAGAAGAGAAGGGGACAGAAGAACTAGAGTACTGGAAAGGGAACAAACAGAACACAGTTAAAGACAATGCTGACACATTGTGATAAATGTAACTGTCACTGAACAATTTGTGTGGAAATTGTCAAGTGGGAACCTAACTTGCTGTGTAAACTTTCACCAAAAACTCAATAAAATATTATTTAAAAAAAAGTCATTGGGCTGTAGAATGATTGCAAAGTGAGACTGTCACAAGCAGTATTTTGGTCCCAGACACCCCCAGGCAGAATTAATTGGTCTTTCCTCTGTGTTCCGATAGCATTCTATCATCACATTGTATTGTCATTATTTGTGTATGTGTTTCTCTCCCATGCTAGATGGTGAGGTGAGTTCCTAGAGAGCAGGAACGATGCCTTATTTATATCTCTGCAGCCCCCTGCATAGATCCTAGCTCACAAAAAAAAAAAAAAGACTGTTAAATAAATGAAGTAGAAATGAAAGGGATTGAACGAGATGACTGCCAGGATCTCATGTAGCTCTAATATTCTGAGGTGCAACTTAAATATGTACCCATCAACGCACCCACATACTGTAAACACACAAACACCATCATGCCACAGTTGGGGCACCAGCCTAAGACCTCTTGCTTCTTGGAAAGTAAATAGACGTTACATGATGCCAAGTAACTGACCTTTTGAAAGTTGAATCTGCAAACCTAAACATCTGACATGTCGACAGCCAGCGTCACAACTGGTTTGGCTGATTCCCGCCCCCCCCCCCCCCCCCCCGCTGCCCGGACTTTTTAACCAGCCACAGGTTTATGTATAGACACGTGAACATTTGAGCTGAAAAGGCCCTCTGAGATGCTCTGGTCCAAGTCCCTTCCTTTTACAAATTAGAAGGTCCCTGGTCCCAAGTCACAAGAGCAGAACTGGGAGTAGAACCCAGATGTCTTGTTTGTCCTAGATTCTCACCACTTGGAGTGTGCACATGTATGACACACGTGCATATGTGGTCACCTGTCTGGACCTGCACACATGGCTGCTGACATACATAGACGTGGGTGCAACCCAGAAATGTGTACCACCACTACATATGGGCACATCCTCCCCTCCAACACACACCAACCCAGAGAGGATGGACCCATCCCCATAGAGGAGGAGGCAGGGCTGCTGCTGATCAGAGGTGGGAGGGCAGGGGTCACCCAGGGCCTGGGCAGCCATTGCTAGAGTGCGCAAGGGACCCCGAAGCCTACAGGTTTGCAGCTGTCATTTAACGTGCTCGGCTTGCCCAGTTCCCCTCGGCTCTCCTCTGTCTGTAGAGGGCGAGGAGAGGAGACATTCCCGGCTCATTCCAGTGAGCCGTGTGCACGCTGCAGGCGTGGTATGTGAGTGAGCGGCGCGCTTCCAGCTGCTGCCTTACACTTCGAGGGCTGACAGGCAGCCCCCTCCCCCCAAGCAAAACTCATTACCCACCAATGGCCTCTCTTCACATGGGCGTGATTATGGCCACCAGGACTGTTGCAACCCCTTCTCCAAAGGAGAGAAATTATGGTTTTCCTCCACCTCTCTGCCCGCCTTTGCTGGGGGGCTGTACTTTATAAAGACCCACCTCCAACTGAAAGCCCCCCCCCCAGACTTAACCACCCCACCTGCCTCTGATAGTCCCATGACAGCATGCGCCTTCCAGCTTTCACCCTAATCAATGCCCCCTGCTTACATCTCCCCAGCAGGGTCCTCTCTCCTCCTCCCACCCCACGGAATACCATCATTCCTTCCTTGCTTTGTATCGTGCTTTAGAGTCTTCCAAGCACTTTCTCGCCCATGTCTTGTTTTACCTTTACCACAGCCTGGCAAGGCAAGTCTGAGACTGAAGCTCAGAGAAGATAAGCAAGCTGCCCAAGGTCACACAGCTCAAACGTGGGGGCGGGGCAGGGCTACAATCTCCATCTTTGACTACAAAGTGCACGCTTTGTCCTCCCAGCCACCCTAATGCCCAGTTGATGCCCAGCTTTCCAAAGGGAGGGTACTGCCTTTCTGCTTCTTTTGTACCTCCAGGGTATCTGATGTAGGACTGACTCGGTGTAGGCTGGCCATTCCGAGGCCTGGGGCAGACAGACACACAGACAGATGATAGAACCCGCCAGCAGCTTCTGGGAGCTCCGGGAAGGGCGAGGCAGCGCGGTCTAACGGTGTTGGACACCCCCGGAGGCTTTCCAGCAGCCTCCACCCTTTCTGTCCTTTTCTCTGTCCCGCGGGGAGAGCGTTCCCAAGGTTTAGCCCCCAGCTTTCCCTTTCCCCTCTCCTTTGGGGCTTCAGCTTGTTCAGAGCTCAGGAATAAAGCTAATATTGGAAGTAGTCGGAGACTAGTCGGGGAGGGACTGTTGCCTGGAGCCTTCCTCGCAGGGACGAGTTGTGCCAATCGAATGTCCCGAGGCCCCAGCCCTTTCCCGCGGGCAGGCGGGCGCGCACTGAGGGCCCCCGGCCCTTTTATGAGTCTCAGCTGATGTTCCCGGAGGGCGGCCCCACTCGGCAGCCCCCTCCCCCGCCCCGGACGCCCTCACTGTACCTGGGCCCCGCCCCGATTGTCCTCAGGGGCGGGGCCAACCCTAGGGCAAGCTGGGGCAGGAAGTGGTTGCAATTACACACTCCCGCCCCGCACTGGCTGCCACTGCCAGAGCGACAATGCTCACTCGGCCGGCCCCAAACGTCAGGGCGGGGGCTGGAAGAGGGCTCGGCCGGGGACTCCTGGGCTGGAATGAAGGGATTGGGTCTCCCTTTCCTGAGAAAAGGGAGTTTCCAAGGCTGGGCGAGGTTGGAAGCCTCCATTGATGGCTCGTCACATCCAGGGATGAAGGGAGGGGGTCGTGGGTCTCCTTGCTCACCCCAGCATGGCAGCCCCTCGGCACCGTCATGCCTTCTGAACCTGACCACTAGCTAAAAGCAGCTTTCCCCTGCAGTTGGAGCCCACACTGGCCGCTGCCAGGGCAGCTATCTCTGATGCCTCCTCCCAGGAGAGGATAGGCTTTGATCCTCTACTACTGCAAACCACCAGAGTGGTTTTATATCCCGCATTTCTCCCCGAGTTTCTGGGGCATTCCCATCTGGGGCCGGCTCTGGGCCAGGTGGAGGCTGTGACTGGTGTGGCCACAGCCGGGGCTACGTACCATGTAGAGGGAGGGTTAGGGGGAGTTTGAGAATGTTGAGCTGGGATGGCTTCAGGATTCTCTGGGGTGAACTTTCAAGGAAAGCATCCTTAGCTCAGAAAATTGAGGCTACATTAAAGGGGTGAGGAAACCCCGGTGGGATAGTGGTTAAGAGCTAAAGCCGCTAACCAAAAGGTCAGCAGTTTGAATCCACCAGGTGCTCCTTGGAAACTCTATGGGGCAGTTCTACTCTGCCCTATAGGGTCGCTATGAGTGGAAATCGCTATGAAAACAGGTTTGGTTTCGAGGGATGAAGGTAGAAGGGGCTCAGTGAAGAGAACGGTTGAGTGAAAGAAGATAGGGGAGTGAGTAGATGGGGAGGAGTAAAGTAGATTAAAAAAAGAAAAAGTCTAGAAATTCAATGGATACAATGGGGGTGGGGGCTCCTCTTTGCCCTTCACTAGCGTTTTCTCCCCCAAGCCCTAGGTTCCTTGAATATATCTGCACCCTGCAAAACCTATACTCAGCAGTTGCTTTCCCAGCTTCACAGCCCCATTTCACATCCTGCTAAAAGCTTCAGGGCACCTTCCTTTCCTTGTGCTATTGAAACTGCTCCCTTTCTTCCAGGTGAGGCCCACCCAATCCACTGAGGTGGGCTAGGGTCCACTTTGGGGCTGCTTGAAGAGGAGGGTCTTCCCTCCCCATCCCGCCCCATCTGGCAGGCGCCAATGGCCTTGTGGCCTGCCTTGGGGGGCTAACTGGCCAGCTGCCCTTTTCCCTGGGCTCCAGGCACTGGAGAGGTTGGGAAGCTCCACAGACAACTCCAGGCTCCACATACAACATGACAAGAGAAAGGAAAGAGAAAAGGATGGGGGGAAAAAAAGCCACCATTCTGTCTGTTACTAGGGGGCAGAAGGGACTCTTAGTCCTGCCTTAGCCATGTGTCATTCACTTCACAGATGGCGATCACAATCAGAAGATTGTCTTTGAATATGAAAGATGATGATGCAGGCACAGGATCAAATAAGGTAATTGGGATTGGAAGAGTTTTGTAAACTCTTACGCTTTATACAGATGTGAAGGATTACTATTATTATTATGCAGTACAAACTTTCAGTTTTCTCCCATGGATCTGGTTTATTGAATACTCTCCTTAATAAAGGAACACATTGCTGTCTCATTAGGGGGAGAGTAACTAGGAGTATATAGCAACGTGTATGTAAATTTTTGTATGAGAGACTGACTTGATTTGTAAACTTTCACTTAAAACACAATCAAAATAAATAAATAAATAAATAAAGGAGCATGACACAGCCCGGTCAGCCCTGGAGGCTTGGGGGTCCTCAGTAAAGTGCCCTGTGTGTGTGTGCATACGGCGCTCACATACACCACACTCAGTGGGAGGGTGCAATAGGGTGGAGCCTCTTCCCCCAACATTTATACCCTGATAAAATGGGGTGATAAAGAACAAGAAGGATCGACTTGAAGGGGAAAACACCTCACAAATATATAGACAGAGGGGTGTAGGAGACAGTCTTGTTCTCTACACCTTCAATGCCCAGAACAAACTGGGGAAAGGAGCTCGCTTAATGTCTGCTGAATGAATGACTGTTGGAATGGAATTGGGAAGGGGGGCTCCCACTTCACCTTTTCTCCTGCTGCGAAAGTACTGAGTATGTGCAGATGAGTCTCAGCTCCTTTCATGGGCAGGAGTCACCTCCTCCTAGCCCAGTCCCCCAAGTCCTGATGTGTCCCCGCAGTTCTGTTGCAGCAAGTCACTGTACGCCTGGAGGTCTCTACCACATCAAGAGGCCTGGCGTTCAGAGACCCAGCACACAACCAAGGCCACTCACACCACGCATGTCGTTGTCATTTGATTCTTCACCAGGCCCTTCAGGATCTTGCAAAGCCTCTGGATTGTTATGAACATCAATCAACAAATGGGGTCATGGATGGATGGGAGAGTACTGAGTACTTCGTGACTGGCAAAAGCCCCATACAAATGTAAAGGATTATGGCATTGTATTGCAAAATTAGCTTTCCGATTCTTTGAGGGTTGTGATCATTTGGATTTGGGCAAATTGGAGTTTACTGCATTATGAAATGTGTGTAAAGAGCCCTGGTGGCATAGTGGTTAAGCGCTCAGCTGCAAACTGAAAGGCTGGCGGTTCGAACCCACCATCCACTCCTCCAGAGAAAGATGTGACAGTCTGCTTCCCTAAAGATGTACGGCTTTGGAAACCACATGGGGGCAGTTCTACTCTGTCCTATAGTGTCGCTATGAGTTGGGTTTCATTCCCCCCCCACCTCCGGGAGGGCTGTCCACGCATGCGTGTGTTCAGTGTTTAAGGCCCATAGGTAGAACCCTACCTGGCCGAATGGCACATACAAAGAGTCATTTAGATCCATGCAAAGGCAATATTGGTAAGTTAACAAGAATCCCTGCTCCTCTCTTTTTTTCAATATGCTTTTATATAGGTGCACTCATTGGATTCTCCCAACAACACTATGCCACTGTTAGGTCCCTCAGACTTGAGTTCAGTAAAATAAAGCACACAGTGAGCTCAGAGAAATCTACTTTTGAGACTTGCAGGCTCTGAGAACTTTGCCTGGGAGAAATGTTCAGACAGAGAAAAACACGGTCTGTGTCGGTCCTGGCAGGGCCCTCCAGACCTATGGCAACTGCCCTCCATTCTCTGTCCCCACAGAGCAGCTCTACGACACCTCCACAGCAACCTGCAGACCAAGAAGAAGGCTCTCTTTCAGTCAGTCATTCAGTCAACAAACATGTATTGAGCACTTTCCCATCAGCACCAGCCCTTCTGCTAGGCTCTGGGCTACTTGGATGAAGAAGCCTCCCCTGCTCACCGTTCACTGTGCACTCCTCACCTCTCAAGCGCCATGTTTTGTAGTCTCTTTTCCCTTTCAAGGCACTCCTTGATGTTCATTTTATTCTGTTGAGCGAAGTCAGGGCTAATGGTTTTGAATCTACCCCAGCTGCTTGGTCTCTGATGCGCCTACAACGGGTGCCTTTGGAGAGGGCAGTGCTCAGGACATCAAATGGGGCTATCAGACATGGGACATGGGTATCACAAGCCTCCAGAGGAGATGCAAGCCTGTTTATTTTTTTGTCCACACCCTTGACAAGTCAGGAGAAAAATCATGTGATCAGCGTTGTGTTGGAATAGCATTCTCACCTTGGGTTCTGTCAGAGCAGATGCTTCGGGTTTGGAAGGCCTCTGGAAGGTCTGGAAGGCCTTTCAGGGAGACTGTCTTATTGGTCCTGGGGACATGGCCTTGTGCATTCTTTGTGGTGAAACTCTAGTTAACGAAAACACCTCTGGATTTTGGAATTTTCTCATTTACTAAAGGTTAATCCTTAACTTCTTTTTTTGTCCTGCTGCTTTGAGTAGGAAATCTTTCTAATATACATGAGCCCACTTTCTGGATTGTTAGTAGAATCTACTGAGCCACTGAATAGAATCGCTCTTTGTTGACTGGGTATCTTGCAAGGATTTGCCATCAGTGGATCCCTAATTGGGGTCCCCAAGCCCAGAAAAGCCTGTGGGAGACTCTGTGAATTGTGTTTAGTACTTCATAAAGTCTATTGAGACCAACTGGTAACGTAGAGGAGTCAGCAAAAAAGAGGGAAGGCTTCAATGAGATGGACTGACACAATAGCTGCAATAATGGGCTCAAACATACCAACGATTGTGAGACTGGTGCAGGACCAGGTAACGTTTTGCTTCATTGTACATGGGGTCATCATGAGTTGGAGCCAACTCAGGGCAACTAACATACACGCACGCACACACGCACGCATGCGCGCAGTGAAACCAAACACGTACCTGCATGAAGCTGCAGAGATTACACATCGAGTGCTTTTCGGTTTTGGCTGGAATAAAATTACCACAATGTGGCTAGTTCTGGCTGATCTGAAGCTCTGGTGGGTAGTTTTGGATGTGTTTGGTAAATTTTTAATTGGCAAATTAATTATTACAGGAAAACATGTTCTGTTTAAATAGATGAGCATTTCGAACACAAGGGAGTTCAGGGCACAGACTCTGAAGTTAGACTGTCTGGATTCGAATTCTGACTTCAAAACTTACTCGCTGGGGAGAAACAAAAACAGAACAAGCAGACAAAAAATGAAACAAAACTTATTAGCTGGGAATGGGTAAACAAATTTGTGGCATATCCATATAATGGAATATTATGCAGCCATAAAAAGGATTGAAGTACTAATATAAGCTACAAAGGTGAATGGACCATGAAAACATTATGCTAAGTTTGTGATTCATTTACAGGAAATGTCCTGAATAGGTAAATCCGTATAAATGAAAGCAGATTGGTGGTTTCCAGGGGCTGAGGGAGGAGAAGAATGTGGGAGCAACTGCTTAACGGGCGTGGAGCTTTATTTGGAGGTGATGAAAATGCTGATGGTTGTACAACGTTGTGAATGTACTAAATGTCACTGATTTGGTCACTTTAAAATTGTTGATTTTATGTTATGTGAATTTCACCTCAATTAAAAAAAACCTTAATAGCTGGGCAACCTCGGGCAAGTCACTGAACTTCTCTGTGCCTCAATTTCTTCATCTGTAAGAGGGGGAAATAATACCTTGTGGGGCTGTTACGAGTTAGTATTTGTAAAATCCTTAGAACAGTGTCTGGTACGTACTAAGTAACATATAACTTTGTTAAATGGAGTCCCTGAGGGAAAAGAAATAATAAAACCCTTCTTAGCGAAAAGTTTGGGCATCTCTGGGAAAGATGAAAATGGAAAAAATGCTCAGTGTCTTTCAAGGTATAGTCCATGGATCCGCTGGTTCAGAATTATCTGTAGAGACTTTCAGAGATGCAGAGTGCCAGGCACCAGCCCGAATCTATTAAGTAAGACCCTGGGCAGGAGGGTGCCTTGGAATTTGAATTTTAACAAGCTAGCTCTCCCCAATGATTCTTATGTATGTTAAAACTTGAGAAACATTGGTGTAAGAGTTTATATTGAATGTGTGCTGACAGCAAAACACTCATTTCATGGATTTAAAAAAAAAATCTAAATACCTGATCTTAACCTGATTTTTAATTATCTTGCAAGTCTTCACAAAAATGGACAATTCCTCCTCTGGAGCCCCTTGCAGTTTAACGAAGAAGAACAGAAACACAAGAATATATATAAACACACATGCACACACAAACCCAAAATAAGAATGGTATCTTTACCAAGTTATCTATAGCAGCAAAACTATGTGCTTACTCTATGCTGTTAATGTTGGTAGTGCTATGCTGGGCCGGGTCGAGGACACAGGAAAACATAGCCCTTGCCCTCTAGACATTTATAAATTTAAGAGGCAAGATGGCTACTGAAAAGGCTGAGTGGTTGATTTGAGAAGGGCAGTGTCTGTACGGATACGGGGCATTGGGAGAAGGCATGGTGGGCAGGACTTGAGGAGGCCTATGCCCCCACTGCTCCCCAAGAACAGCTACTGTCAATGAATCCCAAATATTCATTGAGTGCTGTCTGCTCAAATGCTGGCGGGCGAGGGGGGAGGTAGGGGAGGGAGGTGGGGATCCACCTTCTGTGACAAGGTGCCTACCCTCAAATGGGGAGGTCAAACTAGCACAGAAAAGCATTAAGTGCTAAGCTGGGCAGTACTTAACCTACCAAGAGGTTAGGGATGAGAGCATTCCTAAAGGCAAAAAGCATTTGGAGAAGGCTTCCTTCAGGTGGGACTTGAAGGATTTGGCCTGGGAGAGTGGCATTCAGGTGGAGGCACTGGGATAGGGGTGAGAATGTTATGTGTGGGTTCAGCAGGGCACCTCAGTCCCATGCCAACTTCCCCACCACACAGCAGGACAAACGCAGCCATCCCAGGAACTGAAATTTGGTTAGCGCCAGTTGATTGTTGGCCACCGAACTGGGCGCTAGTCTCAATATTTTTTTCCTCAGTATCCTTTAGCCTCTTTTGGGAGGGGGATAACCGCTTTACTAAATAAGGTCTTGTTAAATTTCATTCCATTTCCCTTACTGAAAATATACTTCTCTTTTTCTTTATGTTCAGGTTGTGGCTTTTATTCCTGGGCTTGAATTAAGCAGGTACTCCCAGGTTCTGAACTCATAAACGTTTCTCAGATTTTAAAAACACTGCTATTGAGCATCTATTAGGTGCCAGGAACTCATTTGGTCCTTATAACGTTTTCAAGAGGTATTTATTAGCCCCAATTTTATAAACAAAGAAACTGAGGCTCAGAGAGAAATGCCCAAGGCAATATCCCTAACTTCAGAGATTGTGTGCATCGCCACTATTTGGGAAGAGAAAGACTAAAAGAGACCGAGACTTAAAAGTGAGTCTTTAACTGGCAAGAAGGGAAGCCAGGTCTGGGCCTCCACTTCCCCACTGTAAAACAAGGGAGTTGGACTAGCTCATTCACTCATTCATTCACTTAACAAACATTTATAGTGGGCCTAATCTGTGCCAGGAAACCCTGGTGGCTTAGTGGTTAAGTACTACGTATGCTAACTAGTAGGTCGGGGGTTCAAATCCACCAGGTGCTCCTTGGAAACTCTATGGGGCAGTTCTACTGTGTCCTATAGGGTCACTATGAGTCGGAATCAACTCGATGGCATCGGGAATCTATGCCAAGGTGGGGGAGAGAGGAAGAAGAATGTGATACACAGAGGAGAAATACTGGGTCCCTTCATCCAAGGAATTAAAAATGCGGTTGGAAAGAGACATGGGCAAAGTATATCAAAGTGCTAAATAAAGGGATAAGCTAAGTACTGTGGAGATACCCTAGAAGGGCAGTTAACTTCCACAGGGAGGGGGCCGGGGTGAGGGAAGGTGTCCTGAAACAGCTGGCAGTGGGCAGCCACAGCCAGTTTTTCAGGAGAGCAGGTAATTTCTTAGAGTTCCTTCCATCTCTAATACTGTATGTTTGATTAAGAACTTAGTTAAGTGCCTGAGAGTCTTCGGGGGGAGTGGTCAGCCAGCTGGAGGGGGCTTGACCTGGTGAGGCCTCTGGGGTGAGTCTAGTCCCCTTTCGTATTTTCCCCCCTTTGGCCATAAAATCTAAAAAGGTTGTTGGTTGTTGACAGAGTTAAGTTTAACCAGACAGGCTGGCTCGAGATCTAGACCCGCGGTCCTACCAGGGCAGAGCCCAGGCCTTCCCGGGCAGCTGGCTGGCCGTTTGTTCTCCCTCGGTGAGCCAGCGCTTGGTCCCCAGCGCTCAAGGGCTGCTGGAATGCACGAACAGCAGCAACCCTGCTGTAATAGGGTTTGTGATTTTGAGATTTACAAATAGCAGGCATTGAATCCTCCCCCACCCCTCCCCAGAACATAAAGTGAAACACTGGCAAACACCATGTAACCCTTGGCCGGCCCTGCCGACCTCACACCAGCCCAGCACTGTCTCCTAGCAAGTGTGAGGCTCTTTCTATCTCCCCCTCGCCCCTGGTCCCCTTTCCACCGGGGTGACTTAGAATGAGCCCTTTGGCAGCCTTGAGACTGAGTTCCAAACCTGACTTCACCTTCAAATGAGCGACTGCAGCAAATGAAGGGACGGCCAAGCCTCCAATTTGCTTCCCTCTGACATTCTAAAGATATAAAGTATTTGGGATTTTTTTTTTTTTGGTCCTAGGGCTGGGTTGCTTTACCAGAGAGACAAGACCTCTGATTGCAGAACAAAGCAGAGAATTGAAGCAATTATCCTATGAATTTAGTTGGAGGTTGGTTTGGGGCTACTGAGACCCCCTCCCCAATGCCTTGCTTTGTCTGGTAAGTTGCAGGAGGGTGGGGCCCAAGCTGGAGTCACCCCTAGGTCTCTGTACTACATGACCCCAGAAGCTTATGGTGTACAAAACCATCTCCCATCCTTTATCTCATACGATGCTCACTGCTCGCGGAAGTAGGGCAGGTACCTTGATTTCCGTATTATGGGGGGGGGCGGGGAAGAGACCCAAAACATAGTCCCTGGCATCGGGCTGGCACTACTCAGTCAAATGTTACGGCTTGTTTGAGGTCACATTGCTAGTTATTGACAAGACAGGACTAGGACCTGGTGGTTCTTAGAACTTCTCAACAATCCTCTTTCCATTATACCAAGATGCCTCTCTGAGAGTCAAGGCCTGGGCCAATAGATCTTATTGGTGGGAGAAATAATCAGAAAAAACAATCTGCCTAAAAAAGGACTACTTTGGTATTCAGTGGAGACAGGTACCATATTGAGAAGAACTCTGGATGGGGAGTCAGGACTACTACTTGGGGGTTGAGTCCTGGCTCAGGATCTCACTAGCTATATGACTTTGAGCAAGCCACTCATTGACTCTCATTGACTCAGTGTCCTCACCTCAATTACAAAATTGAGCATTGTGAGAAACAAATGAAATAATGTAAGTGGGAGGGCCTTATAAACCAGTCCAATGCTGTACGAAAGTAAGGTATTATTATTATGGTTATGTTGCGGTTCTTGCCTAAAATAAAATCATCATTAATATCTACATTCTTTACAAGGTTTCCCACACTTCTCTCCACCCTGCTCCTTGGTTTCCCATCATCTCCTGTAGGGCAGGAAGCCTGGCCCCCAACAGGAAAGGGCTCAGAGAAGCTAGAGCTCCAGCCAGGAAACAACCATCTTGCCCCAACCTTCATCTCACCAGATAAATGATGCAGCCAAATGGCGAGACACAGACTAGTGGGAACAGAGGTGGCCAGAATCCATTTCAGCCTCAGACCAAGGAGCAAAGTAGCCCTAAGGCCCTAAGAGCCTTAAGAGAAGTAGAGATTTCATAATTACTAGATTTAATTAAAATCAGCAAAGATGATCAACTTAAATCAAAGCAGAATTGGTGGGGCCCCCTCAAGAGGCAGTTTCCCCCTAATAATGCATTTTGAATTCATATGTTGATTAGCTTGAACAACTTATTTCCAAATCTTTACCTTCCCTTGGTGCACCTTAGGCCAAACACTTTTGGGCGGCAGGCGTGTATGGGAGGGTGCAGTGGCCAAGTAAAACAAGCTAGTGAGGAGGTTCCCAAAGCAAAACAAAATGGCCAGCACCATGTCCATTCTGCAGCCAAGAGATGTGGAGGCTAGTGAGGACAAGCAGGAGGGGGTCATCCAACACCAGGCCTCAGCAACAGCAAAGCCACTGCAACCTTAGATAACTTGTCCTCCTCCTCAGTACCCACGCACATCCCTCAAACCAGGTGAGGGAGACAAACCATCTCAAAAGTCCTAGCAGAGGAGGGAAGACAGCCCCTAGCTTACAGATGGACCCCCTGGGCCTAGGAAAAGGGAGGGGGTGGGAAAGAGGAGGAGGAGGGCATTCATTCGGCAGGGCTTCCTTCTAGCCCAAATGACTCTCCAGCTTCCTTAGTATGGATAAGTATATAATAAATAGTATCAATATATCTGCACATAAAGTTTTTTTTTTTTTAATTCCTGCTATTCATTCCACATTCCGTTTACAAAGCGCTGAACCCTCCAGGAACTACTGGGCACCTCCCCTAATACCCTCCAGGCTGAGGCGATGCCTTTGAAGTCTCTACTACAGGCTCAGGGTTAGAGCTGCTAAGCACCCGAAGACTGAAAGCGAGTCTGCCTGCAGTTTCAGCTCCTTCGCAAGCTTCTCTCCTCGTTAGAGTTAATGTAAAGTCACCAGAGTTCGAATGTGGACCACAACTTTGCTTTTCAGCCCTTCAGTCCAGGGGATGGCCTGGGATGTAAATACACAAGAGAATTTATTTCTTTGGCCAGGCCGGGAGTCGTTAGGGTAAAGGGTAAGGGTCAAGGGGCTCGGATTGGTGCCTGAGGAACCCAGGAAAAGCGGGCAGAACCCGAGTCCTCTTCGAGCCGGTTTTTGGCCCCCGAGTCGTGCAAGATTCCCCCTTTATAGACCTTTCGCCCCCTTCCTCCTCTCCCCTCTCCCGCTTCTCAATCCCTCCCCCACCCCGCCCCGTGCCTCCACCCCGCCCAGGTAGGGGGCTGCGCTTTGAGGGCGGCTTTGGGAGTTTGCAGCCCGGGAGGTTACCACGAAGGGTGGGCCGCCTCGGAGTCGCGAGGCGAGGCGGCGAGCCCCGGCATTTTCCCTTCCCCAGCACCTGTCCCACTTCAGCCGCGGGCGGCCTCGGTGCCCGAGCGCCAGAGCCACGCACCGAGGTCGCTTGGGGTGGGGAAGTGGAGGGCGGGGGGGGGCGGGTCGCCTAGTGGGGCGCCCCCCTCGGCATGCAATACCCTACACCCCCCAACACGCACACAGTGAGGCTAAAACGGGGAGAGAGAGTCACAAATAAAGCACTAGCGAAAACGCTCGCTCTCCGACCCCGAGCGGCGCTGCTCGCGGCCCCCCCCCCTTCCTGGAGCCCGGGGCTGGCCAAGGAAGGTGGCTCCGCTCTTCCCCCGTGGCCAGTGCGGGGTCTGCGGCTGCCGGGCGAGGTTCCGGCTTCCCCGGGGCTCGCAGGGGGAGCCCCGAGAACTGCAGGCCTGCCCCCCTTCCTCCTCCTCCTTCCCCTCCTCCCCCACGTGTCCTCCCGGAGCCCAGCGGCCTGATCTCAGCACACCCCCCCTCGCTACCTCCCTCCTCCTCCCGCGTCGCCCGCTCCCCCGGCGGCGTGGAGAAGAGCAAAGTTGCCACAGCGGCGGGCGGGGGGGCTCTCCCCAGGTGAAGGGGGCGCCGTGGGGGGGCCGGCGCGGCCCTGCGGCGGGGGCGGGGGGGGAAGAAACTTGCTTCCCATGGCCCCCACCGCGCGCGGGTTCGGATCCTGCGTGGACCGAGCCCTCGTGGCGAGACGCGGCAACGGCGCCTGGACCGAGGCCGGGACCCGGACCCGGACCGTGCGCCTGGGCCGCCTCGGCGGGCGCAGGCAGCGGGCCAGGCCGGCACTCAGGCAAGGGCGGGGTGGGTGGCCGCACACCGGACCGAACCGGGGACGCGGGTGGCCTGGGCGCGGGCCGAACCGGGCCGGGGCCGAGTTGGGCGGCGAAGTAGGACGTGGGTTCGGGGGCGGGGCGCGCGGGAGGGAAGCAGGCCTGGAGGGCTGGCCTGGGCGTGGGGGTGGGGGGCGAGTTCGGGGCACTTGCTGGGCTCGGGACCGAGCGGTAGGGCGGGGCGGCGCGAGGGCTGGGTCGGACCCGCGGGCCGAGCAGGGAGGGGAGCCGGGGGTGGAGTAGGGGCGTGGAGTTGAGAACGGGGTCTGGCCTCGGCCGGGGGCGAAGGTAGATCGGCGGGGCCGCGAGCCGAGGGAGGGAGGCCCGCGGCAGCGCGGCGGCGGCGGAGGCCAGCTTCCGTGGAGTTTGTGCCGGGGCTGCCCGGGCTCTGGCCGCCTCCCGCGCACAAATGGGGAGAGGGGACTGACTGGTAAGCAACTCCGAGTGTTAGACGGGGTTCGGCGGCGATTCCGGGAAAGGCGAGCAAAGACACCGTCTGCAATTACGCCGCACCCCCCACCCACCTCTTAGCATCTGGATCCTGCTCTCAGGGGGCCGCGGACCCTCCCCGCACAAGCCTTCCACTCCCCAGCACTCCCACTGCCTCCCGTCCTTTCTTGGCCATCTGACTCTCCTTTGGGGTCTGCGTAGAGGGGGGGGGGGTGCACGATGATGGTGAGGCAGACTTTCCCTCCTGCGGCGGCAGGCTAGTTCGTATCTTATTCTACAGTGTAGCGTCGCTTCGAGTCGCGTGGACGTTGGGGTTTAGCTAACCTACCCCCTAGGTACCCCAAGCAATTTGTCTTTTAAGGAAAGGGAAGAATCCCTGGATTTCCACGCCTGGGATGAGGTTTGAAGATTGGGATTCACTCCCGGCTCACTTCCACTACCAACCCCTTTCCTGCGAGCCATTTCCACGGGAATCCGAACCTGGCGGGGGGAGGGGGGCGGGAATATTAACGTGCTTCTCTATCTCGACACAGGATCGGTGTGGCGGAGGACGGCTGGCCTCGGAGGGAAAGTCGCCATCAGTCCAACTCGAGTCGCCCCCACTATCACTTAGGTGAGGGGGGCAGAACTAAGAAGGGGATACTGGTGGGTAGAGGGCCCAGTACAAGGGAGGGGACTGGGTCTGCGCCCCTAAGGGACTCCGATTCTTGGCGGGGAGACAGAGGCAAGCCCCGGCTTCAGGGGAGGGGTTCCGGGGAGGGAGATGGGGGGTGGCGACGGCTGGCGGGGGGGGGGAGGGAAGAAGGGGGGAGTCACGCCCTGCCAGCGAGGGGAGCCTCCCTCTGGCCCCTGGGAGGAGGGGACTGAATGCGTTTGCTCTGTGCTGCCCGGCAGGGGAGGTCTCCGGATTTGCACACTGGATCCGGCACCAGTGGCCTGAGAAAGTCAGGTCGGGGCATAAGGTGGGGAGGGTTGCAAGAAAGA
Source organism: Elephas maximus indicus (assembly GCF_024166365.1). Taxonomy (NCBI): domain Eukaryota; kingdom Metazoa; phylum Chordata; class Mammalia; order Proboscidea; family Elephantidae; genus Elephas; species Elephas maximus. The sequence continues at coordinate 26,458,122 of NC_064846.1, read as the reverse complement.
GAAATCCCTGGCCTAGGCGCACTCATCTCCCTTCCTCAACCTCCCCCTTCGGGGGACGTCGAGGGGGGGCATGGAGCTCTTGCAGCCCCTCGGGTTGAGCACCTCCGCCTCTCCCAGGAGTCTAGCTTTTTGCCCGGCTTGCTGCAGCCACCGCTGCGTCCCTCTCCGGAATCCGCTCGGTCCTCGCCGCGATCCCCTCCTCCTCCCCTCCCCTCCCAGTGTCACCGGGGCTGCTTGGCTCTGCCCCCTTCGCCGCCGCTTGCTCCCTGCTTTCGTCCCTCCCTCTCTTTGCTTGCTCGCTCCCTTCGCCTCCTCCTCTCCATTCCCCCCCCCACGTCGGCGGTGTTCTGGGAGTTGTAGTCCCACGGAGCAGGGGCTGGCGCCGCCCGCGAGCCCGGCCGGACTCCACTTCCCGTCGAGCCCTGCGACCGGCACCCACTCCACCAGGCATCTCTCGCACACACAGACACACACACACATCGCTCTCCCCCTCACTCTTTCGCTCGCCGCGGCTGCTGCCAGTGTGTGGCTCTGTCTCTCCTCCGCTTTGCTGAGCCCTCCCTTCTTCCTCTCAGTTCCTAGAGTCCGACCGCCGCCGCCGACAGAGAGGAGAAGGAGGTCGGTGGCGATAAGGGGCGGAGGGGGGCAGCTGATCTGGGCGGTATTAGGCGGGTGGCGGTTCCGAGGGGGTTAGAGGGAGCCCGGGTGGCGGCCTGAGCCTCCCCGCGGAGCCGACCCGGGAACAGGTGCGTCTTTTTTTTTTTCTCCCCCAAGCCTCCACCCCTTTTGACTCCCCTGCTTTCTCGTATCCCCCCACTGTCTTCTTTCTATCTTAAGCTTTTCACCAGCCCTGTCCCTTTTTCGCCCCGTGGCCGCTCTGCTTGTCCCTGGGGGCGCCGTCCTCTTCGTGTCCCCGGACGTAGCGCTCCCTGGAGCTCGCTCTGTCCTCGCCCCTCCCTTCGGGACAGCTCCCCTCTACTTCCCACCTTCGTACCCCATTCCTCTGCCCTAGCCTACCTTCGCCTCACCCCCTTCTCCCGTAGCCAGGTGAGACTTGTTCACCAGGATCCGAGGAAGAGTCTTCTTCCTGGCTGGGCGGGGGCCTCCATGGAAACACGGGGGTCGATTGATCCTGGGGAGGAAACCATTGGAATTACCCTACTCCTCGGAAAGGGCGGTGGAGGCTATGGTCTTGTGAACTCTCTGGTCCTCGACCCCCCATCCAAGAACCCGACAACCCTAAGGGAGGCTGGTCAGCAGGGCAGGGCGAGAAAGGGCTTGGTTTTTTTTTTTTTTTTTTTAGGGGGGTTGTCCGTGATGAAGTCTTGAAAAGACCAGGAGAAAATACCCTCCAACCTCAGAAGGGAGGTGCGCCGGGTGCTCTTGAAGGCTGCTTTCTCCCCGGTGCTGGGGTGCGGGAACCATAGGGTAAGGGGGACCCCTGGGTGGCGGCGGGGCCTGGGTTCGGGAGTGGGAGTGTTGTGATGGGGGCAGGGGCAATTAGCCGAGTCCCTGGAAAAAAGGCGGGGGATGACTTCGGAGCGCCCTGGCTCAGCTGCCCTCGCTCCAGGGGCGGGGGCCGCCGGGCCGGGCGCGGTGGGGAGGGGGCTTACAGGGAAGGAGGCTGCGATCGGGGGCAATTCACCCTAGCCCCGGCCAGCAAGGGGGAGAGCCAGCGTGCAAGCCCTCCACCCGCCTCGCGCCAGGCCTGGAGGCACGGGGTCTGCGAGCAGAGCCGAGGGCTGGAGGGAGGGAGGCTCCGATTACGGGGCCGGGTTTCGGGATCAGGGGCAATCCCCCAGCCCTGGGAGAAGGAGGGAGAGGGATGGCCGCGAACCAGGGGCTCCCCCCGCCCCCTCGCCGCCGGGTCCTAAGGGGCGTGCAGAACGGCCAGCAGGCCCCGCGGAGCTGGATTCGAGCGGATCGCGGCCGCGGCGTGGGGGGGCTCGGCGGTGGGCTTCGGGGGGAGCAGTCCGGCGGCGGGGCGGGCGGGCGGGGCGTGGGGCTCCGGCGGGGCGGGGCCGGGGCGGTGCTGCCGCCGCCGCCGCCGCCGCCGCCGCCGCCGCTGCTCCTGCTGGGGCCGCCGCAGCCGTTGCCGCCGCCACCGCTTCTGGGCGGGGAACGGAGGCCAAAGGGAGTCCCGTGCCGGGGCAGAGGGCGCCGCTGGCGCGCCGTGGGGAGGGGGCCGTTTTGGGGGCGGGGGCAGGAGGGAGGGTGGAGCCCCGACGGGGGGCGGTGCGAGCCCGGACGACGACGACAAGGAGCCTCGGGGGCCGGGTGCATGGAGGACGAGGTGCTGGGAGGAGGAGGGGGGGGTGGGTTCCGCGACGGGCCTCGTGGGCTTGGCTCCTCGAGGTTCTGCTTCAGGTCAGAGCCCTGGAGGGGGGCCTGGGAAGGGACAGGGAGGTGAGCTGGACGGTGGAGGGGGCCCTCCTCGCCGGAGTCCCGCCGAGAGGAAGGCTGGGCCGGAGGGACGTCCGGGGCAAGACTGGGAGGAGCCGGCCGCACCTCGGCTCCGGGATTTCGAGTTATGGAGGTGCAGGAGATTGTGGTAGGGGAAGATGTGGTCGAGGGGAAAGGAGGGAGGCAAGCACACTGCAAACCCGGGAGACCGACAGCACAGGCCGGTGAGGGGGGTTCTACTATTCCGCCTGCCCCTTCCCCCCTCCCCCAGTGGAAGCGCTATGTTTCTGTTTTATTGTTTTGAAATGTTTAGTGGTGGTGGTTCGAAACTGTCGGTGTGGTGGTACTTAGTCTCGATGTCTCCTAGAGTCATGACAGCGTCAAGCCCCAGGGATTAGGCACTCGCGAGGGGGATGTGGGAAGGGGGCAGGTAACTTTGTGTTACAGCTGAATACTCGCAAGGCACTTCGGATGTTTTCTCCGTGGTACAGAAGTGGAATACAGTTGCAGAACGCTTTGGTGCTACTTCTGGGGATGCAGTTGTCGGTTAGCATCACACTGGGTTAGCTCCATAGTTGTTTCAACTTAAAAGGCTAGTTCTCAAAGTCACGTTGCTGAAATGTTTTATGGGGAAGTAGACAAGGGGTGCATTTGGGGTTAGGAACGTATTAGGTGAATAATAAAATGCTAGGGTTGGAAGAGACATTAAAGGTCATATAGTTCTCTGTTTGTTTTGTCCTTGAATGTTGGCATAGAAGGAACCTTGTTATGGGGGAGATGGTAGGTGGCACAGTGGAAGATACTTGGAGATTTAGCGGTACTCATATCCAAAGATGATATCACTGTGTGGTACCGAAGATGAAAGAATGTAGAAATTCGGGAGGTTTCACTGGGTATTAAGCAGGGTAACTCAATCCCAAGAATCACCCAGAATCTCTAAATAGAAACAAAAGGTTGGGGAGGAACTTATAAAATTCTGATGGAGAAGCGAAATTAGTAGGACAGACTCGGGGAGCTGGGAGGAGCAGGGGGTTTGGTGAGTCAAGAGAGTCTGAAGGTTGATAGTAGAGTTTAGGAGGGACATGGCCATCTTGACTAAGTCAAGTGAATATTGATAGGCAGACCCATCTTTTGATAGGGCAGCTGAGGCAGCTGTCCTTGAGGTGGGTGTAGGGTGTGAGGGGCACAGGCCTTGGGGCACAGATCCTTACTAAAATTGGCTGTAAGAGAACTGACCCTGTTACATTAGGTTTGCAGCAGGGGTGGGTAGGTAGGTAGGTTTCTTTCTGTCCTGGAGCTGAAAAAAATGGGACTCAAAAAGTAATTAATGGGGGAAGGGAAAGGGGTCCCTAATGCCTGGGCTAAGGAGAACTAGCTCTTTAGAATATGCTAATAAGGAAGGGAAGGCCAATCCTCGAGATGGGCAGAGGAAAGCTAAGGCCCTGAAAAGCTACGCTGTTGGAGTCTGAATTGGGCAGAGTCGAGGGGAGTTCCAGAAGAAAGGACAGCTGCACCAAGGGCACTCATGTGGATCTGGTCATTTTGATCTGCCAGGAGAGGGTAGGGGAGAAAGGGAAAGATACATTTATTTCTCAGTGGTGTGGACTTTCTTGGGAAGCAAAAAGATTTCTTCTAGGTGTTTGTTTGCTTTATTCATAATTTAATTCACGAAATAGTTGTTGTTAGTTGGCATTGAGTCATTTCCAACTTAAGAAGACCCCATGTGTGTCAGAGTAGAAGTGTGGTCCATAGGGCTTTTCATGACCTTTCGGAAGCAGATCTCTTTTGAGGCACCTCTGGGTAGGTTTGAACCGCCAACCTTTCAGCTAGTAGTTGAATGCTTAACTGTGTGCACCACCCAGGGACTCCTATAATTTGCTTCATAGGAGGGGAAAAATGTTTAATACAGGTGGCAGAGAATCTCACAACGTGGTTAGTCTAGATCATGGGCTGCTTTTAAGGGAACAGAATTATGGGAGGAGAGGACTTCAGTACTAGAAAGGAAGAGAGTGGATAGTGAGGTAAGAAGAAAAATGATCATCACTGGTCCCATGTTTGGGCCCAGTAAGGAAATGTCTAGGACAATGTTCTCCAAAGTAAAGTTTGAAGAACCTTTACATTTCTTTACGGTGTCATGTTAAGATCACTAAGGAGGGAGCAAGAGATAAAGAAGATTTTGGGTAGAAATACGGTTGGGGAGAAACTGGCATTTAGGAAGAAATATAAATATATGTACCCATAAGAAAATAGAGAACTTAGAAATAGTATACAGGTTTAAAAAAAAAAAAAAGTAAGAGAGAAATAAAGAGCCAAAGGATGAAGACAGTTACTCAGATGGCATTTGGAGCTGCTGTTGGAGAAGGAAAAACTTGCCTTTCATGACAACTGCCCCGGTAGGGGCAAGGAAGCAGGGATTAGCACGGATCCAGGACTAAGCATTAATTAGAAAATCTAGAGGAAAGTAAGGATACTGAATGGGGGAAGGAATCCGCTGTCCTAAATATAAAGCCCTTGAAAGAAGGAGAAAGTGGGAATACACCAGTTTTTCCAGTCGGCAAGTGGGAGGGATCCTAGATACAAGGACGTTAGTGATGGAAATTCCAGAGTGAAACAGGATAAAGAGCAGTGGCAGGAGGGCCTTGGCCAGAATTTGCGGGTGGGGTGCGGGCATGGGGGAGAGGCGCTAATCAGGGGTTGGACAGGATGACATCTGAAGCCTAGGCTCATTGATTCTGGGCTGAGCTAAGACTGGAATGGAATAGAACAGCCACAGGGAATAGAGAGCTGTGTTCCAGGGCCAACCAGCATTCAGGATTGAGACAGAAGGTCTTGGTTGAGTTTGGGTGAGGAAGTTACCACTAGAGTGGAACAGAGAGCATTCTGGGAAAGTAGAAGTTGGTGGTGGGTGGGATAAAATAGATGGGAAAGGGGAGAAGGCCGCCACTGATAATTGTAAGGGGAGGGAAGACCCTAGACGCTAAACAAAAACCAAACCCATTGCCATCAAGTAGATTCTGACTCTTAGTGACCCTATAGGATAGACTAGAACTGCCTCATAGAGTTTCCAAGGAGCGCCTGGTAGATTTGAACTGCCGACCTTTTGGTTAGCACTTAATGGTTACGCCACCACGGTTTCCTCTAGATCTTAGAGTTTTCAAAAAGAAAAGAAGATTTTCACTGCTGGAGTTCAAATTAAAAATGAGTCAGTACTTGCCAGAATGTTTAATGTCAAGATAGCCAAAGAGGGAGGTGATAACCTACCTTTTGGCCACTGGGATGCTAGTGTAGTATTTTATTTAAACTCATATATGAACTGTGCTTTATTAATGCCAATTTTGAGTGGTCATCTTAAGCTAATGTAGAACCTGTTCTCTTTCCAAATAGTACCCTTTCCCACTATTTATGATTTTAAAAACAATGTTTTAGGATGGAGACTTTGTTTGGTGAACTGAAGTTGAATTCTGGTGGAGACTAAAAATTCACTCTTACATTTCTATCCCCATAATTCAAATATGCTGGGTTTTTTTCCTCTTTTTAAGCAGAAGCCACCCTTTCCCCATAAAACATTTAAAAATGGGTAATTTTTAAAAAAGTGGCTGCAGGCTGTATGTCAAGGTCACATTTTCCCTGGTCATTGAATTGTGATGAACTTGAAGAGATGATTTATTGTTTGTAAAATGTGGTAATTTTTAGACTTACACAACAGAGTATATGAGGCAGGATAGGCCTTCATTTGGATTTTAAGAAGACCTGAAGCTAAGCGTACGTGAAAAGTTGAGAGCAGTAAGGGGCAGGCAAAGCTTTGTGTTTCAGGCTTCTTGACCCACCGTCTGCTAAGAAACAAAATTTAGTTACCTCATGGCTAAGGTATGCCTAGAAATCTTAGTGTTAGTGCCATTTAAGGGTACAGTTGTGTTTTGTTACAATGCCGGTGTCAGGGGGTAAGGAAAATAAGCAAATTTTAGTTTTTCCAAGTTCTGCGGGGAAGTACGCTACACGCGACTATGTGAGCTGATGCACCATCTATGCCTGGATCCAGGAGACGTTTAGGTATTTTATTACGACAGGGCTTTACTCAGATTGACTTGGTTGTACCATGGACAGGTCAGTATCGTGCAGTAGTTCTCCAGTTTTAGTATACATCGGAATCACCCGGAGGGTTTGAAAACATAATGGCCTTAGGTTAGAGTCCTCGATCTTCTACTTTGTGTTGTGTGGCATGAAACAAGTCATTTAGCTTTCTTGACCTCAGTTTTCTCATCTATAAAATGGAGGTGATGATACCAGTCTCACAGCGTTGTGAGGATTACACGAGATAATTTACATACAGTGACAAGCACATAGTTGCTATTGTTGGGTACCATCGCCAGACCCGACCCTACGTGATAGAGCAGAACTGCCCCATAGGATTTTCTTGGCTGTAATCTTTATGGAAGCAGATCGCCGAGTCTTTCTCCTGCAGAGCAGCTGGATGGGTTTGAACTGCCAACCTTTTGGTTAGCAGCCAAGCACTTAACCGTTGTGCCACTAGGGCTCCAAGCACATAGTAGGTGCCCAACAAATGCTACCTATCCAAACGGTTTGTGGTTGGCTGCTAACCTAAAGATGGACAGTTCGAACTCACCCAGCAATACTGCAGAAGGAAAGGCCTGGCAGTCTGCTTCCCTTAAGATTACAGCTGAGAAAACATTCTGGAGCAGTTCCACTCTGTAACACATGAGGTCGCCATGAATCAGAATTGACTCTACAGCAACTAACAACAGCAACATTATTGTAATCTAATTGTTCTTATCCGGTTGTATTTTAGGGCGTTACTTTTTATGTTATGTTATGGTATGCATGGTGGCAGAGAGAAAACTCTCAGTAGCTCTGGAGCCTCCCTTATGTCTTCATTGTCTGTGCTCTTTCTCCATATTTCTGTTGTATTAGTACACATTTAGCGTTTACAAAGTGGTAGGAAGACAGAGCTTGGCTCATCACTGCATTATTGCATCCATCCTTGAGGTGGAAGTGACAGCTTCTTTGCCAGCTGTGCTGTAACACTGCTCAGTATTTCAGGGCGGGAACTGAAGGTTGTATATCCAGTTGGAGCTTCAGGGGAAACTTGGGGCCATGCTTAAAAAATAACTCCAGTCTTGTTACTCGGGTGACATTTTTTAAACCATTGCTTTCTGGAAAAGGGCTGATGTGTTTAATTATGACTGCCTGGGCTTTCCAGCTGTCTGTTACATCTGGAAGTTCTACAAAAGCTGGTAGATAGAGCCTGGGCCTGGCATGGCTCTATGACAAGGATTCGATCAACGGTTGAATAGAAGAGAATAGTATTATCTCAAATAGATGAGGTATCCCCAAACCAAACTTCTGAGCAGGGAGAAACGATGGCATGTCAAATAGATTTTCCTCTCTGCAGCCCAAGTGAACTTTGACGGCAGCGGCTCTCAGTTAGCTAATGTAGGGAGAGAGAGATGGCAGGCCAATCTAAAACAGTAGATCAGTTAACAAATTAACAATTTCTGTTTGACACTGGAAATGCATTATTATTCTCTACCTGTCCCCCTCCCTAGCAGATTTATCTTCTTATTTGTATTCTGCTTAGGCTAATATTAAAATGAGTTGTTCCCGGAGCACATATCTACTGACAGTGGCAGGAGGCAGCCCATAAGTGGGTCGGGTTTAGAAATTAGCAGTGGCTTTTAAGCTACACTCAGATATTGGAAGTTGATTTTATTGTTTTGTCCCAGCCCAATTTTATTTTATTCCTGATCGTCTTTGTCATGGAAGTAAAGAAAAGAAGAGAAAGTTTATGGGAGAACAAGGAAAATAAAAGGAATCCATGGACCTAATGCTTTTTATATGCCATTCTTGGTCTTTGTATGACATAGAATGAATTTCGGTGTTTCCCCAGTAATTTAGCACATACTTATTGAGTACGTAATGGGAGGGGGATATAAAGGAAGTAAAAAATATTCTCTCTATCCTTGAGGAACTTACAGACTGAAAGCAGGTTGAGTCAGCAATGAGAGTTTGAAATTCTGTGACCTAATACTGTTCAATTAAGTAAATATATGTGCGTATACACATATATTAAGGAGTCTTGGTGGCACAATGGTTAAATGCTTGACTGATAACTGAAAAGTTGGTGGTTTGAGGCCACCCATCTGCTCCAGGGGAGGAAGACCTGGCGATCTGCTCCTGTAAAGATTGTTGTTGTTGTTGTTAGGTGCCATCTAGTCGGTTCCGACTCATAGCGACCTCATGCACAACAGAAAGAAACACTGCCCAGTCCTGCACCATCCTCATGATCGTCGTTATGCTTGAGCCAGCTGTTGAAGCCGCTCTGTCGATACATCTCGTTGAGGGTCTTCCTCTTTTTGGCTGGCACTCTGCTTTACCAAGCATGATGTCCTTCTCCAGGGACTGCTCCCTCCTGATAACGTGTCCAAAGTATGTGAGATGAAGTCTTGCCACCCTCACTTCTAAGGAGCATTCTGGGTGTACTTCTTCTAAGACAGATTTGTTTGTTCTTTCGGAAGTCTATGGTATAGTCAGCATTCTTCACCAACACTGTAAGGTGTCAATTCTTCTGCCTTATTCCTTGCCCAACTTTCGCATGCATATTAGACAATTGAAAACACCATGGTTTGAGTCAGGCACACTTTAGTTCTTAAAGTGACATCCTAGAAAACCCTGTGGGCAGCTATACTGTGTCACACAGGGTCGCTATGAGTTAGAATTGACTCGATGGCATCTAACAATAAAATAACAACCACGTACACATATATACGTGTATATTTACAAGTTGAGCCCATAGCTGGATCTGGGATGAGACAATAGGAAAATAACCTGGTAATGGCCTCTCCAAATATTTGCGTATACGTATGAAGTCTCGGAGAATTAATTTAAAAAAAGTTGGATGAGGAGGAGTCCTCATGAAAAAATACAAAAAAATTCCATATTGTGACTGTGGTATACTGAAATGGAGACACCAGAAGGCCAGTGTCCCAGTCCACTGCAGGTAGGACACGGAAGCATCATAGAAGGGATTCGTGTCTCATATTACAATGGTGCAACTTCTGAGTGTGGAAGACATACTAAATATTCACATGGTCTTGTTGAAGATCAAGAGTAAGGAAAGCTAGCTCTAATTTTTGATCTAGCAGGAATTCAGAGCGCTCCAAAAAATGAACCTAGTTACTTAGGGTGTCATTTTGAGATGGCGTTGCATTTTGAAAAAGACTGATGCATTTCCTGATGATTGTTTAGGTATTCTAGATACCTGTGACATCTAGAAGTTGTACAAAATATTGTAGCTAGAGTCCAGGTCTGGCATAAAGCTGTGATGAGGTGTTTTCCTTACGTGGAGTAAAATGATTTCCTTAAGGCAGGAAATGAAAGTGAGTACTATTTGAATAATAGGAAAAAGGTATCAAGCACAGCAGTGGGGAGAGGAGCTAAAACTACCTGAGGGTATGGAATTGTAAGTGAGACTTTTAAACAATTGCTTTTGCCTACTCAATTGTTTGAATAGATTACCTTTGATCTTTTCAAGTGCTTTCATGCTATTCTCAATTTTAGGTAACCAGTTGCCTTGAGTTCACTTCCACTCATGGCAACCCCATGTGTGTCAGAGTAGAGCTGTATTCTGTAGGGTTTTCAGTGGTGATTTTTCAGAAGTAGATCACCAGGCCCTTCTTCTGAGGTGCCTCTGGGTGGACTTGAACTGCCAACCTCGAAGTTGGCAGCCAAGTACTTTAATCATTTGCACTACCCAGGGACCCCCATTTTAGGTAGCGGATAGTTTGTTCCCATTTTATAGATGACGTAGTGAGGTGAACGTATTGAGATGGTCTGAGGTCGCTGAGAATTGGGGTCTGGAAGTGCCCTCCAAGTTTTCCTACCACAATTTGGGCTATATAGATGCTAAAGTATGTCACTTTTCAAGGGTATGCCACTCTTTAATTAGATGGTTCTGAATGGGTTTGGACAGTTCCTAAACATCACGTTGACCCTCCACGGATGAAGATTCAGCACTAGTAAGGAGATCGAAAAGGGTATGGCCTGCATTTGGGTGATAACTCTCCCAGAGAAGCTCCAGGGAGATCGCAAGCCCTGGCCACTGCATTGAGATGCATGTCCTGCCTTCCAGGGTGGCTTCTTTGGAGGTAACAGCATTCATTTGAAAGAGTAAGTTCTCAACATGTTTAACAGACAGTTAACTTTCCTTTGTATCCAGTCTCATTAACGCTTATAGGCAAGATTTTTGAACGTGGTGGTACCCAAGGAGTCCATAAAGGTGTTCATGCCGGAAACAAGTGCAGGCAACTACTTTAGCCTTCTTGGTAAATACAGGAATTAATGTATGCGAGACTAGGATACAACGTCCCTTGTAAGACTGATCCGTTGGAGTAGACACCAGTGGAAATATCTGGATAGAGAAAAAAAAACAAAACAGGAGCCAAAAAGTGTCACAATAGTTTTAGTCAGGCAGAAGGCTGGGATGAACAGTTAAAGGGTCCTTCTTCCTCCTATAAATTGCCCGGCAGGTTATTTCCAGTCGCTTGCGTGTGTGTGTGTGTGTGTGTGCATGCGTGCATGCGAACACAACTGCATGTGTCTCTGTATGGTGATAGGGGAGCCTGTTCTGCGTGAAGGGGAGCAGAGTCAAGTGATTAGGGCAGGTATATGGGCTCTTGAGTTTCAGGGAATGATAAAAATGTTTGGTTAAAGGTAGTGAAAGATGAGGGGATACAGATATTGGGGGAAAGCCTGAGGAGAGAATAGGTTACCTTTATATGCGAAATCATTAAATTAGACCACTTTAAATGAGAACTTCCTCATTGGGGATGAGGGGTAGTGTAACTGAAAAAAAATTTTTTTTTTCTTTAGTGTAACTAGGTAGGGAAAAAAGGAATGTTAGTTTCCTGTTGAATACACGAGGAATGAGGCAGCGATACAGGGTAAGATCTGTAGTAGGAGTCTTATATCTAAAGCCTGGTAAAATTATCCTTGTTGGGTATGTGTATACTTGCCTTTTGAAAAAATGATTTTGAGACATTTTGACTTCTCTTTGAAGGTACTCCAGTGACTGGTAGAAATCATGACCTTTTCACTTTGGCCCTAGGATCTCAATTTCAGTGGTCTCTTGGATCTCCTTGCAGGTGTCTTAGATGCTGCTTTTCCCAAGGTAGGATACTGGAATGGCCTCTCTTTTGAATCTGTGAAGTTTGAATGTGAATGACTCTTGTCTCGTGGGAGCTTTGGCCAGAGCTCTGTGTTTCTATTGGAACAGTAGGTCCCAAAGTTGCTTTAATTTTTTTTTTTTTTTTACTCGTTAGTCATCACTGACCCAACCCTCCTCCTTAAACTACTGGCCTCGCCTATCCTCCTGAGGACAGATTCAGGGCCAGGCTTCAAGATGAATATTTTCCAGCTCTTTCCTTTTTTAAGTCATAATTGCTTCCAGGTCACCAGGCAGTATGAATCAAAAGAAGCCTGGGGGAGTACTACCAGATTTACTTTAACTGAGACCTTCTTAATCTTGGGTTCCTAATTTGCTGTCTTGATGGTAGAATCCAACCAAGAAACAATGGGCAGGCTTCATGCTATGTGTAGAGGGCCTAGTTGTGTTCCATACATTGTCATCTCCGATCGTTCTGTCTGTAAGGGGTCTTTTGGCCTCAGAGGAAGCTACATGATTCTGGGGAACTTGTCAGCTGAACAAATGCCCTGTCTGGTTATTTTCAAGGTTGAAAAACTTTTTAAGCCGCGTCTACGTCAGTCGAAGTTATTTGTCAGATGGATGCTCTGTTACCTTTTTTACTGTCCTTCTCTTCCTCATATGCATGACAACTATGCTTTTGCTAGTAATTGTTGTGAAATCTGCTTGTTTTGGCACCTACATTTCAAAACAAAACGAATTATACCCCATCCGTAAAATCTTCCTTGAGATTTTAGTTCTGCCCATCCTCTATTACCGACTCCCCCTTATCCTGACTTGGGCTCTAATTTGGCATTGCTCTTCCCGTTTTGATAACATATTCTCTCTAAACTTTCCTAAAATGTCTGTCTTCAGTGCTTCCCCACAAGTGTTTCAGTTTGGCCCATGATGGTGAAATATTTCAGGTTCCCCTATTTCATTTTTTTCCCCTTTTGGTTGTTCTATGCCATGGGCTTCTCTTTTATGCTTTTCATACCTGCCCTTGTCTTCTAAATTTTTGTTCCTTTTTGGATTTTTTTTTTAAAGATCTCTGCTTCATTATGGTTTCTCCTCCACTACCCACTCACCCTCAGCTTAGCTGCTATTTTCACCATTTTATAGTTATTGCTCTCCTATTAGTCTATTTTATTTTCAGCTTCCCCTATTCCGTAGTGTGGTGATTATGTCTGGATATCTACTCTCTGCTGCCCGCGTACAACTGCCTGCTTGTTGAATTAATCTCCCTGAATCTTGGTTGTCCTTCTGGTTCCATGTGCACGTGCCTTCTGGATCAAAAAGGGTCGTCTTTACTGAGTTCTTTTCCAGCCACGCTCATCATTTTGGGCTGATAGAGCATGTGCCCCCTTCTTTGTCCCTGTCATGAGTTGGATGTGTATTTGGAGCTCTGCTCCCCCAAGGTGGGGATAGCTCACAGGGGTCCCACCGCTTTCCAAGCGGTGGCCAGCATTTGAGTCTTAGCCCATGCAGCTGTTCATTTCTTAACAATTACATGGTTGTGACATCTGGGAAAATCCTTTGAGGTATTTCATATCCTTGTGCTTGCACTTCCTGGGTCACTTGGGATTACCAGGTTTCTTCCAAGTTCCTTTTAGGAACTTCTCTGCCTTTGATCTGAACATTCCCATCGGAGAAACAGAGAGATAGAGAGATTATGAACACACGTGAGCTTTGTGCTGCTGGCAAAAGCAAGCCCGTACACAAGTGCGTACACCGGTGGAATGCACCAAGCAGTAAGGTTTTTCCTTTGCTCACCTCTCCTGGAAAGTGGTTACTAAATTTGATTGGACATGATACAATAAAACAAAATTCTAGGCCTACTGAATGAGAATCTCTGCCGCTGGGACCTAGGAATCTATATTTTGAACAAGCTTCTCTGTGATTCTGGCTTGAGAAACACTGGTTTATGTTGACCATCTTGCCCCCTTACCTTCCTCTGGGGGCATTGACACCATTGGGAACCTGTTCGTTAGTGCCTCTTGAGAAGTTCCTTTTGCTTACTGTCTGGTCTGGGAGGACCCACCTTGCCCTCTTGCGTAGATCACTTAGCCCAGGGCTCTCCCGCATCCTCTACAAAGTCTACTGCTAATTAGCAACAGTGGGCTTCAAATAGGAAGGAATGCAGCCCTAATGAAATCATAATATTAAGATTGGGAGGCAAAGATTTAAGCAGATGCTTCTATCTTCAGGATCTTATGAAAATGGAAGTCGCTAACATTAATTTTTGGAAACCCTGGTGGCATAGTGGTTAAGTACTATGGCTGCTAACCAAGCGGTCAGCAGTTTGAATCTGCCAGGCACTCCTTGGAAACCCTATGGGGCAGTTCTACTCTGTCCTATAGGGTTGCTATGAGTCGGTATCGACTTGACAGCAGTGGGCTTGGTTTTTTGGTTTAACATTAATTTTACTCTCTAGGTAGCAGGAAATGTGTATTGTATGGTAATTATTTTAGTGTTTATTTGGTTTCTTTTTCTTTCCTTTTTTGGTCTGTAAGTTTATGTAGGTGATGACATCCTATGTTGTTCTGTTCCTAAATGCCAAGATTCCTTCTCTGATTTCTGTCCCAGGCCCTAAAAACAACTACTACTCCCTTCTAGACAGAACAGAAACCTGAGAGTGAAAAAAGCCATGGTCCCTGATTTAGGTCTGTTTCTTACAAATATTCACGTAGCGACTTTTTAAAACTCCATGCTTCATGTTGAAATAATCTTATGGCAAGAACAGACCTTTCTTTTGCCTGACTTCTCTAGTGCTTCATAGAGAGAAAAGATGAAAAAAGTACCTGATGTCTTAGCTGACAGGCTAAGTTGTTGTTTCTTAAACTGGAATGTTCTAAAATATCCTAAAAAACAGTCAAAACCTGATGAACTAGGACGTTCAGGAAATGTGGTCCTGTTGAACTAATGTGAACCAGACAATCCATTTGTCCTACCCCTTGTTGAAAATCTTTCTAGTAGTGTGTGTTAAACACGGTAACTGTCTTAGTAATGTTAAAAGTTTCGGAAAAAGGTAAAATCATGACTCTCATGCAGATACAAAGTGAACATGTGTTAAGGATTTTATTTTACTCATTAATCAACCAGGGAGGGAACCAGACAGATGTTATAACTGGTTGAAAGAAAAAGAAGTCAAAAGGCACAAATTTTTATGGAGTAAAGGAATTGAATTGCAAATGGAGGCAAAACTGGTTTTTCCACAGTGGGGAGGGAAGTCAATCCAAACTCTACCAGACAAGAGTTTGCATATCCATCAGTTACCTGCAATTTATAGAGGTGCAAAGTAGCTCAAAGACAATGAACTGGGCTTGCATCAGACAACCAGGGTGGGTGCGCTATAGGCATTGCATAGTTTTTTCACTGAAGTACAAAATGTATTTCTGCAGTAAGTTAGCATGGTGGACACTTTTTTCCCCCTTCTTGTGATCTCTCAGGGTCGTCACCTCAATTCTCATCTAGAATTCAGTTCCACATAACAGGGATTTACTGAGTGTGGAGGAACCAGGGACAAAGAAGATAGCATCTCTTACTTTAAGTAACTAACTGTCTAGGAGAGGAGACAGACATGCCGTGCCACCAGCTAGCCACCGACTAGCCACGCTGCAGAGGAGAATAAGAATCAGTGCTATGATAGAGGCATCAATCAAGTGTTTGAGAAGAAGCAGAAAGGGAGGGGTTAACTTTGATGGGGACTGGGGCTGGGGAGATGACATGGTCACATTTAAACTAGGCCTTGAGGGATGACACAGAGAGGAAGAGGGGCATGGGAGAGGCTGTTTCAGGATGAAGAAACAGTAGAGTCCTGAACCAGGGTACTCTGTTTAGGGAAGAGTCAGGGACGGTAGGGAAACAACAGGATGTGGTGGAAGAAGAGGCTAGGCAGGAGGTTTGAGGCCAGGTCATAGAGGACCTGAATGCTGTGCTGAGAAATGTGGCCTTGATGGTGAAGGCAGAGGAAAGCTATTGAAAGCTTTTGAGGCTGGAGGGGGTGATGTGATCAAACTGGTGCTTTAGAAGATGAATCGGTTGTAGAATCAAGAGATTAGAGGCAGAGAGACCAGTTAAGAGGTTATTGTAATATTCTGGGTGAGAAATTACGAGGGCCTGCATGGGGTACTGGGAGAGGGGTACAAGGAGAGGATGGAGATGGCATTTTCAGGCTTCACTCCTGGTTGGCTGTGGGCAGTGGGGGAGAGGAGCTGAAGACAATGCAGAAATTTCCAGGCTAGGGGATAGTGGTGTTGTTAACTAAGATAGGAAACACGCTGGGGCTGGGGCTGGGGCTGGGGCTGGGGCTGGGAGCAGGTTTATGGGAACAGATGATCAGTGAGTGGCTGGCAGCTAGAAATTCTGGTCTGGGCCTAAGGAGAGAGGTCAGAGCTAGAGATGCAAACTTGGGAGTCTTGAGCACGTGAAGGGGAGAGGTGAAACTGTGGGAGCTCCTGAGCTGAAAGAGAGGGGCAAGGCAGGCAGACAGACACAGAGAGATGGGGGTGGGAGAGAGCCAGGGAGAGTAGAGAGAGAGACAAAGGAGGGAAAGAGACAGAAGGAGACAGAAATACAGAGGGAGGCAGAAAAGGAAGAGGAAGGAAAGGTGGAAGAAAGGGAAGGAAAAGAAGGAGAAGAGAGAGCCTGAAGGGGGAGATTGGGAGGAATGGGGAAGACAAGATAAAGGGGGGAGGGGAGGGCAGGGAAGAAGAGAGACATCGGGGGGAGAAAGTTGGGGGAGAGGGGACTGTGCAGAGAGAACTATAGAGGGAGAAGAGAATGGGGAAGAGAGATGGCTAGGATAAAAGTCAGGGGAAGAGGAAGGTAGTGAGGCGGAAAATAGGCCCAGAAGTAGGAGGAGAAATAAAGAGATTGACCTGTTGCCATCCAGTCAATTCTGACTCATACAGGAGGTGCATATAGAATCAAAATGACAACAGCAACTTGAAATCTTAGATGGGAAGTTTGGAGTTGGGGGGCAGTGAGTTTATGTTAATGGGGAGGAACAATTGGGGAAAGGATGGCGAGAATGGTTGCACAGCATGAAGAATGTAATCAACGTCACTGAATGGTACGTGCAGAAACTGTTGAATTGGTGTCTGTTCTGCTGCATATGTTCTCAACAACAGCGACAAAAAAGAAAGATTGTGAGGGAAGGATGAAGGTAGGAAGAAAATTGAAAGGGATGGGAGAGAGTGGCAGAGGTGAAGAGAGACAGAGAGCAACGTGAGGAGCAGACCTCAGTGCATGGCCAGGTTTTTGGGGTGGCCAGAGAGAGATTGGCCAGTGAAGGTGACTGCAGAGAAGAGCCCCAGCCATGCCAGCAGGCACGAGGTCAGGAAATAAAAGAGAGGAGACCAGATGATGAAAAAAAGTGAGAGGGTAGCAGTATCCCATGCTGCAGAGATGGTGAGTAGGATGAGGGCCAAGAAGCGAATGGGTCAGTACTTCTCTGCTCTAGTTTCTTACCACCTCTCTTCCTTTGTGCCAGCCACACTTGCCTCCTGGCTCTTCCTTGATCATGGCAGGTAGTTGCTCCCTCTGCTTGGAGTGCTCTTCTCCCAGAGAGCAACAATGGCTTATTACTTCACGTCTTTCAGGTTGTTTAAATGTCACTTTGTCAGTAAGGCCTACCCTGATCACCCTATTTCAACCACCCCTAGAATGGGGGGTCCAGGTTTGATTCCCGGCCAATGCATCTCACGTGGGGCCACCACCCATCTGTCAGCGGAGGCTTGCATGTTGCTGTGATGCTGGACAGCTTTCAGCGGAGCTTCCAGACTGAGATAGACTAGGAAGAAAACCTGGTGATCTACTTCTGGAAATCAGCCAGTGAAAACCTCGTGGGTCACAACAGTCCATTCTGGAACCAGTTGTGAGAACAGTGCAAGACTGAGCAGCGTTTCATTCCGTTGTGCTTGGGGTCGCCATGAGTCAGGGTGGACTCAGCGGCAGCTAACAACAACAAGCCCCCCTCCTAGACCATTCCTTAGCTTGTGTTATACCACCTTGTAACATACTATAACATCAGGTTACTTAACGTGCTTATTGTCTATCTCCTCCCACTAGAAAGTTAGGTCCATGAAGGCAGGGACTTTGGGTCTATTTCGTTAATTGTTGAACCCCTAGCTCTTAGAACAAGGAGCCCTGGTGGCACAACAGTTAAGCTCTTGGCTGCTAACTAAAAGGTTAGCAGTTTGAACCTACCCAGTGGCTCCATGGGAGAAAGACCTGGTAGTCTGTTCCTGTGAAGATTACAGCCTAGAAATCTCATGGGGCAGTTCTAGTCTGTCACACGGGGTTGCTATGACTCGAAAATCAGATTGATGGCACTCAGCAATAACAGTGCTTAGAACAATGCTGGCACATAGTAGGAGCTTAATATTTGTTGAATGAATAAGTGATATCGTGATAAATATGGACAGTCTCTGAAAATTATACGTAAGGTAAATGGAACAAATCCTTGATGTGATTATTTTACTGTGGTTTTGTTTTTTCTCTGGCAAGTGGAGAACAGCATAAAATTCTGATCAACTTATAGCCCTTTTCAGCAGAGCTCTGATGAATAAGGATTTCAGCTAATAAATTAACTAAGGCATTAAAGGATCTCAAGTCAAGCTCATTGGGTAAACTTTTTTTTTTCTTGGTGCCTCATTTTCTCTAGAAAGTGACCTGGCTGTGCAGTGGTCATTGACAGCGAGAGCTGGGCATTGGCTGGTGAGGGGGGTGATAGGGCATGGGGTGACAGACTAATAGGAAAGGACAAGGACAGACATCTGTGGTTCCTGATGAGCCATCTTTTGTTTGTTTGCTTGTTTGTGGCCGGAGTACAAGGAGGATTGAATCTGATTTGCAGGGAGCTTAAAACCAGGTTAGATACAGTCCATGATGTCCAACTTGAAATCAGAACAGAGTATTTTTGAAGGGCTTATCAAGAAAGTGTGCGCTTCCTCTAGAGAGCTTAATTTGGCTACGTCACTCCCGTACTTGAGTACTGAGGGATTAGAGAGCAGACAAGAGAAAGCTCCCCAGCAGTCTTTCAATACTCTGTTCATGTGTGGGAATGATCCCCTCGTTGTAGTTGGTTAGGTTAAATGTGTGTAGAGAAATACCTCATTTATCTGAGATAGATTGAGTTTCCTTGAACACTCAAGCATATCTGTCTTTAAGATAATTTAAAAGTTACTCTAGGTCATTAACAGTGGCCTCGTCTCCATCCTGAAACTTACAGATTCCTGGAAAGCTGGAGTTCCCTCATCCCCATTTGGACCATATTTTTCCATCGCAGGCTGGCTTGTTAGAGAGACTGCTTTAACATTTTGATGCTATAATTCCTTTTATTGAAACTAGTTTCTCTTTGAAAGGTGGTTAGCACAGTGGTCCATGTTATGAGTTCTGATTTGTTCGGATTCTTTTTCCCCAGGGGGAGTGGCCACAGAGGTCCTATCTGGCGTGAGTGGCTGTCATGATCTCTACGGCACCACTCTACAGTGGCGTGCACAACTGGACCAGTTCTGACCGGATTCGCATGTGTGGCATCAACGAGGAGAGGTGAGGAGGCTGGGAAGGCGGCTGTTGGTGGCTTCCAGTGAGCAGTGCCTAGTCACCAGAGGGCTGGTCACAGCAGGGCCCGTGAAGGGGCCCTGGGAAGAAGACTGTTGGTGGTTTCCAATTGTCCTGAGATGGGACCTTGTGAGTGGCCTGCTCTGCCATGCTGCCCCTGCTCAGAGGAAGGGGAGGAGACCAACAGATGACCTTTTGCCCCCTAGTATTTGTCCACTCGTTAAAAGCTGCCAGGGAAAGTTCAGGCAATCGCAGTTTTTAACTGCTGCATCAAAATTTGATGTTCTAGCCACAGGTGACTGGTGAGCACTCGAAATGGATCTTGTCTGAGATGTGCCATGAAGTACACACTGAATTTCAAAGACTTAGTAAGCAAAAAAAAAAAGAAGGATGTAAACTAATGAATAAATTATTGTATTAATTTAAAAAACACAAAAAAATTTCAGTGTTCAAGGATATTAAAAAACAAAACAACTAAACAAAAATGTCAGTGTTCAAGGATATGTGTATTTGTGGTCTTTGATCTAAGCCTGGAAGAAAGGCAGTTTTCTACTGGAAACTTTCTACTGGAAACTGTTAGTGAGCATTCTGGTGGTCAGTGCTTTCCTGCTTCACAAGGCTAACAGCACACAATTATTTGGCAAATCCTTGTGGAGTATCAAAGGAAGATAAAATGGTTTAACCTGAGTTTTAATACAAAGTTGAGAGTTGGTGATGCCTGCCCAATCAGTGTGTGTGTTTCTACTTTTTCATTCACTAAAATACTTAGTTGACCCAGATATGCCATTTCCTGACCAAGCCCCATACCAGAGGCACTCAACTGATTTTATTTTTGATTTTATTTTTTATTTCCATAACCCTTGGCCAAAGAGCTGTGTGATGGTTGCAACGCCTCTCCCATTTTTAGAGAAGGCATGGCTCCCCCATGCTTGCTGGTGTTTAGCTGTTGTTTCAATCCATTGATCGTTCCCATCCAAATGCATCAGATAAATCATCTAGAACACAGAGTATATGGCTTTTCCTGGGATTTAAGATCTGGCATTTTCTTGGGTAAATCTCAGAAGCGCGTGCGCGCGCGTGTGTATGTGCGCATGTGTGGGGGAGTATTGGTAATTTTGAAGGGAAAAGGAATGGTGTGTTTGTGTTTATCTACTCTCTTGTTCTGTTCCTAACAGGAGAAGTGCGTACTTATCTGAGGTTAGGGTTAAGGAGAACAGACCTTTTTATTTCTTTAAGTCATTAGTGCCTGATGTCTTAATTCTCTGTACTGAATAACAAGTTAGAGATGGACTTAAAAGGAGTTTAATTTTAGAATGTACAAGTCACACACAAGGAAATAAGACAAAATTCTTCTCCAATACTGAGTAAGAAAGGTATCTTCCTTTGCATATGAGGACTATCCTGCGATGATTACTAAGAGATGATCTGGGGGAAGGAAGGGAAGTGGTATTGATTTGTGTAAGTATTCATTGGTAGGCTATGTTGATCTAATTATAAGTATTTGAGTCTTTGATGCAAAGATCTGGACTGTAGCCTTCAAAAAGACAACAGACAAGTTACCTTGGTTCACCATTCATTATAGTGTGTCACTGAGTTGATTCTGACTCATAGTGACCCCATGTGACAGAGTAGAACAACCCCATAGGGTTTTCTAGGTTGTAATCTTTATGGGAGCAGATTGCCACCAGGTCTTTCTCCCCCAGAGCTGTTGGGTGGATTTGAATCGCCAGCCTTTCAGTTAGGTGCCGAGCACTTAACTGTTGTGCCACCAGGGCTCCTTCTATTCATTATAAATCCCTGCAAAGACAGGAGCAGGAAGTGGACCCACAATCTGATTTTCTCTCTTTCAGGACCTTTCTTGAGATGCTAAATTACGAAATATGCCTGGTGGTTAAGGTGACCTTTTAAGCATTGTCACTTCTGATCTCATCCACCCGTTATTGTCGCCTTCCCACCCCAGCCTAGGCCGCACTACAGCTGATTTCCAAAATGTGATCTCACCTTGTTTAAAAACCGTCTTCCTCAGCATTTGACAACTTGTAGAATGTAGAGATTTCGGGTCTAAAGCTGTACCTGGGGTTTACTTCTTCAAGTTCTGTTGTAAACCTGTCTAGCTTCGCCCTATGGGGTGGCAAGCACAGGGAGCAGGGGGCTTCTGCTGGCCCCAGGCAGCTGGCTCTAGTCAAGCCCCCAGCGAAATCTGTTTTCTGGTTTGTTTGCTTCCTTCCTAGTGTTAACTCAGTCCTTCATTCTGCAAATATTCTGCCAAGATTTATTAACCATAACAAGGGCAAACCAACAGTCACATGAGGTAGGTTGGTGGTGAGTGCTGTAAGAGTGGCACGTACAGGTCCTGTGGGAGTCTAGAGGCAAGAATGACAAACTTTCTGGGGAAATAAGGGAAGGCTTCCCAGAGGCAGTGACATTTGAGTAGGGTCTGCAGGGATGAGTAGGAGTTGGAGGTGATGTTTGGTAATTCCCTTGGATGGTAAGAGGGGCTGATGGGTTTGGGGAGGGCTCTGGCTGGGATGAAGGTAAGGAGTCTGGTATGTGCTGGGTTGTGTATTTCTGTGACCCCTGTAGTCAGGGCCCAACAGGAACTGAAAGAGGTCCAGCTTGATACCAGTGCTGTCCCTTAATAATTAGACCTACAGCCCTGAAAGGTTGTGGCCGTTTCTGGTTTGAGTTCAACAGAGTCTTGAGCTTAACAGCCCAGGGTCATCTCTGGTGGGAAGAAGCAGCAGGATTGATTTTCAGACCTGTTTGAAACCTGTTTTGACCCCTGCCCCCTCCTCCTCCCCATTCCCCACCACACCCTCATAACCTTGCCTTGCTGACCCAGCCCCCCCAGCCCTCCCTGTGAACTATTCGCATCCCAGACACTTCTCTCAAGCGAGCAGTTGAACGTTTGCTCAGCTTTGCACACCCCTCTCCTCAGCGGATTTGAAATGTGGCTGCACAACATCTTCTCAGAGCCTCGGGGGCTGGCACTCGGGCATGGGTATGACCGGAGTCACCAGGACTGCTGCTACCTCCGCAGTTCCTTTGGCCAGCTTGGTGTGCCTCTAGTGGCTGCCTAGAGGGCAAAGTTTCTGCTTTCAAGTGTGATTTCATGCGAGTGGGAGTGAGCAAGAGGACTCAAGTCTGCAGCTAGCTCCCCTTTCTGTAGTCAAGAGGGGAAAAAAAGTAAAGAAATAGCACCTTCCCTAGGTGGTCCCCCCTGTGGGGTCAGCGAAGGGGTGGGGGTGGGGGCTGCTGCTTGTTTCCCTTCGCTCTGTCTTCCCCTCCAAAACCATCCCTGGTAAGTCTAGTCAGAACAGGCTTACCCCCTGGCCCAAGGCTGGGTATAGGTCTAGCTTTTCTGGTCTCTCAGGAGTTGATGTGAAAGTATTTCTTCCTTTTCCCTCAGGCCCTCCCTTTCTCTTCTTCCTCGAGATCCCCCTGACTGCATCCTCCCCTCTTCTCAAGATCATTTCTGTTGTTTGTCACCAGCAGTCATGGCTAGCAGTGGAACCCTCCCACTTCTGCTGTTCTGGCTGCTTTTTAAAGGGGCTGAGCCTCCCCACTCGGTTAGCCTCTTCTGGAGCCCTGAAAAGATGGGGCGAGGCCCACAGTGGCACCTCCCTTACCTTTTTTGCTTCTCTTGCCCTAGGTACAGTTTTGGAGCCCATGATGGTACCCTGGTTCCATGGGTGGGAGTGAGTTAGCAGTGCTCTCCTTTTTCTCGTTGGGCTTGGCTCTGGGCGCCCTGACTGCCCTTTGGCTAGGGTGGCTGGTGAGACGGGAGCTGACTTCTTCAAGGACTGTTGCTCCAGAGAAGGGAGGCAAACCCAAGTGCAGGCCTTTTCCCCAAAGATGCGGAACATTCCAGTGCTTTGCCCACCTAGGAAATGTGCTGCAGCTTATGTTAGGGCTTTCTTCTTTAACCCAGACCTCCCACTCAGGCCACTCAAGCCATCGTTCCTGCCCCATCTTCCCTAGGGCAGAGGACAGTACATTCTTGCTGTGCTTAGAACTTTAAAACACTCAACTTCCCATGAGCGTGGGTCCTCTTTTCAACATCACCCTCCTCGTCTGACCCAACAGCCTTTTGTGGTCAGGACTGTACTGTTGTCTCAGATTCTTAATTGAAATTTGGAGAACACTTTGTGAGCAGGTGGGAGTACGGATGATGCTTTTTCCTTTGGGACCCAGCTCTCTGGCCACGAGCCCTTCCCTCTAGGGTGCGCTAACCTGGACTTGGAGTCTGTGGCCTTGAGGGTTTTCCTTTGGTGGTGCTGGGAGGCTGTGGGGATGGGAGGAGATGGAACTTAGGCAAGGGTTCAAGGGTGGGAGAGAAGACACTGGCCTGGAGCTGGGTGGCATGCTAAGAGGGGGACATGTACACTGCAGGGAAGGAAGGGACACCCTTAAAATTATTGACAGCACCCAGCAGCCTGGCGGCCACGCATCAGTATCATGACATGTGCAGTAAGTGTTGTCTGCTCTAGACACACCCATCAGGTGACAATTTAGATTTAGGACATAAAACACAGCAAGGGTGGTGGTTTGTTGTAGAAAAGGATTGCCTATATGGCACCTTCAGCCAGCTTCTCTGATAGACTTAAAATAAGACGACAGTGCCCTGAACATCCTGGAGGGTCACCTTGATGGATAAGCCCCAAGAGAAGACCTGGGTGCTTGGGTTTCCTCCCCAGTCCTGGTGAGAGCCCTAGAAAACTGTAGAAATGGCCACAAGAGGGGAGTCCAGCTAGACCAGGCTTCTCCGCAGGGACTTGCAGACCTGGGCATGGAGGCCCCGGTGTACAACTTGGGAACCCCCCACCCGTTATTTGTGATTTCCTGAAAGCCACTGAGGGAAGTAAGACAGGAAGGTTCTAGGGGAACCCAGGCAGGCAGGGGACATTCAGAAGCAGGTGGTGGTGGTGCCCAGTCGGGGCCTCATGTCCTTCTCTGGTTGTGTCCCCTGCTAGAAGAGCACCTCTTTCTGATGAGGAGTCCACGACAGGTGACTGCCAGCGCTTTGGGTCTCAGGAGTTTTGTGTCAGCAGCAGTTTTTCCAAGGTAAGGGGCCATGTGCAGCCACATGCTGCTCGCCAGAGGGTGGCGCTGAGCTACCATCCCAAGAAGGTAGGAGGGAAGGGCCAGGGTGTTTCTGGGGTGTTGCTGTAGGTGGGACAGATACTGGCTGGCTGCCCTCTGCCTCTCCTGAGACCTGATTGGTTGAGTTGCAGAGGATCGGCAATGGTCTCTTAGGGATCTGGGGACACTTGCCCTACCCACAGGGAGCTAGCTAAGACATGTGCACTGCTCTGTCTTTGCAGGTGGAGCTCACAGCGGTTGGTAGTGGCAACAACGCCCGGGGGGCAGACCCAGATGGCAGTACAACAGAAAAACTTGGGCACAAGTCTGAAGAAAAGCCTGACGACACCCAGCCAAAAATGGACTATGCTGGGAATATGGCAGCAGCCGAGGGCCTCTTGGTGCCACTGAGCAGCCCAGGGGACGGGCTCAAGCTTCCCCTTCCTGACAGTACCGAGGCCAGCAACAGCAGGGTCGAATGCTCCTGGACACCCATCAGCACCCAAATGAGCAAGCAGGTTGACTGCTCACCAGCAGGGGGGAAGGCTCTGGACTCTCGGCACGGTGTTGGGGAGAAGAATACTTTCATTTTGGCAACTCTGGGAACTGGAGTCCCCGTGGAGGGGAGCCTGCCTCTGGTTACCACTAACTTCAGCCCACTGCCGGCCCCCATCTGTCCCCCTGCTCCTGGCTCGGCCTCTGTTCCTCCGTCTGTTCCGGATCCATTCCAGGTTCCCCTCTCCGTCCCTGCCCCAGTGCCCCATTCTGGGCTAGTTCCTGTCCAGGTTACCACTTCGGTTCCAGCGCCTTCCCCTCCCTTAGCACCAGTCCCAGCTCTGGCTCCAGCTCCACCATCGGTGCCCACACTTATCTCTGATTCGAACCCCCTTTCGGTTTCAGCCTCGGTCTTGGTGCCCGTGCCAGCTTCTGCTCCCCCCTCGGGCCCAGTTCCCCTCTCGGCTCCAGCCCCCACCCCCCTTTCAGTCCCAGTTTCAGCTCCTCCCTTGGCTCTGATCCAGGCTCCAGTGCCCCCTTCAGCTCCGACCTTGGTCCTGGCTCCTGTCCCTACTCCAGTTCTGGCCCCCATGCCAGCATCCACACCTCCAGCAGCCCCCGCTCCTCCATCTGTGCCGATGCCCACCCCAACCCCATCCTCCGGCCCACCCTCTACTCCCACCCTCATCCCTGCCTTTGCCCCTACACCAGTGCCTGCACCCACCCCAGCCCCCATCTTTACTCCAGCCCCCACACCTATGCCGGCTGCCACACCAACTGCCATTCCCACCTCTGCACCGATCCCGGCCTCCTTTAGTTTGGGTCGAGTGTGTTTTCCTGCAGCTCAGGCACCAGCTATGCAAAAAGTCCCCCTGTCCTTTCAGCCAGGGACAGTGCTGACCCCAAGCCAGCCGCTGGTTTATATCCCGCCTCCAAGCTGTGGGCAGCCACTCAGTGTGGCCACACTGCCAACCACTCTAGGGGTCTCCTCCACTCTTACACTCCCTGTCCTGCCATCCTACCTGCAGGACAGGTGTCTTCCTGGCGTGCTGGCCTCCCCGGAGCTCCGGTCTTACCCATATGCGTTCTCTGTGGCCCGGCCTCTGACTTCAGATTCAAAGCTGGTGTCTCTGGAGGTGAACAGGCTCCCCTGCGCTTCCCCGTCCAGCAGCACCAGTACCCAGCCTGCGCCTGATGGGGTCCCCGGGCCTTTGGCAGATGCTTCCCTTTCCACTGCTTCTGCCAAGGTGCTTCCAACTCCACAGCCTCTGCTGCCAGCCCCCAGCGTGAGCTCAGCCCCACCACACCCCGCCAAGATGCCAGGTGGTGCTGAGCAGCAAACAGAAGGGACTTCTGTTACCTTCTCTCCCCTGAAGTCACCTCCACAGCTGGAGCGAGAGATGGTCTCTCCCCCTGAGTGCAGCGAGATGCCCCTGGATCTCTCCTCCAAGTCCAACCGCCAGAAGCTTCCATTGCCGAACCAGCGCAAGACACCCCCCATGCCAGTGTTGACCCCCGTGCATACCAGCAGCAAGGCCCTCCTCTCCACAGTTCTGTCTAGGTCTCAGCGCACAACCCAGGCTGCTGGTAGCAGTGTCACCTCATGCCTGGGCTCCACGTCCTCACCTTTTGTCATCTTTCCTGAGATCGTAAGGAACGGGGACCCGAGCACCTGGGTGAAGAACTCCACTGCGCTGATCAGCACCATTCCTGGCACCTATGTGGGAGTGGCCAACCCAGTGCCTGCCTCCCTGCTGCTGAACAAAGAACCCAACCTGGGACTCAACCGAGACCCCCGCCATCTCCCCAAGCAAGAGCCCATCTCCATCATTGATCAAGGAGAGCCTAAGAACACTGGTGCCCCCTGCTCCAAAAAGGGCAGCCAGGCTGGTGCTGAGGGACAGCCAAGCACAGTCAAACGTTATACCCCAGCCCGCATTGCCCCTGGGCTGCCGGGGTGCCAAACCAAGGAGCTCTCTTTGTGGAAACCCACAGGGCAGACAAATATTTATCCACGGTGTCCAGTCAACGGGAAAGCCACCAGCACCCAGGTCGTGCCTGTTGGCTGGTCACCGTACCACCAACCATCTCTGCTTTCCATTGGCATTTCCAGTACTGGGCAGGTGACCCCCAGTCAGGGGGTGCCCATCAGGCCCACCAGCGTGGTTTCTGAGTTTTCTGGTGTGCCACCTCTCAGCTCTAGTGAAGCTGTGCATGGACTTCCCGAGGGGCAGCCAAGGCCTGGGGCCCCCTTCGCTCCCGAGCAGGACACTGTCACAAAGAACAAAACTTGCCGGATTGCTGCCAAGCCTTACGAAGAACAAGTCAATCCTGTCCTCCTGACTCTCAGCCCTCAGACGGGGACCCTGGCCCTATCTGTTCAGCCTAGCAGTGGGGATGTAAGAGTGAATCAGGGGCCTGAGGAATCGGAGAGCCACCTCTGCTCTGACAGCACTCCTAAGGTGGAAGGCCCCCAGGGGGCCTGTGGACTGAAGGTGGCCGGAGACACGAAGCCCAAGAACCAAGTGCTGGCCACCTACATGTCCCATGAGTTGGTCCTGGCCACCCCACAGAACCTGCGCAAGATGCCTGAGCTGCCTTTGCTACCTCACGACAGCCACCCCAAGGAACTCATCTTGGATGTGGTTCCGAGCAGCAAGAGGGGCTCCAGCACAGAGCTTTCGCAGCTTGGAAGCCAGGTGGATCTGGGGCGGGTGAAAACGGAGAAGGTGGATGGTGATGTGGTCTTCAATGTAGCCACCTGCTTCCGGGCCGATGGCCTCCCTGCAGCTCCCCAGAGGGGCCAAGCCGAGGTTAGGGGCAAGGCTGGGCAGGCGCGAGTGAAACAGGAAGGTGTCAGTGTCTTTGCTTGCAAGGATAAGTGGCAGCCAGATGACATGACCGAATCGCTGCCACCCAAGAACGTGAAGTGTGGCAGAGAGAAGGAAAGTGAGGAGCAGCAACTGCCACAACCCAAGCCCATAGTCCGGAGTTCCCATGGACCCAAGGTGAGTGCTGGGATGAGGCTGAGGGCAGGGTAGAGACACTGGTGCTCTCCTTCTTTCAGCAGATACCAACCTTGTTTTACACTGAATGCTTGAATGGCTCTGTGAGCTGAACTTATTGGCAAGCTTTTGTAAAGTGAAGAATGACTAGTCACCTCCTTTCAAAGCCCCATTCTCTATATATGGTGTTGGAGACCAAGGAGGGGTTCACTTGTATCTTGGAGGATGAGGAAACCGATTTGATCCCCGAGGCTAGGGAGTCCAATGTCCCAGATGAGGTTGGAAAGTGAAAGAAGGTTTTGGTGAGGGAAATCAATTAATACCAGGCCCTTTCCCTGAATAACCGTTCTTCCTTTTCCTTTACTGAGACAACGGCTGGCCTTGAGAACTTGGGGCCCAGCGAGGGAAAGGGTCTTGGGTAGGGTTATTCCCTGCATCACTGGGGAAGCCTGCTTAGGATTTGCTTGGAGCTTTGTGGGACTGGAACCAATTTGGTTTCGGGGCTAACCCCCCAGTTTCCTGCCCACCTAACGCTTGGGGTGGCAGCTTTGGGTTTTTGAGTCATTGGGAATTTAGTGTGCAAGGCAGGTAGGCACCTGGGTCTTGATAGGTTTTTATTTATTTACTGATTTTTGATTGTGGTATAATAAAAACTTGCCATTTTAAATTAACAACAGCAACTCGAAAGATTAGATAGGAACCTTAGGGGGCAGTGAGTTTCTGTTAATGAGGGAGGAACAACTGAGAAAAGGAGGGTGAGAATGGTTATACAACTCGAAGAATGTAATCAGTGTTGCTGAATGGTACATGTAGGAACTGGTGAATTGGTGTATGTTCCCCTGTGTATATTCTCAACAACAACAACAAAAATAAATTATTTTTTTAAATTGTCATTTTAACCGTTTTAAGTGTATAACTTGGTGACATTAGTTACATTCTGCATATTGTGCAGCCACCACGGCTATGCATTTCCAAAAGTTTATTTTTCTTGTTGTTGAGAATATACACAGTAAAACATACATCAATCCAGCAGTTTCTCTGTGTACCATTCAGTGACATTGATTACATTCTTCAAGTTGTGTGATTCTTCTCACCCTCGTTTTCTGAGTTGTTCCTCCCCTGTTAACATAAATTCACTGCCCCCTAAGGTTCCTATCTAATCTTTAGAGTTGCTGTTTCCAAAAGTTTTTCATCACCCCAAATAGAAACTCAGTACCCCCAAAGCAATAACTCTCCATTCCCTTATCCCCCAGCCCCAGGTTGCCACTAAAAAGCTTTCTTTAGTTACTGTGATAAAAATATATATAACAAAGCCTTTGTCATTTCAATATTTTTTACTTGTACAATTCAGTGACATGGGTCTTGATTCTTAACAGGCGTAATAGCAGAATCCTAGGCAAAAAGGTGGGCCAGGAGGACTTGATTTGAATCCAGTGGTTCTCCATAGGGGGATATGGAGGCCACGGGTCATCTAAGGAGATTCTTGAAGCAGTCGAGGATAGGGCTTCTCCAGAATATTTGAAGTTATGTTAACACACGTTCAAATAGGATGCTGATAAACTCTAATGAACAGATTTCTAGCCAGAGCACCATGGATTGGTTTGTGGCAGAAGCTCTTCATAGTTTTCTGGATCATAGGCCCCTTTGAGAAGCTGCTGAGAGTTATGAACTCTCTCCCCGGAAAAATGACCTCAGAATTTTGCCAGTAATTTCTGGAGGTCCATGGATGCATCCCCTCCCCAAAGCCCGTCTACGAACTCCAGGTTAAGAACTTCTGGGATAGAGTTTGGGTAGGTTTTACTGAACCTTAAAACCCCCTCCGTATGTGAGAGACATGCAAAGTAGAAACAGAGGTCATGACATAGGCGATTGTAACATTTGGTCCACTAACTGAGTAACCTGCCCTTGTTGGTAATACAGCTAATAATTAATGTTGTTATAGTTGTTAACATTTGTTGAACTCCTACTACATACCAAGTGCTTTTTTGTTGTTGTTGGTAAAACATCTATAACAAAATATTTACCTTTTTAACCATTTTGAAGTGGACAAGCCAGTGACATTATATTCCCCCTGTTGTACAACCATCCACACTCCCCGTTTCCGAATGTTTTTCGGCTCCCTGAACAGAAACTCAGTACCCCTTAAGTAATAACTCCTCATTCCCCCCAGCCCCTGTAATCACTAATAAACTTGGCTTGCTGTGCATTTCCTGTTCTACGTAATTTCATGTAAGCGGAATCATACAGTATTTGTCCCTTGGCCACTGACTTTTTTCACGCGGTGTAATATTTTCAAGGTTCATCCATATTGTAGCATGTATCAGAACTTCACTTCTCTTTATGTACAAACAACACTTCGTTGTATGTATATGCCACGTTTTGTTTATCCATTCATCTCTTGATGGACATCACTTTGTTTCTATCTTTTGGCTATTGTGAATCGTGCTGCAGTGAACATGGGTGCACTGCTTTTAAGCCTTTTGGGTATATACCTAGAGTCCCCAGATGGCGTAAATGGTTAAGCGCTTAACTACTAACTAAAAGGTTGGAGGTTCAGACCCACCCAGAGGCACCTTGGAAGAAGAGCCTGGTGATCTGCTTCCAAAGGTTCACAGCCTTGAAAACCTGATGGAGCGCAGTTCTTCTCTGCACACATGAGGTTGCCATGAGTTGGAACTGACTCAGTGGCAAGTAGATTGGTTTTTTGGAGTGGTACATACCTAGGAGTTATATAAACCAACCACTTTTTACACACATTATCTAATTTAGTCCGTGTAACTACACTTTTTAACTACACTCTGAGGTGAATGCTATACCTACCTACTTTACAGATGAGAAAGCGTAGGAAACAGAGGCTCAGAGAGGGTAAGTTACTTAGTTACGTAGTTACTAAGTGGCAGAGTTGGAACTCAAACCCTAGTTTCTATGGCTTCAAAGCCACAGCTCTTCTTCAGCTATGCTGCACTATCTTCCACTCTCCGTATGTATAGTTATTTCATTGTGGTGCAGTGTGTTGGTGAGGAGTGTGATCTCTGGAGCCAGGAAGAGTGCCCGAGTTTGAATCCTGGCCCCTCCACTTCTTAGCTGTGTAATAACTGGTCAAGTTACTTTATTTCTTTGGCCCTTCGTTTCTTCATCTGATGATACCTATTCATTGGTTGGTTATTAAGATTACATGAGATGCCCAAAACAGGCAAACCTATAGAGACAGAAAGTTGATTAACGGTTGCTGAGGGCTGGGGAGGATGGAAGAGTGACTGCTGGTGGGTATAGGGTTTCTTTTAGGGGTGTTGGAAATGGTATGGAATTAGCGGTGATGGTTACACAACTCTGTGAATGTACTAAGAACGATTGAATTGCACACTTAAGTGAATTATATGATATATATCAATAAATTAGATCTCAGTAGTGCTGTTATTAAAAGTAAAGATTAAATTAGGTTATATATGTAAATGCTTAGGGTAGTAAGGACTCAGTAAGTGTTAGTTACTGCTGTTGTTATTGTTAGTATTATGGACAGACCAGACGTGGTCCCTGTCCTCAGGACAGGTGTGTCTGTGGATGCCTCAATGGCAGGCAGGCCTGGCCCCTCTTGCGTTAGATGAACAGTTCACTGGGCGGATGAACAGATGCAGAGGGCAAGGGATAAAGTTAAAGGACCTCAAAGCAGCCGTCAGTAACTGCCTGTAATGCTGGAGTAAATGTCCATTTTGCAGGAGAGCAGACAACGTAGATCTTTCCTTTATCATGTCCCATTTTCTTGAGAAAGAAACCATTGACAAGTGGACTAAGAAGATAGAAAAGACCAGTTGCCATCGAGTTGACCCTGCCTCGTGGTGACTCCATGCGTGTCAGAGGACAAGTGTGGTTTATAGGGTTTGCAGTGGCAGCTTCGTTGGAAGTAGATGATGAGGCCTTTCTTCCCAGGCATCTCTGGGTGGACTTGAACCTCCAGCCTTGTGGTTAGCAGCCGAGCATGTTAACCGTTTGCACCACCCAGGGACTCCAAAAGCAAAAGTTAGTCCCAAAGAGCCCCCTTCAGGGCATGGCCAAGCCACGGACAGTCTGGCGCCTCCTCTGCCGCGTGCTCCAAGGCCTCATGGGGCCTGAAAGGGCCTCCTGAATCCGCGGCGAAGATAATGCGTCTGCTCCATTGGCTGCTGGGGGTACTTTATTGTCTTCTCATCTTTTAGAGGATTTTTTGGGAAATCTTTGACAGCCCTGTTAACCAGAACATTCATCTTACAAGGTCTCCCCATCCTCCCAACTTTTTGCGTGAGTCGTAGTGCACAATATATTTTTATTTGCAGAAGATATAGACAGAAATCCCTTCTAGATGTTCTGTTTTACTTGTTTTTGTCTATCTTGGGAAGTAAAATTTAACAATCTGTACTTGAAAAAGCCAGGTAAAAGTGATATTCAGAAGTAAATAGGACATGTTCAAATTTATGTGCATTTAACTTTATTTCCCCTGACTTAAAATAGTTTTTCTCCGGCCAGACCTGAAGGTCAGATTTTCAGCAGCCATTGCCCACCTTTAAAGGTCTTTCCTCCCCAGTTCTTTCTTTCTCTGAACACTTTGGTTTATAGGAACTACCAGCAAGCAAAGTTCGAATTGAATTTTCAGCTCAGCCCTCTGCTGAATAAAAAGCAGGAGGAACTCATGGGATGGGAGAGTCCCTGTAATTGGATGGGGAATGGTGATTCCCTGTCCCCAGAGAACTGAGGCCCCTCCCTCAGGATATATCCCATCAACAAGATATCTGCCATCCCCTTAGCTGAATAATGATGACCTTCTAGAAGGTAGGGTGTGGGTCTATTCAAAAGAAAAACAATTCAGGCAGGTTTAACTCTTCCTTTCCTGCTAGGACCTGCTTTCATTGTTAACACATTTTTGCTTATTCTGCACACCCTGACTACTAGAATACGGAAAATCCCGACATTGCCCTATTTTTTGGTTAGCGGCATAGAGAGACCTCAAAGCTTGTGAGAGTATGTGGTAACTGTTAAGCTGAGAGTGTCCTTGGCTGTGTGAGCACAACCATTGTGCCTATGGGATGCACTGGGCGGTAGGTATGAGTGGGGCAGGAGAAGTAATGGGAGCTGATGTAGAGAGGCTGCGAGTCAGGAGCCTGGCTCTTAGTCCCAGCTCTGCCACTTTCTTGCCACAAGTACAAATGAGCGAACGTCCAGGGTTGCCTGGAAAGTGGCAGCAGTCCCTGCGCAAGTCAACTGCGCATCGCCCTGGGTGAATCATTTACCTTCTTGTCCCGGATATAGTCTTCGTTTCCTCATCTGATGAATGGGAATGAGATTAGCTTCTCCTCTCAGGGTTGTTGGGAAGATACAATCAGATCATGGAGATGAGAACATTTTGAAAAGTTGAAAGTACTGCTGGGTGGAAATGGCATTACCAGTACTGCCTGGGCCTTGTCATTGTCTTTCAGAAGTCTGGGGAGACTGGAAGCTCCTGCTTTGTGTTTTTCTTCTTGCCTTAATTGAATCTACTTTCTGGTATTAATTTCGACATGAAAATAGACAATTTTTCTTGATTGGCCTATACTGAGAGTTATTTTCAGTTGTTGGTGTCAGTACCATTCACAGTCAAGTTATTAGAACAGTTTAATCATCCAACTTACAGAAGAGACAGTTTTTGTTTTATGCCCATCTCACCATTGGCGTTTGGGTAGACGATGGGGTCCTGAATTTGCACCTTTTAAAATGACTTTGGGTGTTTATTCGGCTTGTGAACACAGACTCTGTGAACCTGCTTAAAATAACGGAGTGTGGATGCCTGTAGGTAATGACCAGGACACCGAATTCCGTCCCAAATTGCTTCTGTGCCCCACTGTGGAAGACAGCAGATGGCCGTTTCCCCTCATCCCCACCTTGGGCAGCTCATGTCTGTGTGCTGGCAACAGGGGCACGTGGTTCAACTTTCAGAAGTTAGGAGAATTTCCCTTGTCAGTGAAACTGACCTCAGTGTGTCCCTGTACCTCTCCACAGTGCCGAAAGCTGCCCAGTGACCCCCAGGAACCTACCAAGAAGAGTCCCCGGGGGGCTTCCGATTCAGGAAAAGAGCACAATGGAGTCAGGGTAAAGCACAAGCACCGGAAGCCAACAAAGCCGGAGTCCCAGTCTCCAGGAAAACGAACCGACGGCCATGAGGAAGGTAGGCCCCAGGCCCTGGTCCGCTGGCCTGGGCTGGAAAAGGATCCCCGTGGCGGGTGTGGGAGGCCTCCGAGACTGACTAGAAAAGTGAGCCTTCTTCACTGTGGAAGAAAGATTAACTGACACCTCTGAAGTCAGGCCTGGGAGGAGGAAGTAGGGGTTTATTCTGCACATCCTGGGCACTAGAATAGGGCACACTCTGAAGGTCGAAGGAGGTGGTTTTCAGCAAGACAAAAGAGTAGCAAGCCCCCTTACCCTGCAACAGGTCTTCGCTTAAAGAAGAAACCGGTTTCCAGGGAATTTAGACAAAAATAGCAGAACAGGGTTTCATTATACAGTTTTGTCTACCTTTGTGTATATTAAGACTCCCACTTTTAAAAGTTAAAAATAAATAACCAGAGGAGTTTAGAGACATTTGAAACCCTTTTTATTATTTAGGAACACACAGGATGTTTGGTTTTGGAGGGTATGTACTTAACCTGGCTGCCCTACCACAAATTGTTCTAAACGCCCTCATCAGAGAGAGAAGCCCAAGTATTCTTGACCCTAGTAGTCCATGTTCATGGTTTTGCCCATTGGACATGACCTGCCTCTTTCTGTCTGTTCTTACATGGCAGCTTTCCTCTGTCTGCCCCTCCCCTACTCCCATCTTCCCGCCTTGCTCCATCCTCTAAGATTCATTGAGGTTGCCCTTCTCTGGGACTTGCTCCCGCTCAGTTATAACTTTGTTGAGGTACAGCCGCCTCCAAGTCATACACTCAGTGGACCCTTGTGCTTTCTGCTGTACTGTCGAATTGATGCCTTTTTTGGTATAAGCAAAAATGACCAAACACCCAGTTTTCCAAAGCCACCGGGAAATGCTCATTCTCTCAGAGAGATACAGATGTGATAGCAGCATAAGGGGAGCTGATGGATGTCACCCAGAGTGAACACGACCCTCCTTGAGTTTTCCATCTGAAAAATCTCACCAGGCTATAGACTCTGATTATGTGATTTCTGCTTTCTGTCCTGAAATCCCCTAAATTACCCCAGGTTCCTTGGAAAAGAAAGCAAAGAGCAGTTTCCGGGACTTCATCCCCGTGGTCCTGAGCACCCGGACGCGCAGTCAGTCTGGTGAGTGAGTCCTCGGAGCGGTGGCCCATCTTAGCGACTTCTCTGAAAAGAGAGGGAGAAGGCTCATTGAACAGTTTTGCATTGGCCCAGGTGGAGAGTTGGGAATTTGATTGACCGCGCCAAGATCCCTAATTCCTTAAAAAGGCAAGAGAGCCGGGGGCGGGGGGGTGGGCATCGTCCATGATTTTAGAACTATTTGCTTAGCTTTCGGGGCCCCTGGGTGGCGCAGATGGCTGGCTTGCACTTGTTTAGTAACCAAAAGGTTGGCAATTCAAACCCATGCACATCAGAAGAAATGCCTGGCAATCTACTTCCACGAAGATTACAGCCAGGAAAAACTTAACAGAGCTCAGTTCTACTCTGAGACACATAGGGTTGCCATGACTTAGAATCAACTCTGCGGCAACAGTTTTCGGGCTTAGTTTTCCCAAACAGGGGTTTGATATCTCTTGTTGGGAGTCAGTGGTGGAAGAAGGAAAGTGCTATGCCACTCAGGAAAGTTGGCTCTGCTCCAAGCTTTGGCATCTGATAATTACTGGGGCCAGTCTCAGGCATGGACATTTAACCTTTGGGTCTTGGTCTGACTGTCCTGTGTAACAGGTGTCATCAAAATTGGAAATGGTCATTGAGTCATCAGGGCTGGCAGTCAACCCCTGGTGTCTTAAAAACACTGGCACTTGCCAGTCACCGCTATCTTCTGCTAACCTCCAAGTTGGTGCATAAGGCTAGAGATGGTTGCCCCCGTTCACCCAGATTTCCATGCACATTGGATGGAACAGGGAAGCAGAGTGCAGCATAAACTCAGTTATTTGACCATCTATTAACTGGGACCTCAGCACATGGAGAGTGAAGTGGTAACTGGAGCTCTCGGTGATGGCTTGGAGGCCTCGCAAAATCCTGACGTGTTCTCTGAATCATCAAAGAGCGGTTACATGATGGTCAGTCCCATCTTAGTGTTAAACACATTGGATTACACATGATTCTTTGGAAATTGGTGATCCCTGTGTGATCTCTATGGTGATTGTATACTAACCAGAATATTAGATTAACCAGAACACTTTGTTCCCTGCCTGGTCTGTATATTGGAAAGTTGGCAGGATATTTGCTGTCTATAGCGGTCTGACTGACTTGAAACTTTGGTCAGGGGCTGCTCTGTTTGCCCCCATTTTCTTTCTTCAGCTGACCTTGTGTGAGTTTGGGGATCGTCGAGTTAATAGCTGTGCCTTTGGAGAAAGATGGTGGTGTCTCAGAGCTGCTTCCAAGGAAAGTGTCAGATCTCCTGGGGTGCTAAACCAGGCCAATTTTGGATTGTACTTTTGTTGTTAGCATAGTCAAAGGCAAGAGTGGGGAGAGAAAATGGCCTCTTGGCAAGGTGGCCTAGGAGGCTGGAAGAGGTGCCATTGGTGGTCAGAACAGGAGGGTGAAGTGCCTGTCCAGCGGTGAGGAATAGCTGCTGCTAAGATGGGGGTGGTGCCAAGGAGAAAGCTCCACCCCCAAACTCTTAGCAACTCTATAAAGGAGGTGGGGTCGATTTCAGGGAAGAGGGCCTGGCCAAGGCCTATTTGGACATGACTGAGCAAGGCTGTGTCACAGGAAAGGGACTCCTTATTGCTTCGCTTTGCCTGACACTCTTCTTTGGTGGTGATTCTGCTTGTCTAGGGTGGATCTGTCCAAGAGATTGGTGGTGCCATGGAATGAGCAGCGGTGGGGCACAATAACCAATCTGCCTTCTTTCACCATCTGCTAAACTCCGCTTTCCTGAAGAGTAGGGATCTTTGGCCTGCTCCTATACTTCACACAGTACTTGGTGACTTACAAGCACTAAGTAAGAGTTTGTGGAATGGATTACAGTGATACCGTAAATGAGTATGAGAAAGGGTGTGTGTTTTTAACACTTTTGAGTTTTTTATAGTTGTATAACATAGCAGACCCTGTAACGCGCTTATGGGAGAATTACCTCATTTGATGCTCAGAACAGCCCTGTTGAGGTCAGTAAGGCAGGGAGTGGTAGGTATCCCTGTTTTACAACTGAGGAAGAAGAAGTGAAGGAATGTTCCCAAAGCATTCAACTAATAACTAGCAGAACTTGAACCCAGACCTCTCAACTCTAGTCCAGGGCACTGCTTCTGCACCATGCTCTTTCCTTTGAAGATGTATCTGACATCCTCTGTACATGCCATCCACAGGAAGCATCTGTAGCTCCTTTGCTGGTATGGCAGACAGTGACATGGGAAGCCAGGAAGTCTTCCCCACAGAGGAGGAAGAAGAGGTAACCCCCACCCCAGCTAAGCGTCGAAAGGTGAGAAAGACCCAACGGGACACCCAGTATCGCAGCCACCATGCCCAGGACAAGACCCTGCTGAGCCAGGGCCGTAGGCATCTGTGGCGAGCCCGAGAAATGCCCTGGAGGACAGAGGCTGCCCGGCAAATGTGGGACACCAATGAGGAGGAGGAGGAAGATGAGGAGGAAGGCCTCATGAAGAGGAAGAAACGGAGACGACAGAAGAGCCGAAAATATCAGACTGGGGAGTACCTGACTGAGCAAGAAGAAGAGCAACGGCGGAAAGGGAGAGCAGGTAAGGCTGGCTAGGGGGCTGCTGCCCCAGTGAGCTGCTGCACCCCTTCTCCAAACCACAGCCGGTTCAGCTCCAGGGGACCCTCGGGCATCTCAGATACTCCCAGGAGCCCATCTCTGCCTGCTCTACGCCAGCAGAAGGCCTCTGGACCTGTAGAAACTTGGTGCTATGATCTCCAGCTGCCAGAGGGGGTCGCTCAAATCCAGCCCCAAGGTATTGCTTGGGTTGATAATTGAGTGAGTTAGGACTGGCCTACTGGTGCACTGAGGACATGAAGGCCCAAGCTCTCCAATGTCTTATAAAAGCCTGAACCTGTAGGCAAGGCCACTCCTTGGCATGGGGCAAACTCCATACCCGGAAATTCTCTGGTAGACTTGAGGGAGTCCAGTCTTTTTGGAGGCCAGGCTCTCTCTCCTAGAATCTCGGGTTCAAGAAGAAGGAGGGCGGGCATTAGCTGCTTTTCCTGGGATGCCTCCAGCCCCTAAAATGAAAAGAAGTACAGCGATTCCCTCAAGCCGATAGAATAACTTCCAGTAGAAGCAGGGACAACTTTGCTTTCTCAGTCGATGCCACAAAGGTTATTAAGGGGTGGAGTGAAGCTTTGAGGTGACGTAAGGTGACATCATTTTTCTTAGACCTGAGTTGGAAAAGCAGTCAGCCCAAAGAGAAAACCAGGCTTTCTTTGGCCATGTCAGATGCTAGAATATGTAATCATAGAGGCACAGACTGTCACGAGAGGCTAATATCAGTATGTTCCGCTAAGTACTCTTGAGGCCCAATCCTATAATGGATTTCTAAATGAGCAAGCAGCACATCTCTGGGTTCCATGAGAACCCCTCTCTCATTCTCTCTCTGTGATCTCTGCCCTTGAAACACCAATTGACTTGTCTTTTATAGTAGGATTCATCGTAAGCTGTTGGTAAACATCTGCAGTCTCCTTAGTAGCTAAAATTGAGTAACTGCATATTGAGTGGGTAGTAGATTCTAGTTAACTGTGATGCAAAGAAGGCTTAACCTCATTCCTAGCTCTGCTGAAGTGGCCGTACCTATCTGTACACTCAAGAGAGCAGTTGAGCCCGTTTTCATCAGTTGTGTGAGAGAGTGGGGACAATTTTCCCTTACTTCTGCCACAGCCACAATTGATGAGTCAGGAATGAGTTGTCAAGGCATTGACCTTAGCCACTTGGGTTGGGATGAAGAGGTGCTTTTGTGTCTCCTGCTCTTCTCTAATGGAGGCTGATTTCCTAGCTTAGAAGCTTTCTATAGTATTTATCAGCTCTTAGAACCTGAAGGAACCTGAAGGACCTTAGCGGTTGCCTGGTCCAGTTGTCCACCCAATCCAGAGATCTCCACAGCATTCTTGACAGGTAGTGAACACCCGCAGTAACACGGAGAACATCACTTGTCAAGGCATCCTATTTGATTTGGATGGGGGCAGCTCCAGTTGTTGGGTGTATGTTTTAAGTGTTTGCATTGAGGCATCTGGCTTATGGCCTGGCTCTCTTCCTCCAGATCCGAAGGTGGCATTTTCATTAATTAATTGCCTGGCAAGCATCTCTCTTCTCAGAAAGTTCCAATCCCTCCGTCTTTCAGATTGATATCAGAGAATTTAAGCAATGGCCAAGCTAGGCAGGTTACCTTACTACTCTTTGAGCCTCATGACCTTTCCTTTCATCCTGGCCTTCGGTGGCTCCCTTCTTGACCTGCAGGGGTGATAAGAAGAGCCACTTCTACTCACACACTTCCTACCTCCACTCTTTGTTCCTTTCCATGCTACCATAAAGCCCTTGCTCCTCCGCAATTGAATGAGCTTCAGAGCCTGGCCTGCCCTGGGTCAAGGGGGTAGGGGGAATGATTCTTTTCCTGTGGCATTGAAAGCTATAATATGGCTTCTCCATGTTTCCTGAGGTCCTCACAAGGCACGGTTTTGTACCTTCCTGTTTTGCCTCAGTCCGAACTTGTATCAAAAGCCCTGGTTTAGAATGTTTTGGCTGGAAGTGCCATTAGCAACTATCTAGCACAGCAGTTGTTGGACAGGTTGTGGGGACCCACTAGTGGATCTAGTTTAGTTGGGAGAAAGGGGTGGTATTACAGCTGCCCTTTTCATAATCTACAGCCAATGCCTTATACTGTAATGACAGCTCCCACTTCTGGATTTGCCCTTGGAAATGTCACACATAAGAGCATATGTCAAGGTCGAGGGGGGTGAGTTGAGAACTCTTAGATCTAGATCCACTCTGTCATTTCACAAATTGGAGAAACTGAGGCTGCAGCCATTTACTTGGCAGACATCATGATCTTTTTGCCTTGTGCTAGGCATGGTGTTCACTTCTGTGAGGGAGAAAGAAGACATGGGCATGGCCCTTACTTAAAGAGCCTACACTTAAATGGAATAATAATATCTTTCTTTAGAAAGTGGTTTTGTGTGTATCACCTCATTTAGTTCTCATGCCAGCCCTGTGATATGGATTATATTCTCCACATTTTATAGGTATGGAAACTGAGGCTCAGAGAGATTATGACTTGCCTCTGGTCAGTCACAGTTAGTGGCCAAGCTAGTAATCCATATAACACTGGTATTGAGAGAGAAAGGTAGATACCTATCAAGGATAGACTCTATGGGATGAAGGTCTTGTTAATGGAATTCTCAGCTGGCTTTTTTGAGATTGGAATGTCCTTTGTCTGGTGAGCTGTGGCTACTTATAGATGTTGCCCAGTGTGTTCCAATGGCACCAGTAAACTTGTCAACTGGGAAAGGCTGCAGGTTTCTGCCATTGACTTCCGGCTAAGAAGACCCCTGGCACTTTTTGGTTTCAGAGAGCTTCTGTTGGCTTTGATCTTTGTGTCCTCAGAGAGTGGCAAACAGGGCAGTCGGGTGGGCAGAACTGAGGCTACGAAGGAAGCATTTTACCATTTATTCCTCACCCTGGTATATATTTCATGCTTCAGCAGAGCTGCTAGATTTGTCTTCCACATTAGAGCGGAGAAAGAGAGACAAGGGGGTTGGAGGAAAAGCTGAAAAGAAAGTTCTGATTTACTTTGGGCTATGGCGGGGGAGTCCTTTTAAAACTACCCTCAATTTGGGGACACCCAGATGGGCTGCCCTCTGCTGGCAGGGATGGGAGTTGTCTCCTGCTTGTAGAGCACGGAGATTGATGTTGACGAATGGTGTCCATACAAGAAGTATTTCATGTATCTGTCAACAGAGAGCTAGATACTGATAGCTGATGGTTATACAATTTTACACTGAGGTTCTAATCCCCAGAGTCCTCTGATTCATCTTTAGAGGGAGCTTAGAGGAAAACTTTGCTTTTCTGTGTTCCATGTCTCTGGCATTCATTCTTTCCTGTCTCATGCCTTCAGATATAAAGGCCCGTAAGCAGAAGACTTCGTCCCAGAATTCAGAGCACCACCTCAGGAACAGGAACCTTCTCTTGCCCAACAAAACCCAGGGGATCTCAGATTCACCAAATGGTTTCCTCCCGAATAACCTGGAGGAGCCAGCCTGCCTTGAAAATTCAGAAAAGCCATCAGGAAAAAGAAAGTGCAAGACCAAGCATATGACAAACATCTCAGAAGAGGCAAAGGTACGTTACCAGCGTGGGGAGTGAACTGATCAGGAGGATCAAGTTAAGTCATATTTATTAAAGTATTTTAAACTAGTTCTGGGGGCATTGGTGGTTCAGTGGTAGAATTCTCACCTTCCACGTGGGAGACTCAGGTTCGATTACTAGCTGATGCACCTCATATGCAGCCACCACCCATCTGTCAGTGGAGGCTAGCATGTTGCTGTGATGCTGAACAGGCTTCAGCGGAGCTTCCAGACTAAGACAGACTAGGAAGAAAGGCCTGGTGGTCTACTTCCTAAAAATCAGCCAGTGAAAACTCCATGGATCACAGTGATCTTATTCCAAACTGATCATGGGAATGGTACCAGACCAGGCAGCGTTTCATTCTGTTGTACTTGAGTTGGGGTTGACTTGAGGGCAGATAACAACAATAAAAACTAGTTCTGGAAGGGTGGGGCGGGGTGGGGGTGGGGGTGAGGATTTGAGGAATGGGAACTAAAGTTATAACTAAAAATAAGCATTTGCAAACTATAGAGTTTGGCCCAAGTTGACTTTTCCTTTCTAATCCTGGGGTCTCCTTTGAGTTAAGGAAGAGTTAAAGAATATGGCAGGATGTTAGCCCGAATAGCTTGTTAACATCCAATCAGGAAGCTTTTGTCTGGACTCAACTCACTGGAAACCAATCAGGGAACTTTCCGAGTCAATCAAGGTAGAAAACTACTTGTAGAAGCAAGGATGTTGATGTTCAGACAAAGGTTACTTGAGGATGGGGCAAAAGGAATTCCACTTGGGCCTGGTCTGCAACTGCCCTTCCCCACCCCCACTCCCCAGCTGGATGACTTCTCAGGGAAGCAGAAGAGTGACTGAGTGGGCACTCACTAATCCATAGCCAGGGAAGTGTTCCTAGAACTCCTCTTCAGAATCAAACATCTCCTTTGGGTCTGATGTTCATGGTATTGGTGTTGGTGTTGGCTTCTACATTGTACTACCAGAAAAAATAGCATAGTCCTCATCCTGGAGAAGCTTCACGCTTGAGGGAAATGATGGTCCATGTTCAAATGTATACCCATAATGCATGTTTGTCTTCGGCAACCAGAAGAAAACAAGTCACACTGGGCTTGTCGTGGTGGTTGTGATTCTTACCCCTCTTTCCCCGCTCCAGAGCTGAAACCGCTGAGTGGCTCAGGCAAAAGGAAGAACGAGACCCAGGTGCTTGTCTCTCCCTCCTTTCCCCTGCCCCTCCTGGAATCTAGTTCCAGCTCTAACAAGGTACTCAAGCCAATCTCCTCATCTGTAAAAACGGAGATCGTACTCCTTGCCCTTCCTATCTCACAAGGGTCCTTGGGGGAACAAAGGAGGCAATGGATGTGAAAGGCACTGATAACCGTAAAGTGCTCTCAGAGAGCTGGTGTATGTCCCTGTGCTGGAGGAGGTGACCAGCCTGAGGGAACAGGCACAGAGCCGTGGCATGCTAGTAGGGTCCCTGCCCTCTGATTCCAGAATGAGGGTGCACAACTTTTCCCCAGAGAGAAAGACAGGAGGACCGAGGGATGAGCAGGGCACTTTGGCCTGTGCTAAGGGCTTCATCCACATTGTTGCTCTCAGTTCCCACAG
The DNA here is from genome assembly GCF_024166365.1 of Elephas maximus indicus. NCBI lineage: Eukaryota > Metazoa > Chordata > Mammalia > Proboscidea > Elephantidae > Elephas > Elephas maximus. The sequence goes on along the minus strand of NC_064846.1, from coordinate 26,415,332 downwards.
TGGCTCTTTAAAGTAGGCGCTGTTGTTATCCTCATTGATCATGAGGAAACTGAGGCTCAGGGCTGGCGAGGGACTTGTGTGAGGTTACTCAGTGGTCATGAATGACAGAGTTGGAACGGGACTTGAGTTTATCTGCCTCTGGAGCCCAGGTTCTTTCCATATGCCTCTCAGCTGCTGAGTGGGTGGTGTTTGTATCCTGGCGACACCGGGGGAGGGAGACGGTCAGTCAGGGACATTCTGCAGCCCTCCCTAACAGCTCCTGCACAGGGTGGGAGTCCCAGGCTCCTGCCTCCCTCTCCCTCCCCCTGCTCCTCCCCAGATGCTCAGGTGGCCCCGGCCCACACAAAGGTGACCAGCCGCCTGACGTTCAGTGGCACACTCTGCTGATTCTGTCTGGTTGTTCTGCCTGGCAGTGTATCTGCTGAAATGTTCCTCCCGGAGAGGTTTTGCCCCTTCACGGGGCCTCCCTTCCTCCCTCTTGCCTTTCTTTCTCTCCCAGTCACCGCCACCTGCTCTGGTTGCCCCCATGGCACGGTGCTTTGTGGTGGGAAGCAAGGTGAGGGGAGGGTGGGCAACGCTCCTGCAATGCTAAAGCTGGGGTATTGGCCAAAGGCTTCTTCCCACAGGAGCTCAGAACCATGGGGGCAGGAGGGGGGGCCCCATTTGCTGTTGCTTCTCCTTGTCTCAGCCAGCCTCCCTTACTGCTCTCTAGCAGCTCTGGCCTCCAGAAGGAGAGTCACCCTTTGGCTGCTGGCTTGACTTAGCTGAAACCTGGGTGCTTTACCCAGCATCCTCCAGTACTGCCATTATACACCTCTGTCTTCCTGGAAAGATCCTTTGGTGGCGCAGGTGGTTTGCACTCGACTACTAACCTAAGTGTTTGCAGTTCAAACCCACCCAGTGGCACTGCAGAAGAAAGGCCTGGCAATCTGCTTCCATAGAGATTACAGCCATTGAAAACTCTGTGGAGCTCAGTTCTAGTCTGTAACCATGGGGTTGCCATGAGTCAGAATCAACTCGATGGCAACGGGTTTGGTTTGGTCTTTTGTATCCTCCTGGATCAAGCAGCATTATCTACTCATAGCTGGTACCTTCCTGCTAGGGATTGTACTCTTTGCCCTTTTGGGATGGGGAAAGGTAGTGGCTTCTCATTGTTTTGGGATTTATCAGAGGAAACAAATGCCCTGAATCTTCATTTTTTCTCTGCTGCTCCTTTTCCTGGCTTCATGTCTTTCTAGGCTACTTTTCTGGTTGGCCAGGGCTCTGCACATGGCTGCCTTGAATCAAGTCAACAAGTATTCATTGAGAGACTGTGCCCAGCCCTGAACTAAGTGGTATAAGGAACGAAAGAGAAGATGACAGTATGATCCCCGCCCCCAAGGAGCTGAAAACCTGGCAGGGGAGGCAAGGCTTACTGGTGAAACAATGAAAGGAAATCAAAAAGCAAGGCAGCAAGGACAGATTATGTGGTTCAGACAAGGTGCTCTGGGTAAGCAGAGAAAGAAGGCAGTGGGAACCAGAGGGCCGTAGAATGTTGCAGAAGGCAGAGGGCTTCGATGAGACTTTAATGCTCTGGGGGATCTGGATAAGTGAGATGCATTAGTTATCTATTGCTGGGTAACAAATTACCCTAAAACGTAGGAGCTTAAAACAACAATAAACATATATTATCTCATACAGTTTCCATGGGTCAGGAATTCAGAAGTGGCTTGCCTGGGTGGGTCTGGCTTGGTGTCTCTCATGAAGTTGCAGTCAAGATGTCAGCCATGACTGCAGTCATCTGGAGGCTTGACTGGGTCTGAAGGATTCTGCTTCCAAGGTAGCATGCTCACATGACTGGCAAGTTGATGCTGGTTGTCGACAGGAGGCCTCCTTTTCCTGCCTTGTGGACCTCTCCAAAGGACAGTTTGCTTCTCTCAGAGCCAGTGATCCTAAAGAGAGCGAGACAGAAGGCATAGTGTCTTTTAGGACCTAGCCTTGGAAGGTATACACCATCATTTCTGCAATCTCCTGTTGGTTACATAGGTTAGCTCTATCCAGTGTTGGAGGGGACTACACAAGAGCATGGATACCAGGAGGTGGAACTGGCTACCACAGTCCACACTCTGGTCCCCAATAATTCACATCCTTCCCACATGTGAAGTATACTCATGCCTTCCAAGGCCCCCCGAAGTCTCATCCAGTGACAGCATCAGCTCCAAGTCTAGAGTCTCATCATCTAAATTAGGTGCAAGTGCAGATGAGGCTCCTTGGGTCTGGTTCCTTGAGTACAGCTATTCGAGTACAGTTCCTCACAATCTGAAGACCTCTGAACTAAAGAAGCAAGTTACCTGCCCCGCTTCACCCAACGTGCAGTGGTGGTGGCACAGGCATAGGCACCCCCTTTAGAGATTCCCCTTCAAAATGGGGGAAGACGAAAAGGGGAGGGTGAAGCACACAGAGGCCATTCATGAGGAAAGGATTCTGTGCGTTATTCTGGACCCTTCCCAGTTCATGATTTCAAAGACCCGTCCAGGAAGACAGTGAGGCTCAGAGCAGTTGTACCATGCCTCAGGTCTTACAGTTAATGGATGGCAGAGGCAGGATACCAACCCAGGCCTGATTCCTGCACTGGAACTCTTTCTAGGTAGGAATGAGTAGGATTGGAGAACATGGTGTGGTGGAAGATGAGAGAAGCCTGGGGAGGGCTGGATATAGGGGGAGGTTTCTGCAGCAAGAGTGACGGATGGCTTTAGGAGCTGTGCTCTGGCCTCTTTAGTCACATAGCTGTCTCCCTTTGCTTCCCTTTACTCAGACATTACTTCAGCTTATTGATAGGTATGACTTGTAAAAACCTCAACAAAAGGGGGATTGATGCAGGTGAAGAAAGCATGCAGAGCAGAGTGCTTGGGGGAAGCTGGGATGGCTGCTCAGCCTCTGATTTCCAATCCCTTTCCCATTCTTTGGTTTATGGGGTTGAGGATTTGAGTCTCTTAGCATCTCCCCACTGGGTAGAAATGAATGGGAACCTGTGCAGATCCTGGAAATATGCCAAATGGCTAGTGACTGGCTTCTAGCCTCCAACCTGACAGTGGTCTGGACCATTTGGGGTATCGCATGCAAAGCACAAGGTGGACAAAGATGAGTTGAGATGGCCTTGGCAGCTCCGTGAGTGGCCATGATGGGATATGTTGCCTGACCTGACCCAGCACTGCATCTCTGCTTTCCAGGGCAAAGGTCGTTGGAGCCAGCAAAAGACACGCTCTCCCAAATCTCCCACCCCAGTAAAACCCATGGAACCATGTACGCCCTCTAAGTCCCGAAGTGCCGGCCTAGAGGAAACCTCAGAGTCACCTACAGCTCGGCAGATCCCCCCAGAAGCCCGTCGGCTCATTGTGAACAAAAATGCTGGCGAGACCCTCTTGCAGCGAGCGGCGCGTCTTGGCTATAAGGTGAGGGAGCTCCTCGACCTCAGGATGCTCTTGGCCTGACCATCTGTGGAGAAACTTCTCACCAGTGGCTCTTTGGTGAGCTGGGTAGGGCTTTGTTTGGGGCTTGAGCCCAGGCTGGCCTCCTTCACTGCCCAGATGGCTTCTGAGGCTGCCTATCCCCTTGCCTTATTGGTGTGTGGGAACGTGTCAGTGTGAGATGAAGGCAGTTGAAACAGCAGCACGGTATCATCTGGTGCATTCCTAGGCCAGAAGTTTTCATGTAGTCTTGAATTCCTGAGTAGCGGCCCCCTCCCCCTCAGAGAGGGATCAGTATTGTTCCCCCCATTTAGGTTTTCTGTAGTAGAGGAGTCAGAAATAAGTTTGAGGGGCAGGGCAGAGCTAACCTCACTCATTACTCCTTCCCTATGGATTGGAAAGAAGGCAGGGAAGGAAGCTGAAGTTTATCGAGCACCTCTTTTGTCATGTTAAGAGTTTTGATTACCTAATATCACTTAATCTTCGCAGTGAGCCTGTGAAGGTGGAGGTAGATTTTATTATCTCCATTCTACAGGTGACAAAGTCAGGGCTTGGCAATGTTAAGTGACTTGTCAAAGATCATCCAACTAAAATATAGGAATATAACATACATATTTATTAGTATAAACATATATACTAAAAAAAAAAAACATTGCCATTGAGTCCATTCCAACTCATAGCGACCTCATAGGACAGAGTAGGACCGCCCCATACAGTTTCCAAGGAGCGCCTGGTGGATTCAAACTGCCGACCTCTTGGTTAGCAGCCGTAGCACTTAACCACTACACCAGCAGGGTTTCCGTACACAAGTACTAGGTATATACACGTACACACATTTTAACATATACATAGTATACATACATTAGCATATGTATGTATGTTTAAAAATATATATATGTGTTTAGCATATACATAAGGAGCCCTGGTGGCTCAGTGGTGAAGCACTCATCTGCTAGTTGAAAGGTTGAAGGTTTGAACCCACCCCAGCAGTTCTGTGGGAGAAAGACCTAATGATCTGCTCCTGTAAAGATTACGACCAGGAAAACCCTATGGGACAGCTCTACTCTGTCACGTGGGGTTGCCCTGAGTCAGAATTGACTCCACACAACAACAGTATATACGTACATACATATATATGTGTATATATGCGTTGTGTGTGTATGTGTGTGTACACATACACATGCACACATATCTGAATTCAAATCAGGACCTGTTTGATTCCCAAGTAAAAGGGTAGGGGTGGAGGACTGCCTTATTTACCAGAATCAAATTATGTAGTTGGACATTTTGGTTGCTGCCCACTTTTGATTTACATGAACTTGAACATGTAACACGAACTTTGCCCACCCACTGATATGTCCTCAGGATTTGCTCTTAGTGGAGTTGCTGAGTTCCAGGGTATGCACTCCTTTTCTGAAGGCTTTTGAGAGCTGTAACTGATTCATTTAAAGACAGCCCCGCTCCCAGCCAGGTGAGCCAGCACCAGCAAGCTGACTTGACAGGTCCATCCACCCATCTTAGTTGAGCACCTAGTGTGGTGGTAACTGCTAAGGGAGATCTGAAGAAGAAATGATGCCAGCCCCTGCCCTCCAGGAGATCCTTCCTGTACCCAGGGCCAAACTAGCAAACATGGTACCATCAGAGAACCAAACAGGCCAGGGCTATCAAGTGTGAGGCAGCCTGTCGAGAGGGAGGGAAGAGTGGTGTTGAGAGGGCTTTGAGCAGGGTAGGAGGTAGGGTGCTCTCCCGGGGAAAAGTAGCACCCTCAACATGGGCAAACATACAGCTGCTCTAAGCAGCCTGTGCCCTGTCAGCAGAACGGAGTGTTCCACGTCACCAGTGGCTGGCCGAGGGCTGGTGCTAGTGCACTTGGGAGATACACTGGTTTGAGTGTCAGGCCCTCAGCTTGTTCACCAGCTCCATCCCAAGACTAGCTAGGGTGCCTCTAGTCCCTGGAGTCCCACTTTGGTCCTTTTGTCTCAGCCCAGGGAAGTTAATCATGAATTACGTGAATGAATGACCAATCCTGATTTGAGGGGAGCGCTGGAGTTTACTACCCTGGGATGAACATTGGCCCTACTGAGAACAGCATCCAGAGATAGTACTTGAAATGATTCTTCCTTGTTCCCAAAAGTCCCACTAGCGACTGTGCTCTGTGTCCATGCCACCACGTCTCATTTCTAGTCTCAAAGCCCCAGACTAGGGACCCAGTGCTTAAGGAGTCGAGGTCTTGGTGTTTGAGCTCCAGCCAGGGAGGTGAGCCTCTCCAAGAATCTCACCTCCACAACCAACAGCAAGCCCAGTGTTCTTGGCCCTAAGAAATGGATCCCCACTGCCGAGATGGTGGCTCAGGACAGACTTTGCTGACACGATTTCGAGGTTTGCTTGTCAGTCCCCACTATAAAGGCCAGGCTCTGAGACTCTCTGGACATTTGTGGAACTTGGGCTTGAACTGAGGTGATTTCAAGACTTAGACCTCTCTAATTACTAGCCCAAGAGACAGAAAGGGCCACATGAACCAGAGACAACATCATCCTGAGACCAGAAGAACTAGATGGTGCCCGGCCACAACCGATGACTGCCCAGACAGGGAACACAACAGAGAACCTCTGAGGGAGCAGGAGAACAGTGGGATGCAGACCCCAAATTCTCATAAGACCAGACTTAATGATCTGACTGAGACTGGAAGGACCCCGGTGATCATGGCCCCCAGACCTTGTGTTTGCCCAGGACAGGAACTATTCCCAAAGCCACCTCTTCAGACATGGATTGGACTGGACAATGGGTTGGAGAGGGATGCTGGTGAGGAGTGAGCTTCTTGGATCAGGTGGACACTTGAGACTATGTTGGCATCTCCTGCCTGGAGGGGAGATAAGAGGGTGGAGGGGGTTAGAAGCTGGTGAAATGGACACGAAAAGAAAGTGGAGGGAGAGAGAGCGGGCTGTCTCATTAGGGGAAGAATAATTGGGAGTATGTAGCAAGGTGTATATAAGTTTTTGTGTGAGAGACTGACTTGATTTGTAAACTTTCACTTAAAGCACGATAAAAATTATTAAAAAAAAAAAAAAAAAGAATTAGACCTCTCTGGTCATGGAGCCCCTGTCCCTATCCCCACAGGATGTTGTTCTCTACTGTCTCCAGAAGGACAGTGAGGACGTGAATCACCGTGACAACGCTGGCTACACAGCTCTGCATGAGGCCTGCTCGCGGGGCTGGACTGACATCCTGAACATCCTGCTGGAGCATGGGGCCAATGTGAACTGCAGCGCGCAGGACGGCACGAGGCAAGGAGGCGGCTCCACCCTGAGGCCCCCTACTCTACCCCGGTCTCAGCACCTCACTCCAAAGAACTGGCCCAAGCTGAACCTTTGTGGCAGGCCAGGTTGCAAGTTGCAGAGGCCTTGGCAGGAGGTGTTTCAGATAGACTTCTATAGACTGAAGGGAGGACCAATCTAGGGCCAAGGCAGCTGAGTTCCAGGATGGCTAGTCCATGCTGGTTACTGACTGGAAGCTGGCATTGTCTAGGGCTTATCCTCTCACAGGCAGCTGCCAGCAGGGAACACCACACAGCCTTCCTGCAAATCACCCTGGGGGTGCCTCTGTCTCAGGCAGAATCTTGGGCTTTAGGAGCTGATTGGGAGGCTGACCTTAGGGTCACTTTTCAGATCTGATTTTTTTTAACCTGTTGTGTCTCAAAACAATTGCACCCATTCTCCTTTCTGCTAGATCAGAGGGCCTGCTTCCTGGTCAAAATAGAGACATGAGCTGCGTTCCCAGTAGGGGAGCCTGGGCTGAAGGATGCAGGCTCTGCTTGACCACTGCCTGCCTGTACGTGGAGCTGCTTTGCCCATCCCTGCTTCTGAGGGTTGTCTGCTTCCTTAAGTTCACACCCTTCCTCCAGCATCTGCTTTAACTCTATTGTTGGTCAAGGACACATTCTCTTTAGAACCACCAGTGGAGCTACACTGTGCCCTAGAGACTGCCCCCAAAATGTGGGTAAGAGGCAAGGAGTGGGAGAGAGGAGAAAGAGGCGGAGAGAGGAGAAGGAGGTGGAGAGATTACAGTGTGGGGTGCAGGCCAGAGGTGGTTCCCTGCTCTAAGTCTTGTCCACCATACACAGGGATTACCCTGGGGTCATGTCCCTTTTCCCTGATGAGGTGGCCTGAAGCCTAAACACCAGGCTCCCACTTGGGCCCTGCTGTCCTCACCCCATACCACCTCAACAGGCCCGTTCATGATGCAGTGGTCAATGACAACTTGGAGACCATCTGGCTCTTGCTGTCCTATGGGGCCGATCCCACGCTGGCCACCTACTCGGGGCAGACGGCCATGAAGCTGGCCAGCAGCGACACCATGAAGCGCTTCCTCAGCGGTAAGCATGGCCAAGACTTAAAGCTGTCATCCTTGGGGCTGCTTTCTGATTCTTGCACTGGGGGAGGGAGATACTCTTTTTTTTCTTTTAAAACTGCTCCTTTTATCTCACTGTCAGCTTTTGTATTAGAGAAGTCTGGGTGTAGCCGTTATATATGTAATAGCAGTGATGGAATAATTTTCTTTTTCGATGATGGTGCAGTGGGAAGATGGAGTACATGTCCTCTTAGAAAGGGAATGGTTCTTTTTTTTTGCAATTTTGAGCACTGTGGGCTTAACAAGTGCTGTCTTGTTTATTTTGTTGTTGTTGTTGTACTCTAGATGAAGGTTTACAGAACAAACTGGCTTCTCATTAAACAGTTAGTACACATATCGTTTCATGACATTGGTTAACAGCCCCACGACATGTCAACACTCTCCCTTCTCGACCTTGGGTTCCCCATTACCAGCTTTCCTGTCCCCTCCTGCCTTCTAATCCTTGCCCCTGGGCTGGTGTGCCCCTTTAGTCTTGTTTTGTTTTCTGGGCCTGTCTCATCTTTGGCTGAAGGGTAAACCTCAGGAGTGACTTCATTACTCAGCAAAAAGGGTGTCCGGGGGCCATACTCTTCGGGGTTTCTCCAGTCTCTGTCAGGCCGGTAAATCTGGTCCTTTTTTGTGAGCTAGAATTTTGTTCTACATTTTTCTCCACCTCTGTCTGGGACCCTCTGTTGTGATGCCTGTCAGAGCAGTCAGTAGTTGTAGCTGGTCACCATCTAGTTGTGCTGGACTCAGTCTGGTGGAGGCTGTGGTAGTTGTGGTCCATTAGTCCTTTGGACTAATCTTTCCGTTGTGTCTTTGGTTTTCTTCATTCTCCCTTGCTGGAAGGAGATACTCTTGATCTCCCTCCAGTTTCAAACGGTTCCCATGAGGGACACCAGCCCTGTTCACATGCTTTCCTTCTATCTTCTCAGAAATTTCTATGTACTTTAAAAAGCCCCAAGATCCACTTCCTCTTATCCCCTTGCCGCGTGTGTCCACATGGCATGCACCCTCTTCAGGGCGCTGGTAGCCCAGGGGGACCCCTTGCACAGCCTGAGTATCTGGGAGAGGCCTTCTAGTGGGATTAGCCTAGCCCCATAATTGGTTGAGTTTGGGGCAAAATGTATTACCTTGTGCTTTGAGTGAGATGTCAATTGCAAAGAAGTGGCACTTAGTATTTTCCTTTTGTTATTGCACTTTTTCCTTGTTTGTGATCGAAGGGAATCCCTCAGGGACCTCTCCCTAAGCATTGTTCCTTACAAACCTTGCTGTGGTAACTTCCCTTTGTATCCCGGCATCCCTCTTCTCTCCCTTCATTTCGCTTCCTCCCTCACCTGCCTCCTTCAGAAAAGTATCTGGTGCTCAGGCCCATGGCAAGGGCCACAAGCCAACATGCATTTGTTTTCTCATTAGTGAATAGCAGCTGTTTGTCTGCAGTTAGATAGGTCTACTGAGTTGTGCAGAAGGGAGGAGGGAAGGAGGGGAGTCTAGCTTGGGCATGCTCAGTAGGAATCTCCTCAGACTTGACCTCCGAATTAAAAGAAAAAAATCTCGCTTCCTTTGTGACATCACAGCTTGGCCCTTGCTCTAGCAGTTACTTCTGACTGCCTGAGCGACAGAGCAGCTGGGAGTGGAATCTCTGATCTTCCTTGAAAGCTTCAGGGTTGGTGGTGGAAGCCTCTAGAATAGGGAGCTGTCAAAACCAAGGATTTGGCCGAGACTGCTCCCTCCTCCCACTCGAGCTTTGGCCCCAGTTAGTCCCAAACCCACACTCCTCAGAGATAGAGTTCTGGGCTCCCAACCAGGGCTCATTTGTTTATCGAACAAAGGTTAATAACTAAGTAGCTGATGATGGAGGAAGAAAGAAAAAAATACCAGAACTAGAGGTCCTGATGGAAGGAGGATTAGCTGTGGAGCGCCACCTGTGTACTGATAAAAGCTGGGAAGGAGCGATGGCGGCTTGTCTCCTGCTCCACTGGACTCCATCCAGTTCCAAATCTAGCTGTCTGAGTCTGGGAGGCCCTTGTACAGCCCTCGTGTACAACCCTCAGGCCCTCACAGCCTGGCTCGGCCTCTCCCTTGCCTGGTCCCTCCCTGTACCTCTAGGTTCCCAGGCCCCTGTCCTTGCGTGGCAGAGCAGCGGTGGGATGCCCAGGCAGTCATTCGTCCTGGGCCATTACGGGGGGGTGGGGGGGAGGTGCAGGGCTCAGGGCCCGCCGCTGTTTGTGGCTTCCCCCACATACCAGACACACATCCATACACATGTTGTTGTCTACACCCGACTTAGTTTCCCATAAATTCTGGCAAAGAGCGAACACCCAGAGCATCTCAGTATGACAAAGGCACCGTATGAAGGTCTGTCTTTGAAAAAATGGTCTAATCCAAGTGCTTCTTTAGGCTAGAGATTGTTGTCCTGCAGTCTTGGGGCTCTTGGGTCCAAATAACGCTATCTCTGACCACCTTAGTAAGCAGACTCACTCTTCTCCGTCCCCTTCTCCAAAATCCCAAGGGAGTTGGAAGGTTGAAACCATTCTAAGTAGTTAAAAAATTACACATAAACACTTTTTTTCACTCTTATTTCTGTTAACTCATCACACCTACTAGCCAGCCTTTTGATGCCCTCCTTAAACTACCTCCAGTGCTAGTCTATGCTGCAGAAGAAAGAGAAGGCTAAAAAAACCGGTTGCTGTTGAGTCAGTTCTGACTCCTGGCTAGCTGTGTGCGTGTCGGTAGAACTGTGCTCCACAGGGTTTTCAGTGGCTGAGTTTTCGGAAGTAGATTGCCAGGCCCATCCTTCTGAGGCACCTCTGGGTGAACTCAAACTTCAACCTTTGGGTTAGCAGCTGAGTGCTTAACTATTTGTACCACCCAGGGACTCCAGACTAAAGAGAAGACCTTTCTTAATTCGGGCACTTCCTCACCTTCACTCAAACACCTTCGCTCAGATCTTGGTATCGTTTCTCTACCTTATGAGCATGGAGCTGTAGTTTCATTCACTGGTGCCTGAAGGGGCTGTTACAAACTGGGCCCCTTCTTTTCCATGCAAATAGCGCGTGAGTTTTTAAAAGCAGAGGAGTCCCTGAATGGTGCAGATGTTTAAAGTGCTCAGCTGCTAACTGAAAGGTTGGAGGTTCGAGTCCACCCAGAGGCCTAGCGATCTTCCGAAAAATCAGCCACTGAAAACCCTGTGGATGCAGCTCTACTCTGACACACATGGGGTTGCCAGGAGTCAGAGTCAGCAACTGTTTTTTGTTCTGTTTTGTTTTTATTAAAGGCAGAGCTTTGCCTGGCTCTTAGGGAAAAGTGCTGGAAAGCTGGTCCTTGGCCCCTCACTCCAGAGAGGCCGGCACTGGCAGGAGTCAGCAAGCTCTGGGGAGGGGGCACTTGGGCCCAAAGAATGTTTGGGGGATGAAGCGGCAGTCCTCAGGGACTTTTTTGATGCCTTGAACCAATTATTTCCCTCTTTCTTATTCCCATTTTTTCCCTCCAGCATGCGTGCACGCACACACACTGAAACACACGCACACACGAATCTCAAAGAACCAGTGGGTACAGTGGTATAGTGACTGCAAGGAGCATGCTGAGCTTGGAGGTTGGGAACCCATTTCCCTCCAACCCCCTCCCCCACCGCCCCCAACCATACACCTGGACACACATGCTTGGGCTTCTGGGTTTTGCTGTTTTTCTACTTTGCCTGTCTGGCCGAGTACTTTAAAAGCTTTTTGCTTTTGATTCCCAAGCATTTGCCTGACCAGACCCTCTGTAGATTACTTGTTCTCTTCCTCCCCTAGTGGTGGTCCTACTGAGCAGAAAATGAAGGCGAGTCCCTGCGGGGTGCAAAGGGCTCCATTTTCTGCAGGCAGAAAAGGTGAGCGGAAGCATCAGGGCTGTGCCTTGTAGAGCTTCCCTAGCATTGTGCAGGGCCCCTTTTCTGGAAAAGTCAGAGGGGAATGAAATCCTCTTTTAGATACACAAAGGGGCGTCACTATTTCCGGGTATCCTGTAGTGAATCCTTTTATAAAGCAAAAGATGCGGGTAATTATCCAGGTCGTAAATGTGGGTTTTTTTAAATTGGATTTGAGGTGTTGTTTCTCCCGCTATACAAAGGATGGAACAGCACTCCTTCATTTGTTCATTTGTTCATTCACCAGTTTATCTATTCAGTCACCAAACATTTACTGAGCATCATCTGTTAGGTTCAAGTGCTGTGTGGGGTACGGAGACTGCACAGTAAACCTTTTCTACCTCATCCTCAGGCTTGAAGCACCCAGGGGCCAACCTCTCAGAGCAGCCTTTGAAAGGCCTCACACTTGGGCCAAATTACAGGCTGGCATGTGACTGATTGACCTTTGACCCTTAGAAGAAAAGAGCGATATCCCAGCTAGCCAAAGGAAAACGGACTCGTTTTTTCCTCCTCTGCTGGAAAGAATGTGGGGGTTGAGGGGAGTTGTTGCAGTTTGTTTTGAGGCGTCTCGGGAAGTATCAGGACTGCTTTTCCTTCCATTGATGAAAAGGGTTAGCAATTTATCACTTAAAGCCACGGAATTAGAGGTTTTTGTTTTTCGTGCCAGAGACCTCTGCCATATGACGCCATGTCCAAGACGCTTCTTTTTTGTTTCTCTGGTTAAGAACTATGGCTGTTAACCAAAAGGTCAGCAGTTCGAATCCACCAGTTCTGCTCTGTCCTGTAGGGTCGTTATGAGTCGGAATTGACTCAACAGCAATGGCTTTGAGTTTTTTCACGTCCCTCAGCTGATGGCTTAGTTGGATGGGACCTTAGAAATAGAGACACTTTGATTGCTGGGGTGGCGGGCTCATGGAGGTTGAGAGGCTCTGCCCTTGCAACGAGTCCCTGAGAGTACTTCTGTTTTTAAATCTTTTAATTGAAGTGAAATTCACGTAATATAGTTTACTGTTTTAAAGTGAACAATTTCGTGACATTGAATACATTCTCGGTGCTATGCACCCACCACACTATGTAGTTCCAGAACTTTCTCATCCCCCCCCCCAAAGGAAGCCCCATACCCATTACAGACTGACTCCCTGTTCTCCGCTTGCTGTAGTCCCTGGAAGCCACTAATTTCGTTTCTGTCTCTCTGCATTTGATTGTTGTGGTATTTCATATGAGTGGGATCATGTATCATTCGTTCCTTTGTGACTGACTTAATTCACTCGACATTATGTTTTTTGAGGTTCGTTCACATTTTTGTGGGTATCAGTATGTCGCTCCTGTTTATGACTAAATAATATTCCATTGTATGGATGTAAGAAGGAGCCCTGGTGGTGCAGTGGTGAAAGCGCTCAGTGCTAACTGAAAGGTCGACAGTTCAAACCCATCAGGTGCTTCACAGGAGAAAGATGGGGCAGTCTGCTTCTGAAAAGACTTACAGTCTTGGAAACCCTATGGGGCAGTTCTACCCTGTCCTATAGGGTTGCTCAGAGTTGGAATTGACTCAGCAGCAGTGGGTTGGGTTTTAGGTATGGACATACCACATTTTGTGTATCTGTTCATCCGTTAATGGACATTTGGGTTATTTCCACTTTTTGGCTACCTCAGATAACGCTGCTGTGAACATCATGTACACGCACTTGTTGAAGTACCTGTTTTAATTTCTCTTGGGTATGTGCCTAGGAGTGGAATTGCTGGATCATACGGTAACTCTATGTTTAACTATTTGAGGAACTGCCAGACTGTCTTCTGCAGCAGTTACACCGTTTTACATTCCCACCAGCAGTGCATGAGGGTTCTGGTTTCTACACATCCTCACCAACACTTGTCTTGTTATTGCCCATCTTTTTTTATTGTAGCGAGCCTACTTTGTATGCAGTGTAACTCATTGTGGTTTTTGCTTTTTTTACTGAATTTTTTTTCTTTATTATGGTAACATAAAATTTGCCATTGTAACCATTTTTTAGTGTACAATTCAGTGGCGTTACTTACCTTCACAATGTTGTTTCCAGAACTTTTTTTATCACCCCTAAACAGAAACTCTGTACCCATTGAACAATAACTCCCCATTGTCTTCTCCCCGCCAGCCCTTGGTCACCTCTAATCTGCTTTCTGTCTCTATGAATTTCCTGTTCTAGGTATTTCATGTTAGTGAGATCATACAGTAATTATCCTTCTGTTGGGACTTCCGGCCAACATGGCGCCATAGTAATTATCCTTTTGTGATTGACTTATTGCACTCAGCATGATGTTTTCAAGGTTCATCCATGTCGTAGCATGTATCAGGACTTCATTTCTCTATATGGCATGGCTGAATAGTATTCCGTTGTATGTATGGAACACGTTTTGTTTCTCCATTCATCTGTTGATGGACACCTGGGTTGTTTCTATCTAGTGGCTATTGTGACTAGTACTGCCGTGAACATTGGTGTACAAGTATCTGTTTTAATCCCTCCTTTCACTTCTTGTGGGTATATGCCTAGGAGTGGAATTGCTGGGCCGAGGGTACTTTTTGAAGGAAAGGATAAGAGTAAAGGACTTGAAGTTTTTTTGGCGGGTGGGCAAGGGAGAATCAAGGCAAAGGAAAGCCAGTCTTCATCCTGACTGTATGCAAACATCTGTGAGGAAATGGGAATTGAAGCTGCAACATCAGGCAAATCTTGAAGCTCATTCATGGGCCTGCTTCGACTTTAGCATCTTTGCTCATGCCAGTTAGCTTTTAGCTGTGTCAAAAAGGCAAATTCACCTGCAGGCGACAAAGAGTTGCAATCAGTGAAGAGAATCGGAGGAATGTGCTGAGGGGCTCTGAAGGCATTTCCTCGAGAGGAGCCCCAGGAATGTGGTGAACTAGGGCTGCTCTGATGATGAAATCTTCACATGACCCCTTGGGGATGACAGTCATTTGAAAGCATATGTTCGGGCAAACTGGTGAAGCAAGTACATTACTTTATAGTCCCATTTGTAGACCCTTCTTCCTTTCCTCGCTCCCTTCCCTCTCTCCCTCCTTTCCTTCCCTCCCTCCCTTTTTTCCTTCCTTCTTCCCCCCTTTCTTCCCTTCCTCTCTTTCTCCCTTCTCTCCTTCCCTTCCTCCGTCCCTCCTCTCTTCCTCTGCTTTCTTTTCATTCCTTTTCTTCCTTCCCCATGTATTTATTAAGCTCTTACTATGTGCCAGTTGCTCAGATTAGGTACTGGGGAGAGAACAATGAGCAATACAGAGACGGGACCTGCTTTTTTGGAACTGACAACCTCATTCCTTTATCTCCCATGACACCTAGCACAGGGCTCATCCCAGAGAGTAGACATGTACCTACTCTCAAGTGGCACAGGTTACAGAACAGCCTGTAAGCTGGCAGCCGTGACCTCAGAGGAGGAGCTTTTTTTTTTTTTTCCTCATAGAATTCACAAAAGACCTAATGTACACGACTAAAGTTTTTTTCCACTCTGGGTGCTCAGCTGTTACTTTGAAAGCTTCTCTCTGGCTGCCTTTTCCTAATGGGAGAAACCCCGTATCTCCTAGAAGGTTGCTACAAAATGAGTTATTTCAGTAGCTCCCCACAGCTGATAGGTATTCTTGTTGATAGGATGTGTGCCCCAAAGGGAAGCTGTATTGGGGGTGCTGTGGTGCTTTCAATTTCACTGAGAATGATGTTTTCAGGGCTCATTCATGCTGTAGCGTGTATCAGGACTTCATTTCATTTCTTTGTATGGTGCGGCTGAATAATAGTCCGTTATGTGGGTTAAAACAGAGACTTGTACACCGATGTTCACAGCAGTACTATTCATAATAGCCACAAGGTAGAAATAACCCAAGTGTCCATCAACAGATGAATGGATACTAGCTCTGCTCCTTCAATAGTGGCTGCCAACTTCCTCCTGGGGTTTGGTGTTCAGTGGGTACTCTGACCTCACCTGTGCCCTTCGGACTCTGGGGTCACTTGAGAGCTGGTGACAGCTATGTCAGCTTGTCAGTTGTACTAGGTGGCATTTGGCAACTCCTGGGCCATGTGCCCACAGATGACCCAGTTGAATTTGTCGTGAAAACCAGCGGACCTGCTTTTTGTCCACTAGGCCAAGAAGTGAAAGAGCTCCACTAGATGGCGCTTAGCCAGGAAACAAGGCTAACGATGTCTGTCCTCAGATCAAGTAAATGAGTATTTTTTTGTTCTTTTTCAGTGTGGGTAAAGTACACGCAACGTAAAATTTCCCATTGTAACCCTTTTAAAATGTACAGTTGAGTGGCATGCAGTATATTCACAGTGT
The DNA here is from genome assembly GCF_024166365.1 of Elephas maximus indicus. Lineage (NCBI taxonomy): Eukaryota > Metazoa > Chordata > Mammalia > Proboscidea > Elephantidae > Elephas > Elephas maximus. Next base: position 26,399,288 of record NC_064846.1, on the reverse strand, counting down.
TGTGCAACCGTCACCACTGTCTAGTGCCAGAAAGGAAACCATGTACCCATTAAGCAGTCACTTTCCATTTCCCTCTCCACCAATCTGCTCTCTGTATGGATTTACCTGCTCTGGATATTTCATATACGTAGCCTCATACTGTACATGGCCTTTTGTATCTGGCTTCTTTGACTTCCTATGTTTTCAAGGTTCCGCCACATGGTAGCATGTTTTAGTACTTCATTCCTTTTTATGGCTGAGTAATATTCCATGGTATGTATAATACCACATGTTGTTTATGCAGTCATCTGTTAACGTTCCCTTGGGTTGTTCCCACCTTTCGGCTATTGTGAATAGTGCCGCAGTGAACACTGGTGTTCAGGTTTTTGTTTGAACATCTGCTTTTGGGTATATACCTAGGAGTGGAAGTGAAAGGTTTTTATGAGGATAAAGCTGGCCATTTCTCCCATGTTTTCCAAAAGTGCAACAGAAGGAAATATGCTTGCTTACTTTACATTGGAGAGACCAGGGGCGGGTGGGTGGGTATATGAATACGTCGTGAATTCGACTTCTAGGGTAGGTCTAGGATTCTACTGGCAGAGCCACCCCCTACACAGTTTAAGGCAGGGGTCACAAACCTAAATGTCTTCAGGCCGATCATGTAAAAGATAAGCCCTTGGGTGGGGACTGGTGAATTGGAGAGAGTGCATGTCACCTCTCCCTCCAGCCAACTGTTGACATGCAGGAATGTGGACACAGTGTTGCCAGATCTTCTGATTTTTTTTTTCTAGAAAACCTGGAAATCTGGATTTTTATGTGAAACCTCCCAATTTTAAAGTATGGGAAGTTAATTAAATTTTTTGGTTTTAAAACACTGGGCTAGATTTGGCTCTCGGCTGCTGGTTTGCAACTGCTGGTTGAGAGCGGGAAGTATCTCTGGTCACTCTGGGCCCCTCTTGTGGTCCTTCCTTCCCGTCTCCCATCCCCCTAGCCCCATATGCATCTATGTTGTCCCTAGACTCCTTCTCCAGCCCATTTTCCTTGTCTCATGCCTTCTCTCCATCAGATCACCTCTCAGATCTCCAGGGCCGGGCAGAGGGTGATCCTGGAGTCTCCTGGGACTTTTACAGCAGTTCTGTGTTGGGTAAGCTTTAAACAGTTTTCTTCCTACCTTGACTGTATGGCTCAGAGATGTGGGATTTGGTTTGGGTTTCACTGAATCTTCTCACAGGAGTAACCCTGTAGAGGTATCCCTTCTCTACCCGTTCATAGCTTACTCTTTTAGCCAAAGCCCTAGCCCATCCTTTCCCCAGAGGCACAATTCACTTGCCTAAACCGGTAGATGCAACACTGATGGGACAAAGCTGTCCTTCATTAGCCCTCTACCACTCCCCACCCTGAGTGTTCTTTTGACTTCTCTTTCTTTTAAGGTCCCTTTCTTCTTCCTTAGGGAACCCTGGTGGCATGGTGGTTAAGAGCTACAGCTGCTAACCAAAAGGTTGGCAGTTGGAATCCACCGTGCGCTCCTTGGAAACTCTGTAGGGCAGTTCTACTCTGTCCTGTAGGGTCGGTATGAGTTGGAATCAACTCGACAGCAATGGGTTTGGGGTTTTTTTTGCGGGGTACGGGGCAGGGTTTCTCCCTTGCTTTGTGTTAACCCTGCCAGAGGGTTAAGACACCTCTTCTGGTATTGCTCACATGCGAGAAGGACCCAACCCCTCATCTGGCAGCTACCATTCCCTCCCTGTCCTGACTGTACAATGCACACAGAGTTTTTGAGGCAGCCGCTGTCTCCTGGGCCTTTAGCCTCTGGCCCAAGTTTTCCTTTCTTGGAAGAGCAGCATGACTTTATCCGTGGTGGTCACCCTGGCATTTGCCCGTTGGGCCAGAGGTTGAAGATTGAGGGAAGCACCTGCCCCCAAACTTGGGGGAAGCTGGAGAAGGAGAAAGTTGGGATGGAATGAAACAGGCCACACCCAAACATATGGCTGGGGGAAGGGAGCCATCTGAGACTCTTCTGGGCTTCTAGAGAATCCCAGCAGGCAGTGGGGCAATTTGGAAAGGTTTCAGCAGGTGGAGGGCAGGAGTTTTTACCTGGCCCTTGACCACTGATAGTATCTTCAGGCTTCCATCCTCAACAGCTGAGCAGCTCATCCTTCACACCCTCTTGCTTTTTCCAATTGGAGGAGGGAGGAGTGTAATGAACCTCTGGCCACAGAATAACTTTCTTCCAAGACTAGAACTTCCATGTGCCCTCTCAAGAATTGAGCCATGGAATCAGTGAAAGTTGACCCTGATGAAGGGTCTGTGGGCTTGTTTGTTTTCTCCCAATCACCCACCTGCACACCCCTTTATCTCTTGTATCATTTCTTCAGTTTTTCTGTGTAGCTGACTCCTAATTCCCAATGTGCCCTCCTTACAGAGGGAAAAGGTGGGTTTGCCTGTGACCTCCTGCATAACCCTCCTGGGAGCTCGGATCAAGAAGGAGATGATGTGGAAGAGGATGATTTCATGTTTGAACTCTCAGACAAGCCTCTTCTCCCTTGTTACAACCTCCAAGTGTCAGTGTCCCGCGGGTAAGTGGCTGAGAAATCTACAGGGACCAAGCATCAGGATCCTGGCAACCCCTGGCCCGCCTCCCTGGGAAGGGTGGAGCTCTCCGGGAGGAAGCTGAAGACCTGGAGCACGAGTGCAGAACATAGGAAAGATGATACGTGACAAAAGCTAGCCTGGCGTCCCGCCCCGATTACTTAATATTCACAATAGGGTCTGTGAGCTCTAGGTAGATTGACCGTATGTATTTCCTGAGCCCAAAATTGAGGTTCCCTCTCTGGGTTTACTTTGTGCTGTTCCTGAGCGTAAGAGATGATCTGGGAGATTTTGGCTGATGAGCTATTAGAATCTTCAGAACATTTTTGTGGTTTCTGGGGGCAGCCAGACAGAATATTTGAAATTGAAATTCTAGGAAAAGCCAGGACATACGGTTGCCCATAGCTGTGGGGCCACTCGGGTTTTTAAGTAGTCCACAGCCTGGTGTCTTGTAGCCTCAATGTTGGCAAAATGGTGGCGTCAGTGCTGTCATCTCTGATTACTGTGTCTATTATATCAGGGGTCACTCATTTTTGAGGACTCTGTACTTGACACTTAACATTAGACCAAACTCAATTTCATTTCTATTTGATGATTCAGAAGGGATTTCGCAGCCTGCAGGGCTGGTGGTTCTTGATGGTTTTCATCACACTATCAGTGTGGGGACATGCTGTGGAGAAGAGAATGCCAGCAAAGACTGTCCTTTTGTTCTTAGCCTCATTTTTAAGTATTGTCTTCTCACCTGCATCTTTGCCCACTTCAAATATATTTGCATACTGTTATAAGAACAATTTTTCTTTGATATCTAGTGGAAAAATATCTGGTTTTTTTTTTTAAGTGAAATGTCATGAAGGGCACGTGATAGGGGGTGGAAGATGGGTTAGGAACCCTTCAGGTGAGACCTCCGTTTACAGGCCTAACCACTAGACCGTGGTTTCTTTGCATCCCTTCCCCCATGGCCTGATAAGAATAAAAATAGCCTATATGATAACACTGACAGGAGTCAAGTTTCAGGGGCTTTTGGTCCTTATTCTTCTGGGCATAAGCTGATCTCTGCGGGCGGGGGAGGGCCACTGGGATATAGTGTTGCACGGGTAATTAATTCCTCCGAAGCATTCAGCACTGCCGTCTCCGAAACGATCTTGGGCCCTGGGCAGTGAAAGGACCAGGGCAGTCTGCTTTAGGTGCAGGCAGCGCACGAGGCGATCAAAGGCTGCATGCCACCCAGCGAGCCAGTCGGCGAGGCACGTTTTCAGGAGAGAGGACTGGCAAAGCTGGTCTGTGGGTTTTCCTGACGTGACAGTTTATGCTGAAGCTGCCCTTCCCCACAGCTGCAGTGTGATGTGAAAATTTATGTTCTTCAGGTGGGGGGGCGTGGTGTAGAATGATGCCTCTGAGGCCCTGTGGGGTTCAGAAGTGCCTTCTGAATCATCGAAGAAGACTGAGTTCTGATCACCTGTGTTTATGTTCAGGGTTTTTTTTTTTTTTTTAGTCTTTCAAAGCGATGGTCCAAGTAGATGGTATTGATGGTCCTTTGCTCTTAACCCAGAACACTCCATTCCCTGATTGTCTGAGATGACAGAGGTTGTTGTCATTTGGGAGAAATGTTGCATTTTAAGGATAAGGATACGGAGTCTGAGTAGAAGTTTTAGGTGCTGTACAGAAGGATCAATGCCGTAAACATGTCTTAAGCAGCTGCACCAGGTCAAACCCCGACGACCAGAATACGGCTCTGGCCTTTTAAAGAATCCACAGTCTAGTGGAGGAGACAGGCAAGTACATAATTAACTATAATAAAAGACAAAATGTTCTAAGTAGACTTATTAGGAAAGTGATCCATGCTTGTTGTAAAAAAGAATTCAGAAGAGTGTCGAGTGAAAAATAAAAGCCCCACGTCACCCCGAGCCCCCATTCCTGGGCTGTGCAGAGAGAACTGCAGTTCAAGTTGCTTCAGCATCCTTGCAGAAATGGGCTCTGTTATACTTACACTAGGGTGTCAGCCAAGTGCCATGAGATCATAGAAGATGGGATGAGCAGTCAGTTACATTGGGGGAAAGCTTCACGGGTGAAGTGGCATCCGAGCTGGGCCAGAAAGGAGAGAAGAATGGAGGACATGGTACAAGCAAAGGCACCGGGCATACAAGTGCATTGTATATTCCGACAGCGGTGGGTAGTCTTGGATCAAATGGCTGGCACTTGGCGGGGTGAGGGGTACAGTGTGTATTGTGTGTTATAGGGTGGAGATTGAGCTGACGAGGTGGAATGCAGCCACGTTTGGAAGATCTTGTATAATATCAGGCTGAAGAATTCGGAGTTTTCCTGGAGGCACTGGGGAGCCATTGTAATCTGTTGAGGAGAAAGTGAGAGGGTCAGATTTTCTTCTTAGGAAACTAATGTAACATAGAGGATCAGATGAGGGTACGTGGGGGATGCAGAAGAGTGACTTCTGGTGGAGGGAAGCCAATTAGTAGGCTGATACAATATAGTTCAGGCTGGAACTGGTGGCAGCTGGAACTGGGGCAGCGGAATGCAAGGCGGGAAACCCTGTAAACGCGGGGACCACTAGCATCGGGATGCAATGTTTCTCGATCACCCCCTTCCTGGTTTACCAGCGCCAGTGTCTGGCCCCTGACCGGCCTCCCGGGCACCCCTCCCAGCTGTCCCCAGGCTGCCGCCCAGTTGGGTACACTCAGCAGTCAGTCTGTAATGTGAGCTCCGACCCTGCAGAAACGATGGTGCTGCCTCTGCTGCCGCAGCCGGAGAAAAAAGTTGTCTAATGCATTCCAGAGCCAAAGAGAAATGCCTTTTGGATTACCCGCAGTTTAGGCCTTTCTCCACGGCTCCCCCTCTGCTGGGGAACATCGTGGAGAACAAGAAGGCAAGAGAAGCAGGAGTGAGAACAGGAAAGGGAAACGAGCCGGGGTTGGCAGGGGTGGGGGTGCCAGTAGATGGTCCATCCCAGGTCACGGGGTGCAGATATGACGTCCTGGGGAAGCCTATGGAAAAGAGTTTTCAGTTCTGGAAGGCTCACACCAACTCTGCGTTTCCGTCCCTCTCCCTCTCTTTGAGACAGGCCAGTCACGGATTGAGTGCTCGCCATTTTGGCGAAAGCCGGGCCAGGCAGTGGAGGGGACCAGAAAATACTCACCTCACCTATACCCAGTGAGCCTGTGGTTCAGTGGAGGGAGGCCAGACTAGCACTGTGGCCCAGTGGGAGAGTGACCAGCCAGGTTCAAATCCAGTGGCCCTGCCAGCCTTCCCCTCAGCCTCCTTCCCTAACTCTCATTCTTGCCTTTTCCAGGCCCTGCAACTGGTTCCTCTTTACAGACGTCCTGAAGAGGCTGAAGCTTTCCTCGAGGATCTTTCAGGCCCGATTCCCGCACTTTGAAATTGCCACCTTGCCCAAGGCAGAGTTCTACCGGCAGGTGGCCTCCAGTCAGCTGCTGACCCCTGCTGAGAGGCCTGGAGGCCTGGCTGACAGATCTACCCCAGGCTCTTCTGAGACTGTGGAGCTGGTGCGGTATGAGCCAGAGCTGCTCAGGCTCCTAGGGTCTGAGGTGGAATTCCAGTCTTGGAGCAGTTGACGGGGGAAACGGCCCCTCCCTTTTCTTCTTTCTCCTCCTGAGTCCGCCCTTCCCCCATCTCCCATGTCTCCCCCCACCGAGCACCAGACTGCAGAATGAGGCAATAATATGGACCAACAAGAAGCCGCCTTATCAAATGCCAGCATTAGTGACTGGATTTTTTGGGGGGGTTACAATTAGTTCTCATCTCCCTGTCATCGTCATTGGTGTCGTGGTGGTTGGTGATGGGGGTGGAGAGTTCAACCCCACATCTGAGGACAACAGGTCCCAGGGGTGGTGGGAGGTGGCGCTAGGGTCCTTTGGACTGGCCTCCCGGGGTATGACCAAGACCAAACCTGGGCCCTGGATGGCCATGGCCTGTCCTGAGGAGAAATGAGAAAAGCTCAAATCTCTGAGCGCCCGCTCTGTTCCCCTGTGTTCTTCTGTCTTTCATAGTATTTATTTTATTAGTATTTAATTTGTATTGTTTCATTGGTTTCTGATAAGTCTGTATCACTGTGATGGTTTGAGACAACTTGTATTGAGGGACTTTCTTCACCACCTTCTGTTTCTTGATAAGCTCTGGAGCCCCTCCCTGCCTCTTACAAAGTGACTCTTGGGGTTTTTCCCCACCGGGGAAGGCGGGGGGGTGGCTGGGGAGACATCAAGTGTGACTAATGAAGCTAGCTGGTGCTGGCCCGGGGCTGGGGGTTGGGGTCAATCCCAAGGCTTTGGTGCTCCCCTCCACACACAGTTTTTTCTCGTTTTCCCCTCCTCTCCTTCGTGGCAGCCCTGCTATTTTGAGATATGTGTTTACCAGGGCGGGGAGGATTGTCGGGGGAGAGGTTAATGAGTGACTCTAATAAAGGAAGAGTAGAGAATGGGTCTGCTGGGTAAGGTGCCCCCCCCTTCGCTGCCCCCTCAGAGTGCACAATCTGGATTTGTTCCCGCATCTTTCCCCTGCAGCCCCACCCACCCCACCTGGTTCTGGCTGAGCCCTCTCTAGATACTGAGCTTCTCAGCTCCCGGCTCTCATCCCTTCCCAGACTAGCAGTGCCTCTCTCCTTCCTCTGCCCCCAGTCTCCTTTGGAATCTGCAGAGGGCTTTGGGACCGACGGCCAGATGTGAAATCCAGGCCTGAGCTGTTTCTTAGGCAAGAGATTCGTCTCCAGCTCCGGCTCCACTCCTGCCTGCAGGCTTGGGGCTGAGTGTGGCCGTCAGGCCTCCCTCCTGGCCTCAAGGGCCTGCAGTGCTGGGTTTGTTCAGGGAGAGAGAGAGAGAGGAGGAGGGAGGGAGGAGCTTGGCTGCTTCCCCATGCCTGCCCCCTCAGTGGTGTTGTCTTTCCCACTCTTGTTCTTATTTTTCTACCAATTGCTATTTTTCCGAACAATCCTTGTAGAGAGTATGTGCCATCCAAAGTCAAGAGGGCCTCCCCGTGGCTGGCTCTGGTTGGAGATGGTACAGTTTTATTGTACAGGTGCTAAAACAACAACAACAAAAGAAGAAAATGGGGGGGGGAAGACAAAAAAAAAAAAAGCCAGTTTGAGGATGGGACAATCTATTCTCTGGAGGCTCCTGACCCACGCGGGAGCATTGGTGGTTATTTTCTTTGTATTGTGTTTGTTCTTTGTTCCCGGGGGGGATGCTCTAGGCCCCCTTCTGTAGGACTGCTCCCACCCCACCGTACTGCCCAGTTGGTTTTGAACAGTTGTTCTCCCTTTTTAAAAAAACAAAAACAAAACAAAAATATATATATATATATAAAGTTGAGGGGTTTTGCATTTGGACTTTTTGGTTTTGTTTGGGCCGTGGTAATTGTGTGGTTTATTTTATATTTGCCTTTATTTTTATGCATTTGGGTGTGTATTCTGGCTGCTGTCGATGTTTCGTTTTAAGCAACAGGCTGTGGAGTCAAAAACACTTGCATACCGAAAACCTGGCTCAGGGCTTCTGTCTCCCGTCTCTCTTTTCACTACCTGCCCTTTGTGGCTTTTCACTGGTTAAAGAAGATTGGCGTCCCGATTAAGTCCACAGGGGAACCCCTGGTCCTGCTCGGCAGTTTGGGACCCTGAGGAGTGCAACAAATGAAGAATAAGGTGGAATGGCTAGTAGAGTTCTGGGTCACTGGGTCAAGCTCTGGAAGGGAAGGAAAAGAAAAGGCAGGGCACGTCCTGAGTCCTCTTGGTGGGTAGGGGGGAGGGTGTGCATGTGTGTCAGCGTTCCTTGTTGGCCAGAGGAGTGGCAGGATTCTTGCCATCTGGTGAGACTTGTGGTGGCTCCATCGAGCAGCAAGAGGGGACAGTAAGCAAGAAAATCACCTGCTGGTTGGTTCTCTTGCCTGCCCTGGACCACCCAAACCAGTGCCTGGCTGCGTGGTCTCCCTGCCTGGACTACTGTGCCAATGTCCGGCGGGTCTGAGCGAAGCTGCGCCCCTGCCCTGCCACCCCCCTCACCGTGTCAGCCTCCTGTGGTGCTGCTTTCCTAAGATGTCCAACAAAGATCTTACGAGTTTCTGAAAAATGGTGCTAGAAGCTATGGTTCCTTCTGACTGCTGGCTCCAGAAGGCACCTGTTTCTGTTCCAGGGGAAGGGAATGTTTGACAGGACTAGGATGAGGCCCTTTTAAGCTGTGTTCTTGGGGCCTCTCACCACAGGAAGAGAGCGTGTAGGTAAGGGGGTCTTTGTGCCTGGCTGACTAGCATCCAGCCATCCCTGGTAGTGAGCTGTTCTCTCTGCTCAAGCCCCAGGAGCTGGCCTCAACCCAGGTCTGGCTCTTTCTGCCCAGACATGTAGCTATAGGGCATCACCCCTCTGAGCCATAGCATTAGTCTTTCTTGTTGGTCTTTCCCTTTGCATTTCTGATCCCAAGACCGTCTGGAATAGCTGCGTTTCTCTGGTTCCCCGACAACCCCGTAATGGTTCAGATTCAGGTCCATCCTCCGGTTGGAACTTTAAGTGAAGTGAAGAACAGACATGGCAATAGGCTATGAGAGCCGGCTATGAAAGCCATGGGGTTCAAGGATTCAGTTAGGCACAGGATGTAGTAGCTGCTCAAAGGGATGGACCTCAGCCTAGACTGGGCAAGGGGCCTGGGGTGGTCAGAGAAGACTTCCCGGGAAAAGTGAAGACTGGCTGATACTTAATAAGTGGAAAAGTAGGAATTAGGGGAGGTAGGGAAGAATGTTTGAACCAAAGGGACAGTCTGAGCAAATGCATGGAGCCAGAGAAGAGGAGGAGTAGGTATAGGCAGCTACAACCCACTTGAATGTTGGTGTGGCTGAATGGTGGGGGAGGGAGGTGGCGGGGAGGCAGGAGCCCTGCAGTCCAGGCTGAAGAGCACAGCTGGGACCTTTGTCTTAGACATTGGGAACCATGGGAAGATTTTCAACTGGGTAGTGACAGAGGTCAGGGGTTTTTTGTTTGCTTTTGTTTTAATAAATCGGTAAACATGTGTTGGGGGTGGGACAGGCAGAGAGAGTGGAAAGGGAGGGGCCGCCATTCAATCCCTTGAGAGAAGAGAGGATAGAGGGAAGGTGGGAAGGATATTATAAGGATTTCCGTTTAGGGTGGGAGGGGGATGCTGTGGGCAAAGTCAGAACACCATCAAAGGCAGACAAGGATGGTCCTTTGGGGAGCTGTGGACATCTGAACCAGCCGTATCTGTGTGTGTGTGGCCCCTTTGTCAGTTTTCAGCAGCTTCTGGTTTTCCTGCTTGTGGGCTCCTACCCACACCTTTTCCAGTGTCCTCCCACTGCCCCTCCCCCCACCAGGTTGCAGAGAGCAAGGCAGGAGGTATGGGCTTTGATGTTAAATCTGCCTCGCTGGTCTGAATTGGGGTGAGGATGGTGGCCTTTTATTAAATGGTCTCCTAAGTCGTTCAGTGTGACCTAGAGTCAGCTCCACCACTTACTCCCTAGGCGCACTGTGAGTGAGAACCGAACCTTTTCTGGAGCCCTCATTGCTCCGTCTGCTAGATGGGGCTCAATTTACCAACAAAAGAGAATCATATGAGAATTATACTGAGGGCAAAACATGGCGCCTTGTGCACTCTTCATGGCTGTGACAGTTGAAGTTAGTTTCGTCCTACCTACCCAGGGGGAGCCCTGGTGGTGCAGTGGTTAAGCACTTGGCTGCTACCTTTTGCTAACTTAAAGCTTGGCAGTTGGAACCCACCAGCTGGTCCCCAGCCGCTCTGTGGGAGAACGATGTGGCAGACTGCTTCTGTAGAGATTACAGCCTTGGAAATCCTATAGGGCAGTTCTGCTCAGTCCGGTAGGGTCACTATGAGTCAGAATTGATTAGATAGCAACGGGTTTCGGGTCTACCTACCTAGGGCAGTAAGCCTATAGAAGGCAGTTGGTTAATGACAGTCTTACCAGAATGTTCCTCCTTGGGATGGGGGGTAGGCAGGGAGGCCCTTATTCCCTGAGAAAGGACCATCCCCTATCTCCGTATCCCTATTTGGAACCAGCCATTGAAAACCCGACGGAGCACAGGTACACTGTGACACACATGGGGTCGCCGGGAGTCACAGTCCACTGAGGGCGAGTGGTTTTAGGTGGGTTTGGAGGGGCGTGAATTGGGCAGTAAACTCCTATCCCCTTCCTTCCATACTACAGCCTATTTATTGTGTGTCCCACCACCAACCAGGCAAGCAAGCGTGTGTGGTGGGGCGGGGGGCGGTTCTGCCGCAAAGGGGGTCTTTAGCTGTGAGGGGGCGGCACGAGGTCCTCGGCCCTGTGGGGGTTCCATGTGTCCCCGGAGGCTGGTGTCCGCTGGCTCCACTCTGGCTCTCCGGAGCTTGGGCTCACGCAGCGGTCGATCGGGGCCCTCCGCTGCAAACATGTCGTGGGCACCTGGCTTCCGCTCCGATTTCAAGGTGGAAAGCGGCCCACCTGAGGGCGCCCCTGCAGGCAGAGCGTGTGAGGACGCGGACGGCGGCTGGGGCGCAGCCCACTGCCCCCGACCGCCGCCGCGCGCTCACCTGCCGAGCACGGCGAGGCGGGGCCGGCGCCACTGGCCAATGGGGAGAGGACATTCAGTCGACGGCTACATTTCCGGGGCCTGGGCGGGGGGGAGGCCGAGGAAGGGGGAGGGGTTTGAAGCTCCGGAGCAATGGGAGGCGTTGATGGAGGCCCGAGCAGCCGGATGACAGTTGGGGGCGCTGGGGCATGACAGAGGAATGGAAAGATGTGCCGGCCACCGCTGCCAGGAGTAGCAGGCCCCGTCCCGGTCCCCCCTCCTTTCCTGGGCTCCGCTGGACCACCCGCCTGCTGCAGCCGGCTCGACAGCGCCACCTGCTGGACGTCGGCGTCTACGCCCGGCGAACCAGGGCCGAGGCTCTCGGAGGCTCGGTCCGGCGTGGTCCCCAGCCCTGGGAGCGGCCCGGGGAGGAATGAGCTCACTCGCTCCGAGTGCCGCGGCTTTGGCCTCTTAGAATACGTGATGGGGTCAGAAAGGTCTATGGTCGTCAGTATAACTTCTTATTCCGCCCGTTCCACTGGGGCGTAAGAGTTCCACCGCTCAGTCCTGCCCAAGGAAGAGGAAAATCGTGGTGAGGCAGTCCCTGGAAGGAGGCAGCAGCCGAGGAAGGGAGATCAGGAGTTGGCCCGCTGTGCCTGGTGACAGCAAGGCACAGCTGGAACCAGCCCTGGGTTTGTTGTGGATTCTGTGGCTCTAGACATGGGCAAAGGAAGCAGCTGCCTCGCAGTATTACAAAACGTAACCAAACGCTTTGCTGTCCAGTCGGTTCCGGACTGACACCGACCCATAGGCTAGAGTACAACTGCCCCCAGGGTTTCCAATGCTGTAAATTTTTAGGGAAGCAGACTGCCGCATCTTTCTCCTTCAGAGCAGCTGGTGGGTTCCCACCACCAGCCTTTCGGTTAGCAGCCAAGCACTTCAACCAGTGCATTACCAGGGCTCCTGGCAGTGTTATATGAGCGGTCAAAGAACGGGGGTGGGTTGTCCATCTCCCACTCCTCTTACCTGCCATAGTAGAGGGCTGAAGGCCCCCTAATTAGAGACAGGACTCATTCGTTCTTTCACTGAACATTTATTGAGCACCTACTGTGTGCCAGGCATTGTGCTAGGCGCTGGAGATACAGCAGTGACCAACACACAGTCCCTGTCCTTGAGGAGCTCACAGTCTATCGGAGGAGAAACATACATAAATAAGGAAGGTGCTGCAATGTGCTAAGTGCTACAATAAGAAAAAAAATAAGAGATACGTACAAAGTGTTGAAAAAGGAATACGTCAGGTACTGGGGGCGGGGATGGGGTCTCTCCTCCATGACACTGTGGCAAAGGCAGGGATGTGGTTGCCACATGACCCCCGTTCAAGTGAACCTGTCTCCTGAGGTTCTCCTCTAGCCCTCTCCCATAACTATATCAAACCTGTTGCCATTGAGTCGATTCCCACTCATAGCAACCCTCTAGGACAGAGTAGAACTGCCCCATAGAGTTTCCAAGGAGTGCCTGGTGGATTCGAACTGCCGACCCTTTGGTTAGAAGCTGTAGCACTTAACCACTATGCCACCAGGGTTTCCTTAACTATATCAGCACAGGTTAATTTATCAGATGGGCAGGTTTAACACCTTAAGTAAGAAAGAAACTGGACAGGGAAGTCTCTTTAGGGGCAGAAGATGTTTAAAGTAGTAACAAATCTTGGGTGGTAAGGCTGAGGGGTGGGGGTATCATGAGGGCACTGAGCCAGGGAGGGCAGCCCCTGGGCAGTGGAGCACCTGGGATGAGTGCCTGTGCAGACAGGAGGTCAGAGGTCACCCACCTCAAAGTTCGGCTCCCTTTCTCCCACCAGCTCAACCAGTCACTGTTGGTTGATGTTCACTGTACACTCGTGGTGTGCCTTGTTCTGCAGGTGATACAGGCCCCCGCCCCTCAGGAGGTAACACATTAATTGGGGAGACTAGGTACAGGTTGTTCAAGATTTCAGTAACAGTAACAGTGATTACGATAGAGGAGATGTCACAGGCTGGTCACGATCAGTTGCCAAAAGAGTGGCAATTGCTATGAGTTCAAAATCAAGAACTCACTTAAGGCTAGGCTGGTGTGGGGAGGATGCTTCCATGAGTTGAGTCTTGAAGGACAGGTACGATTTAGTTGGTATTGGAGGTGTTTGACTGCTAACCAAAAGGTTGGTGATTGGAGTCCACCCAGAGGTGCCTCAGAAGGGCCTGGTGAGCTACTAAAAAATCACAGCCAAGAAAGCCTTACGGAGCACAGTTCTACTCTGAACACGTGGGGTCACCGTGAGTTGGAGTTGACAGAAACTGGTAAGAAGAGACGTGGAAAGACCACTGTTGCCAAACAGAACCAAATAAAGCAAAAGCACAGAGGGGGGAAAGCCCCACGCATGTCCAGAGGCCAGTGAGCCCATCAGTTCAACTGGGGCCGCGCATTCACGTGGACGACCGGTGGGGGAGAGGACTGGAAAAGTCAGTTACGACCCGATGGGCAAGGGCCTCGAATGGCAGGCTGAGGACTCGGGACCTTGTCAGAAAGCAGGGCAAGCTTGAAATACTTCCCGAACTACTGCCCTGAGCCCTCCCAAGTGCCCTCCCCAACTCTTCCGGGACCCCTGGACTGCCTCACGATCCAGCAACTAAAGAATTCATGCCCAGCCACCTAGGATGGCTTGGAGGTGAAGTATTTTGAGTATCACTCCTACCTGTAGGCAGTGAGGAGCCACTGGAGGCTCTTCAGCAGAAGGACAGAATTGGTTCCCTGGCAGATCAGAGGGGGTGCCACTGATCATACTGGGGGCCATTAGTGTGTTCAGGGGAGGGAAGCTAGGGGGGTTGAGTTAAGCTCTGGGAATGTGGAAGAAAGGCCAGACGTTAGAGACATTGCAAATTGGGCTGGATCTCCGGAAATGGGAAAATGGGACAAGGCAGCCATCGGACAGGTCTGCTATTTCGAGGTTAGAAGGTCAGAGAAATGGCGACATCATGAACAGAAAGAAAGAAGGCGTGGAGGTTTTTAGTTTGGGGAAGGTTTTTTGTGTACATGGGAAGAATATGGAAATCCATTTTTAATAGAGGGCTGTCTTTGAGGGGCTGACAGGCATCTAGGTGGAAATGGCTGGCAGGCCACCAGATGTGAGCCAGGAGCTGAGGAGGAAAGGAGGGGCTGGCATTCTAGAGCCGAACTGGAGCCATGAGAATGGACGAGACCCTTGGGGTGCACCCACATTTAAAGCCACAGATGAAGAGCCAGCACAGGCACAGAGGACGGGCAGCAGGAGAGTGCAGGAGAACCAGGATAGTGCAGAGGAGGGAATGGGAAGTAGTGTCACATGCTGTGAGGGCTAGAAGGGACCGAGAACTGTGAAGAAGACGTTGGATTTGACTGTGAGGGTATCGATTACCTTCCGATGATGAGTTTCTGGGGGGGGAGGGACAGAAGCCAGGTTTTGGGGGGGGCAGGGCCGCCCCTAACCCATGCAGCGCCTTTGTGCACATTTTACAAACGTGACCCCTTCTCAAGACGCTTTACTTGCAACCACCAGGAAACTGCCATAATAAACTGATTTTATTAGAAAAAGACACTTTAATGCCATCTGGTGGAGATGTGTAGTAATGCACCTGCACAACCATAGATGGTTTCCTCCTGGAGGAGGAGGGAGAAGAACGAGAGTGGGAAAAGATGATAGGGCTGGTAGCTACCAGAAGAGGGTGAAGAGTGTGAAGAGCAACCAGGGGAGGTAGTTAGGTCAAGTGTGCGGCTTTGTACCGAGGACATAGCAAAGGTCCTGAGGCACAAATTTCACACCAACCAAATTCACCAGAAAGACATGGCTGTTTCCAAGGCTGACACTTCTTAGCCTTGCCCCCAAACTTGGCAGAAGAGAGACAGGCTAATTCAAAGAGGGGAGGGGGGAGGGGACCCAGCCCTTGGCTCAGGGGTTGGCTTTAAGAGAGAATAGGTTGACCCTCAGAAAGAGGACAGAGGGGAGCAACGAGCCACATGGATGGAGACAGGAGAGGCACCATGGGAGCACTTGTCTTCTTAGTGGAGGAGGAATGAGTTGGAGATGAGGGGCAGTGGTCTACTTGAGAAGGTCTGCGGGAGCCATCGGGAGAGTGGGTTAGGAACCCCACGAGATGAGTAGAAAGCAGGCTGGGTGGCAGGAGCAGAGTGGCAGTGGGCCCAATCTACACCACTCCAGGACTATCCTCAGCAAGGCCTGACAGCTGGGAAATATCAGGGGCAAAATGAATCCACGGAGTCCCTGGGTGGTGCAGTTAACATGCTTAGCAGCTAACTGAAAGGTTGGAGGTTCAAGTTCACCCAGAGATGCCTTGGAAGAATATCCTGGTGATCTGCTTCTGAAAACTGAGCCATTGAAAACCCTGTGGAGCACAGTTCTACTCTGACATGCATGGAGTTGCCGGGAGTTAGAGTTGACTCACCAGCAACTGGCTTTTAAAAATTAATCCAGAGGGAACCCAGGACCGAGGATGTAGGCCAGGGTGTCAGAGAAGACTGTTGTCCTGCAGAGGGCTGGTATTCCAGAAACAGCCCAAAGCCCTAGGCACAGATGCTCAATTAAGTCAGCCCTGACTGGGGATTTTGTGGCTGGCTCTGACTCTGGAGGGGCACTTTGCCCCTGGCAAAGCACTCTGGGGCAGCCACGGTCGCAGCCTTTTCGCGTGGCGACTGTGGTGGCCAGTGCAGCAAACTCCAGGAAGAGAAAGCACCTCAGGCTAGCCTCTCTTCGTGGTTTTATACCACTCGGTCTTCTCGTCCCTTCCAACTGCATCCCCGTCTCCTGGTCCACATACATTGCAGCTCTCCTACCTTCATCCTGTGACAGCTGTGACATCTCTCTAGACCTGGAGGCTCCAACCTGTACCCCATAGTCCCAGAGCAACCAAATCTTGGTTTGTACAAAGGGAATTACCTCATGCTTTTCCCTTTAAAAAAGTCCCCGCGTCTGTGGCAGACCCACAGAGAGACACACACCCTCGAAGACCTCACAGCTACACCCTTGTTCCCCCCGAAGAAACTAAGATACGAACTCACAAATACACACAAATACATACAGAGATATTCACATACGGGATAGCAAGTTCCCTGTGTAGGGAATGCGGCTGGTGAAATGCAGTCAGGCAAAAGGCCGCGTCTCGCTAAGCCCTGCACCTGGCCTGGGCACTGACTTCTCCCTGGCCCAGGAGGTTTTCCCTCCATTGCCAAGTCAGGCCATTATCCTGGCAAGAGCATATCCCCCTAATACTCTTGAAGACCATGGTCTGATACCAGGGAGGTTTGAACTAGGCAGAGCTTGACCATGGTGATGCCAGGCAGGGATGGGGGCTGAAATGTAAGGGCAGGGTGTTCTACTGAAGTCAGTCTCCACTAGAGGAAGTCCACAAAAAAATGCTACTCAAATTGGCCTAGTAGGCCACACTTCCCCCAGCCCCTTCGCTTATATATCATGGGGCTCCATCTTAATGAGGGAAGTTGGGTTGAATGGAGAGAAGGGGGCTGGAGTGGGGGATCTGGCCAGAAGGCTCCCAGAGGTGGTCACACTAGGCTCAGCCATAAACAGGGACCCTGAGCCTGAGGAGAGCTCAAGTTCAGCCACTGGGGTCAGCCCAACAGTGGGGCGGCTGGGTGGAGAGAAAGTCTGGTTCCCCATAAGGCTCTGATTCTGGGAACCCCTTGAAACCACCTGGGTTGGGAGTGGCTGAAGGTGAGCCTGGTCTCTCAGGAGCTCCCTCAGGGTCTCTTCAGGAACCAGCAGCCCCTCCATAGGGGCCCCAGTCACCATGCCCTGCACATAGGAGGAGGACCTGAGTGGCCCCTCCTTGACCCCAGGGGCTCCTGTGGCGCTGGAAGTCCTGATGAAGGCAGCAATGACAGTCCCAGGGGGCTGAGAGCTGGGGCCTGCTGGTCCAGCACCCGTGACCGGGGGTGGTGCTGGATTGGTTGGGCGGTTGGCCCCAGCCAGAAGTTGGGGAAGGCCACTGAGAATCAGTGGAGGCCCTGGTGCTGCCACCTGGCTCTCTTGGAAACTGGTGTTCAGGGGAAACGAGGCCTGCAAAGTGAAGGTGTCCTTGAAGGTTGAAGCAGGTGGAACGCTCTGGAGAACTAGCTGGGTTGAAGCAGTAGTACTGGTGGGAGGCCCGTTGGTCAGCACCGTGGTTAGCGGGATTGTCTGCAGGGTCAAGGCAGAGCCTGACCCCACAGGGGCCACTCCTAGGTGGATGTTGCCAGGCACTGAAGAAGGGCTGAGAAAAAACAGAAAATAGGTTTGGTTAAGACAGCAGACATGCCCCAGCTGGTTAGAAAAGAGGGCACATGAAGAGTGAAGCTGAAGGTGTTTTGTTTTTTGTTTTGCCCATTGCCGTTGAGTCAATTCCGACTCATGGCGACCTCATGTGTTACAGAGTAGGATTGCTCCATAGGGTTTTCTTGGATATAGTCTTTACAGAAGCTGATCGCCAGGGCTTTCTTCCACAGCACTGCTGGATGGGCCCAAACCATCAACCTTTGGGCTAGTAGTTGAGTGCCAACCATTTGCACCTCCCAGGAACCTTGTTGTTTTAGCTAACGCTTATTGAGTATTTAGTATAGATCAGGGATCATTCTGAGCACTTTACATGCAGTAGTTCACTCAATCCTCACAACAGCCCACATTCTAATAAAATTAATAACTTGATTTGATTGCTTGAGGAAACTGAGGTACAGAGAGGTTATGTAACTTGTCCGAGAGCACGCATCTAGCAAGCAGTAGAGCAGGGACTCAAATCTAGGCTTGCTGACACCAGAGCTTATGTTCCTCACCGTTCCACTCTACGCCTCCCCTCCTCAGAAGAGTGCACAGTAGGTGAGAGGTACATATGCAGAACCCAGAAAAAGTCCAAACTTTTCAGGGAAAATTGGGGGCACCCTAGCACGGACCAGAAATACTGAGAGCTTTCCAGCTGGGCCTGGAGGACCTGAGGAAAGCAGAGTAGATATTCCTGCAATGGTCTCTGCTGCCTCTCTTCTGGAGTGAAGGAGAGTTGAGGGGATGGGCCCAGAGGTGGAAGCTCCTGGTGGCTGCTTGAGGGAGAACGCTGGTGTAACAGGAGCAGCCCCAGCTGGCGGCAGAAGGCAGGCCTCCCAGATCAAGTGCTGGCTCTGCCATTACCCCAGTGTGTGACCTTGGGCAAGTCACCTTTCCTCTCTTGACCAACAAGTGCCGCACTGGCTTTCCGGGAATTCTGTTAGGGTCCCGTGAGGCCAGAGACACAGCAGAGCTTTGCGAGATGTTGAAGACTGAGCCCCTCCACCTGAGGTGCTGAGCAGCATCATACTTACTCTGGTGCCCTTACCTCACGGCTTGGGTGAGTTTGGCCTGGCTCTCTGGTGGAGAGACAAGCACAGTGGAGGTAGTGGGGATCTCCTCATCTAGGGACAGTCCCAATTCCAGACTCGCAGATGGCTGTAGACCAACATGCTGAACCTTTGGCTTCTCCCAGGAAGGGCTGCCCTTGCCCTGGGTGGTGGCTCTGGAAGAGACCCTGGAGCTGGCTCGGCGGGTGGTGGTGGTGGAGGGAGTGGAGGAGGTGGAGGCCTGAGGGGACATGGCTGCAGCCTCACTTCTCTCGTCCTCATCTTCAATCACCACCAGGTCCTTGGGCATCTCCTTAAACTGGTACACCAGCCTCTGCCCTTCCACTTTGGCAAGGATGCCTCTTTGGTAGTAATATCTGGGGGACAAGGATAGGGGAGTAGGGAGTTGGCTAGGGACTGAGTGGGGAGGCCATCCCTCTCTGTCTCCCTGATGTACCACCTTCCAGCACAGCGGAGGCAGGAAGCTGAGGCTGGCAGGGGAGCCAGCCAGGAGACCAAGGACAAGGACAAGGGCAAGGACAAGTCCAACTCTTGGACTTGGAAGGCTTTTAGGAAATGTCTAAGATTTTCCCCTGAGGACTCAAAGGATAGTAATAAGGGTTTTAATAACCCTTATCAAATGCCAACCCCCACCTTGCTTTGGGGCGGAGGACAGGGGTGAATAAGGGATGGAAACACGAGTGAGGGGACAGGTGGCTGGGGTTTCAACCATCCCCCAGCCTGAGAAACCAACTCAAGCCTGTCTCCCTGCATCCCTTCTTGGGACGGGAAGCCCAGAAATGCTCTTCCCACTATAAAAAAGAGGCAAGGCTAGGGCAACAGATGTGAGAAGGAGGGGGTTTTCCCTCCCGGAGGACCCTGAGGGCCTAGGGAAGGGGCCCAGGGGCAAGCAGATGGGAGGCCTATGAGATGCATGTCCTCAAAGGACTAGCCAGGCCTCCATTACAGCAGGAGAGATGCTGGACATAAGGCAGCGCTTGGTGACGGTCACCGGGTAGGGACTCCATGCCCCAGCAGCTCCTACCTTAGGGCCCGCCCCATTGTCTCATAGTTCATGTCAGGCTTGTTTTTCTGTTTCCCCCACAGCTTGGACACAGCTTTGGAGTCCACCAGCTTGAAGATGCCTTTCTCTCGCTGGGTCCACTTGATGTACTTGGGACAGGTGTTTCTGTCTTGCAGAAGTGCCAAGAGGAACTCCCACAGATAGATGGTGCTGCCTGCAACGGGCAAGCAGTGAAGGATGGCCTGGGCACCCTGGAGGCAGAGGAAGGGCTCCCTTCCCACCTCACCATCCTCCCAGCCATACCTTTGCCATCCTTGGATTTTTTCCGTATGGGGATGCTGGGGTCGGTGACAGGTGAGGTACTTCGGTTGCCCTTTGTCTTTCGGACTGTGAGAGAGAGGTAGGAAAGCAGGATGAGGCTGAGGCTGTGGTGAGCTATGAGGGAGGGAAGGCCCAGGATCTCACCTGCTGGGGTGGGATGACACAGACAAGGAGGGGGCAAGTCATGGAGGCTGGAGGCCCAGCCATCAGGGGTCCACCCCTGCTCAGTGGCCCACCCTTGTTTCTGGACCCAAAGGTAGCACTGAAACACAGCTAGGGTGTGGGGAAGTGTATTGTTGTTGTGTGTTAGGTGCCAAAGAGTTGATTCCGACTCATAGCAATCCCATGTGACAGAGTAGAAGTGCCCCATAGGGTTTCCTAGGCTGTAATCTTTATGCAAGTAGATCGCCAGGTCTTTCTCCCATGGAGCCACTAGGAGGGTTGGAACTACCAACCTTTAGGTTAGCAGCCAAGTGCTTAACCCTTGCACCACCAGGGCTCCTTGTGGAGAAGTCTAATGCTTGCCTAAGAGGGGTACCTACAGTATGGCAGGTAGGGCGCATGCCTTGGGCACCGCTTGAGGAGGGGCGCTAATGAGCAGTTTCTGTTGGCCATTGCAGTCTCCGTTGCCAGCTGTGAGAAATCGTTCAGCAGTTTAACACTAATTGCCATAGGTGCTATTTTCTGTAGATAGGCTCCTGCTTGCACCTCAGTCACCTTCGTAGGAGCATCATCTACCGAGCCTAATTTTTTTTTGGAATGGAAGGGCAGCCTAAAGGCATAACTGTTGGGCAGGCCAGGTGGCGCTGGGTTTTAGTTGCCACGCTGACAAGGCAGTATCCACCAGCCGTTACCTGAGTAAATCAATAACACCAGGGCTTGGGAAAGCCCAAAGTCCTCTCCTATGTCTGACCTCAACTTCATAAGCTCCACAGAAGGAAGATAAGGACATGGTATATGACTCATCTTTGAAAGGCAGAGGCCCCCCGAGGTGCAAGCCTGGGGTCCGAACTCCCAGCCTACGCCTCAGCCCATTGGGATCCTCTGCATGTCTGGAAGAGCTTACATCTATGTGGAGTAGACAGGAGCTGGGGGAGAAACGGCCGGCTTTGGGCAGGCCAGCCCATGAGGGCCAGGCATTACACAGGGGGCGCCTTTTAGGACCTCCCTGGCATACCAGAGTCGACCTCTTAATGTGACCATAAGCCTCAGCCCAGTCCTCCCTTATGGTCTCCCTCACCCCCACACCCACTGCCCAACCCCCCCCCAGACACATACATGCCCCCCCCCACACACGCTTACTTCTCTTCTTTGATTTCCCAGTCTTCTTGGCGTTCTCCTCTCTGAGGCTCTTCTCCTCCAGA